>NC_048600.1:22426910-22726910 GCF_003668045.3 Cricetulus griseus
CCCTGCTTAATCCACTCTTGTGCGCTGGCACCAAGTCAACAAAGGAAAGGAACCAAATTACCCGGGCGGCTTTGGCAGGCTGTGCCACTGTCAGCGGGCCAGAAGTTAATTCCCTCATCTTCCCCCGTGCCACCAACTGAGGGGGCAGGTCTGGCCAGCCTGGCTTTCTGTGTAAGTCTGTCAGGTGGTGTGAAGGGGAGAGAACCGATGAGTAGAGGGTGGTCCATCACCCATGCAGCTCCACAGACAGGCGGATGGACAGATGCTGTCCTGCTGTATGAATTTTGTCCCCCACCCATGTCAAGACTCAGCACAGGTTTAGAGGAATGAAAGATGGATGAAGGATCAATGGTACCCAGCCCATAATGTCCACACTTGATATATATGTGCATGTTCATGTGTATTCAGTCACACTTATGTGCATAACTGTGTATGCATGTATATGCAAATGGATTTGGTTGCCAAAGGGCAAGTTCAGATGTCAGTCCTCATGTGTCCTCTACTTTTTTTGGCAAGTCTTTTAGAGCTCCACAATTTGCTGAGGAGGTTGGAGAGACTGGCTAGTGAGCCCTAGAGATCCACCTGCCTCCTCCCAAACACTGGGATTACAAGTGTACACAACCACGCCCAGCTTTTTTAGTGTGTGCTATAAGGATGGAACTCACATCCTTGAGCTCACAATGCAAGCACTTACTGATGAGCTATTTCCCAAGTCCCACCACTGAATTCTTAATAGAGCACCAAATGGCTTATCCAAAAGCAACAATCATGTCCAAAGGTGGAAACTCTTTCCCCAGAAGATGTTTCGCTGTCCTCTAAAGACAAGACTCCTTGATGTTATCAAGAGATTTCCATTCCACAGACTGAAGAGATGCTACTACCTGGTTCTGCTCTGCAATAGCATATGTCAGCCTCCTTCCTGCCTGTGATCAGAAAATGCCTGTGATTTCTCTCTCTCTCTCTCTCTCTCTCTCTCTCTCTCTCTCTCTCTCTCTCTCTCTCTCTCTCCTCTTTCTCTCTCACTCTCTGGAAGCTAGCAGGCAGCCAAACCCACTTGATCTCCCTTCTATTCAAACCCAGAGAGCCCTTACTGGCTCCACGACCCATGGTCTATTCCCTGGCTCTGGACAGCCCTTGCCTGGCAGGGCTGCAAGCCAGCATATCTTTGTAGGGAACAATACCCGACCAAGCTGGACTGTATGTAACCTGCTGATGCAGTGTGACCTCACCACACTGTGGAGATACCACATCTGGACTCTTTCCCGGGATTTTCACTCCAGCTCCGTTCAGTAGCCATGGACTGTGGGCCAGCACATTGAAGCTGGCACTCTGTTCAGACATTCAGCCTATCTCTTCCCCAGGGCTGTGTGACTCCCGTGACTCCTCCTCCAGACACAAACCTCCTTTCAGCCGCGCTGAGACTCTAAGCCCTCTCCCCTTCAGCTAAGAGCCATTGTATCAGCTGTGATTTATGTACAGGCCTTTGTTGGACTCCTGGTTTTGACAGTCTCTGTGTTGTTGAATGGTAATAATTACGGGGCCTTTCATCCTTTATTTACGGGATTGCTCTGGGGGTAGAGAGGCCTGGTGATGGGGGGGTGCTGCCAGGAGGGGCAGGCTTTTTCTGAACCTCGATACAGAACCAAAGGAGTAAGGGTGCTTTGGAAGTTATAAATAGCAGCTTGGAGAATAAAGAAGTCACCTCTGCCGGCAAGGGAGCTTACAGAGGACAAAGGATGCTGAGAGCTGGGAACACTGTGCTTCTTAAAGACTGACAGGGCTAAATCGGGCGTTTCCAGGGCCCTGCCCCTTGTTTTCAGGCAGCAGTTTCATCTGAACTCAGGTCCCTGACTGAGGTGACAGGGATGTAACTTCATTTTACTCGACCAGACTCTCTGGTTTTGTGGATGCTCTTCCCTACCGGAGTTGAAGTCCACCTCCATGAATGTTTCTCAGAGAAGTCTAGAGCTCACTCAAGGCCCAGCACTCCTGAGTATATCCTAGGGTTCACTGCTCACTTGTGAGCAGGCCAGGTCACATTGCTGCTTCTGGACAATAGGAGTGGATAGACATGACACTGGGAATGGAGGCCATATGATCAATGGCAATGCTCCAAGAGATAGATGAGGAGAATTGAAAGTCCAGCCGTGAACTTGAATGTGTGAAATTAACCTTAAAGTCCTGATCCCCTGAAATTTCTGGACTTGTTCATTCCTGTAACCAAATCACTTATCTGACCAGTCCTAGTGGATGTCCAAGTTCTAAAATGGCTTGGACATAGATACCAGAAGCCATCCTCTGCCCTCAAGGTGTTCACAGTGTGAGGGAGGAGACAGCATCAGAACACATATGGGGGACCACCACAGTGGAAGACTATTGCTATATTAACACAGAGAAGGGCATCTTGCCAGATTTGTGGGTCCAGGAGTGAAAAAGTCAAGTATCTTGTGAGTGGTCTAGGAAAGTAGGTCTTAGCCAGCTGGGCAGCGACAAGGATGTCAGGCAGAGACGTAGCACAGGCAAGGCATGGACAAGGGTAGTGGCACTGTCTTGGAGGACACCCCTGGGATCTCAAAGACAGTCTAGTGCTGACTCAAACGCTGAGGTAACCTGTGCGTGGGGAAAGGAACAATTACTACAGCAGGCTTTTGTGGGAGGTAGAATGTGGTCTAGGGCCAAAGCATGGGGAGGATGTGGATGAGAAAGTGGATGTGGGTCATGAGGAGAATGAGGATGTGGAGACAGGGAACCACAAGAAGACAGCACAAAGAGGATGTGGCTGTCAGACTGGATGAGGACCAGAGGAAGATGATCACAGGGAAGGATGTGGCCCACGGGCATGATAAGGATTAGATGAAGAACAAGGATCAAGCAATGATGCGCACATACACAGAGAAAGCACAGACCTGCAGAAGACGAGATCATGGTGGGTGGTGGACCACAAGGAAGACATGCATCAGTGTGGATGGCAAGAATCCTGGGGAAGATGTGGATCTCACAGAGGACCTAGGAGCACCTAATGGTTCTTGATTGTCAATTGCCACTGGCTTCGGGGAGCTGATCTCATGATCCTTCCATTTCTGAAGACCAGAGACCTCATCCAAGAAGATAAATGATCAAAGACACCACATATACCTGAGGACCATAGACGAAGGCTTTTTACCTTATCCCCAGCCTTTCGCTCTCCCAACCGAGGACTAACCAAGACCCATCTTGCTTAGCTTCCAAGTGTGGGTGTGTTTAGGGTGATGCCCATAGACCAGCTTTTGCACTTTCTGCTTTTTCTAAGGAATACTAAGTGACTTCAACACACACAGAGACCTAGCTCTGTCAGCAGCCATGTGGACTTTGAGCCACTTTATCCTTGAGAAGTCAAGCTCCTGAATGCCAACCCTCCTAGGCAGAAGTAGTCAGGAATAATGAGCTGAGAGGCAGCAGCTAGACCATGACCTTGGAAAAAGACTCACTTGGGCAGAAAGGCCTATCTACAAAAGTGATGGCTGGTAAGATATTTATTTATGATCCAAAAATATGTTCTACAGAGCAGGAGCCAAGCTTCCATGCAGACAACACAAGAGGATGTCCATTATATGTCCAGTCCCAAATTCAGATGATTTTGTTTACTCTTCATGACAAACCTGGGGAAGAGGTGTCATTAGCCTTACCTTACCACTGGGCATCTTAGGACCAGACAGGGTAGATAACGTGATCACACAGCTAGGACAGATTTTAACTCCTACCCAGTGTGCCTCAGGTTTTCCTCCTTAGGCTTCTATATAGATAAACAAACAAGGCATCCAGACCCTGAACACAGTCTTGGAGAAGCCTCTTTAAAACTAAACAGACAGGGGACAGGGCAGTGTGGGACACCTGCTATCCTTGATCTTGTGTGTAAGAGCAACAAGGAAGAGCAGAAAAGAATGAAAGGGAAGGGGCTACAACCTTTAACACTTACTGACTCGGGCATATTCTTGCTCAGAGCTACACACAGTAGGTCCTCATCCAAAACAGGTAGGGCTGTGATCTCTCTTTGACAGGTGGGGAAACAGACTCAGAAAAGCTGAACAACTTTTGACAGGCTTAGTAGGTAGATCAGTAACAAAGCTAGACTTGAGCCTACCCTGTCTGATACTCAAGAGCGTGGTTTCTATATATGGTCACAGAAAAGGTGAAATGTGCAGGTTACTGCTAGCACTCCAGGGCACACCATTCAGAAAGCAGCCCATCAGGGTCAAGCAGAACTAGGCTCTATCTTGTGTCTGTTCCCACAACTCCCTGTAAAAGGATTTATCAGGGCACATGGGCCCCATTTCCAATGGCCTGGTTTGCATGTTTCTGGGGTTTTTTTTAGTGGAAGACCTAAAACCTTGACATCCTTGTGATCTACTTCCAGTCAGACACTCAGTGGATGAACAAGAGCCAACATGGGCAGAAAACTGCAATCTGGGTCTCTCTCTGCCCTTCTGTTTTTTGACTCAAATAATAGTATATGTTCTTCCCACTCTCTAAAACAGGCAGCTATACCAGGCCTCATCCCACTGGCCTTCTCCTTTCCTCTCAGATTTGAGAGAAGAGGCGCTTCCTATAATGTCAATGGTCCATTTAAAGCACGGTCCATCTTCTCGCTTTCCCACTCTGACTGTGTGGCACCGAGTAGGCAGCCTACCCTCTCCATATCAGTGTAGCTGCCTTACACAAATGAGGTCTCCTTTCCTATGACAGCAGGTGTGAATGAGGAGAGCCTGCTGATGATGCAAGGCAGTGTCTGTCCTCTGAATTCCTGGGTCACCCTCTCATAATTTAGCCTTACTTCCCCCCAGGGTGTGCAGAGGCTTCTTGGTTCACAGGCAGAGGATGGAGAAACTGGCTCAGTTCTCTCGTCATATTTCTTCTTCAGATTCAAATCAGCATCTGTCCCCTTGTCCTCACAGGTAAATATATGACCTGACTTGTATAGGGATTTGGTGACAATGTTCAAGGTTTCCCATAAAAGCCTAGACAAAGTGAAGACACTACTAGGAGACTAAGAGCAAGGAGGCCCCTCCTTTCTGTGGAGTGAATGACATCAGAGGCTTTGTTGCCCTCCAGGTTCTGAGGTACATTTTCCCTGAGAGATAACAGCAAATGACAGTGAAAGGAAACGTCCCCTGAGAGTTTACTAGAAAACCAGTTCTCGGTCTCAGCAGAAAGGAGGGATCATTTGAACACACCCTGCTCTCAGGCCCCTGCTATTTTTCCTGCCTCGTGTCTATGTTCAGTCTTCTGTAAGCTAGCAGCTCCGCCTGTGAGATCAGCATTAATTAAACTGGGCTCAGTTCAAGCTTTTCCTGCCATGACAGTAAGAGAGCTGAGCAACCTGGAGCAAGACTCCTGCTGATGAATGAGGCATGTAGTTATCGCTTTCAATCCCTCACAGCCCCTGGGGTTACCACCTGGCAGGGAGGTAAACTAGGCCTGATTCAGGCTCCTGTATACTCCTCCAGTAAAACACAGGATTTCCCAAAACCAAGGTCTTTTCTTGGTAAGAAGGGATAGGTGGCTTCAGGAGCCTGTCAGTGCCCACAGCCATGGCACAAGTGACTTTGCCTCACACCTGGGCTCGGGCTCTGCTTTTCTTAGAGCTAAGATGCCCTTTAACCACTCTGAGCTTCAGTTTCCTGTTCTGTCAACCGAGGATCATGTCTCTGCCACACGGGTTGCAGTAAAGAGTAAAGATTACATCAGAAAGGAAACATCAGCTCCATGGGTGCTTTGCACAGTCCCCGGGACTAATTCGAGTGGCTACCCCATGACATCAGCCTGCAGCAGCACTTCTGAGAGCCCCCTTCCTGTCTCATGAATGAAGACAGATTCCAACAGCTGGGGCTAGACAAAGAAACATGTGTCAAGCTCCGGAAACCCATTTCCAAAAGAGCCCAGGGACAGGGAGGAATATGGATGCAGGGTTGGGCAGGGCAGCCAATGCATGGGCCACCAGCCTGCTTCCCGTTCCAAGGATGCCTGAGCTTCCACTGGTTCTGACAGATTCAGTCCTCAACCAGAGTATATACTGAGGAGTCAGAACCAAAGAATGTCTGAAGCTTCCTCCGCCAGGCAGAAAGAGACTTCCGGTCATGAATAGCATGTTTCGTGTGACCCATAGAAAAAGGGACTGCAGTGTTGCTATCGGTATTCTAGTTGGAAGTCTGAGACAGCAGATACTCTCAGCAATTCATCGAAGGAGATTTTAGAAATCCCTTCAAAAAGGGATAGTGGCTTTTGTAGGAACTGGATGTCTGTGAAACCTAAAAGGTAACTGAAAATGTCCTAACCTGTTCAACAGAGAGAATCAGGTCTAGACAACAACATCACTGTGTCCTGCCCACCTTATCATATTCAAGACTGCTGGAGATCTTTCTCAGTACTGTGTCATGGTAGAGAAAGTATTTGCCCTCTTGGGGATACAGTTCCTCCATCTCAAATGAGCTGCTCCAAGATCAAAGTACAGACAAATACCTAAGAGGAGCTTGTCACCTGATCTAGCACTCTTTTAATGTTCACCTGCTGTGTAGACTTTAGCCTCACCACCAAGAGGCATTTATAATGTTTGTGTGGGGGTGGGTCACAGTTCTCATAGATAAGATCTGACCAAGCAGAAGAAACCTATAGCCATAGAGAGAGATGCTAAAGAATTTTGGATGTCAAGCAGAAACTGGGTCTAGTGCACTTTGAAAGCAAGTATGTGTCTAAAGAATCTGTTTCTGTGGACTCAAAATAAGAGACCACGTGTGTCTCCCAGGGGTGTGAAGACTGCCAAATCCTGTGGAAACGGATGCTTATTTTCCTCTCTAGGCAAAGAGGTGTAGGTGAGACTGGCTACCCACAACACCAATACAAAAATGGAGGAGACCTTGTTCAAATAGAAAGAATGTCACCAGGCAGTGGTGATGCATGCCTTTAATCCCAGCAGAGGCAGGCAGATAGCTGTGAGTTTAAGGTGAGCCTGGTCTACAGAGTGAATTCCAGGACACCTATGGCTGCACAGAGAAACCCTGTCTTAGGGAGAAAAAAAAAAAAAAGAATGTCAAAGTATCAACAATAAGGCATGAAAAAATAACAACAAAACCTTGGGGCTCACCAGGCTGTGGTGGTGCACGCCTTTAATCCCAGCACTCAGGAGGCCGAAGCAGGCAGATCTCTGAGTTCAAGTCCAGCCTGATCTACAGATGGAGTTCCAGGACACTAGGACAGTTAGAGCTAACCCTGTCTTGAAAAAAAAAAAAAACTAATAAAAATCTTGGGACTCTGAGAGACTTCCCTGTTTGACATCTGGGAAACAAACTCTGATATAGGATTTGGTGGAGGTGACAGTGCTACAAAAGGAAAAGGTCTTAACCCCCAAGACCAAAGACTCCAGTTCCTATAACCCAATGCCAATGCTATTATTATAACTCACATTCAGTCACTGACCATGTCTATTTATCCATGGAATTTGCTGTCTAGCTGTCTACTCTAGAACATGGTTTTCTCAGAGTCTTTTATTTTATGTGTAAAGGAGAGCTCATGGTAGGTGGTTGATAAACAATATCAAAAGACTTCTGTGAAAACAATGACCAAGTCTGGGACATTTCTCCTAGTTCATGATGGTGGAACCTTGTAGAGCTCTGATGCAGATGCCTGCTAACACAGCAATGAACAGTGGGTGACTAGTACACCAGGGTAAAGATGGGAAAGCTCAGCGATGTTCACTTTTGCAAGGCCTGTCTACCATTTCAAGGCCACCTCACATCAACACAGGTCTTTAAACACCGTGTAGAGCAGTAGTTCTCACACTTCCTAATGCTGCAACCCTTTAATACTGTTTAATATTGTGGTGACCCCCACCCACAAAATTATTCTCATTGCTACTTCATAACTATAATTTTGCTACTGTTATGAATCATAATGCAAATAGCTGCTATTTTCGATGGTCTTAGGTGACCCCTTTGAAAAGGCCAGTCAATTCCCAAAGGGGTCGAGACCCACAGATTGAGAACTGCTGAGCTACCTGGATACCATTTGTCCATCTCTACGGTTTTGTCTTTTGGAGAATGTTATACAAACAGAGTCATTTAGCAAATAACTCTTCGCGACTGATTTCTTTCACTCGACACAGCAGCCTCTGGACCAGTTACTGCATGAACCGATAGCTCATTACTCATTGAAGCTCAGTAGAATTGCTGATGAAATGTTAAAAGACATTTGAGCTGTTTCTAGTGTCTAACATTTATCAACAGACTTATTAAAGCTTTCATAGAAAGATGCCTGAACTCAAGTTTTTAATTTCATAGGGATAAATAATTACATTTCAGTAGGATAAATACCTAGGAGTAGAATAGGATTGTTGACTTAAATGGCAGGCATGTATTAAATTTTGTGGTTAAAAAAATTATCAAACTGATTTCTGGAGCATCAGCATCATTTTGTATTCCTCGTGGCAGTGTATGAGAAAGCCACTTGCTCTGTGTCCTTGTCAGCTCTTAATATGGTCAGGATTTTGCATTTTGTCTATTGTAATGGCTGATGTGCATTGCCTCACTGCTGTTTTAACATGTTTCCAGTGGCTGAGAAAGAGGCTTGTCATTTCCTGTGCTCATGTGTCATGCACATCAGTTAATTTTTTGCTGCTGTGATTAAAAATCTGACAATAAACTTTCAGCAACCCATACCACCTTCCAGGTGCTCTCCACTGATAAGAAACTGTGAGGACTACAGGGCTGCAGGAGAGGGAGATGAGGAGTACGATGAGAAACAGTAAGGTTGCAGATAGACAGACAGCACCAAAGGGCTCTGCAGACCATGTCAAGAGTGGCTTTCCACAGAATCAAGATCACTCATGCCCTAAGACCAAAAGAACCTATCAGGCTGGAGGGATGCTTAAGAACATTTACTGCTCTTACAGAAGAACTGAATTCTGTTTCCAGCACCACACAATAATCGCAACAACTGTAACTTCAGTTCCAAGGGATTTGACACCTCTTCCAATCTCTGTGGCCTCCTGCACTTAGATACACATGAAAGAAATAGGACTTTTTTTTTAAAGTAACAATTGTGACCTTACCAAATTCAACCCCTATCACATTTAAAATGGCTAGAGGGGAAATATATCAGTTATTCAAGCAAACACAATCAGCTTCATACTGGGGGAGATGGTGCACTCATTCTAGCAGGCTGCCTTCAGGTACTCAGAAGGTGGGAAGGAAGCTCAGCAGAACCAGGTACCACTCACTATGGATGCAAAGAGAAGCAGGAAATGAAACAAACCTTTCTTCAGCTCATCCATCCACAAAAGAGATAGCCCAGAGATTCTGTGATGACAGCCTTGTGTAGAGTAATAACCTCAGGGGTCATGTAATTCAGGGAAGTTTTTAGAAGGTGATGAAACCTGACTGGGCTATGACAGCCTCATGGTTTT
This sequence comes from Cricetulus griseus, assembly GCF_003668045.3. NCBI lineage: Eukaryota > Metazoa > Chordata > Mammalia > Rodentia > Cricetidae > Cricetulus > Cricetulus griseus. The sequence goes on from NC_048600.1 coordinate 22,436,344, forward strand.
CTACCACCTGGAGGAAGGTATGGAGCAAACAAAAAGTAAATCTGAAATCAAGGAAGACAGAAGCAAACAGTCCTTCAGGGTGAATTAGAACAAGTGTAAATGGGCAGGGCTGACACAGTCAAGGGGAGCCAAGGCAGACTGTGGGTGCAGGATGTGGGATGAGAAGATGAGATTTTGGGTTTTCTCAAAGTCACCAACTTCCTACCTCTTGTAGGATGTATTTGGTCCAGTGCAGAACAGGGAGGCTGGATGCCCTAAGGCTATAAAATAAGGCATAAAGAAAACCCTGCTTATTCCTGGGTCCTATTGAAGGCCATTTCCCACCTTTTGGTGGACTAGCTAGTGAGTTGCTATTGCATAACAAATGCCACCATTTCTAATGGCTAATGACCTTTTATTCCTGAAAAAGAGAAAAAAGGATGGAGAGAGAGAACTTCGGGGAAATTTTCTAACTTAAACTAAGAAAAAAAACTTAAAACCTGATAATTCTTTGCTCAGCCTTAGAGTTTTAAGAATCACAGCTGATTTTTTAAGTTGCTAAAATGGTTAGATCTAACACAACCTTTTCATGATGGGTTCCACATACAGTCTAGAACAGCGTCAAAATCCATATCATGCGGACCATTCAAAGTAACAAAAGTGGCATTTCCATACAGTCTGAAGGCATTTGAGCCTTTGGCATTTCAAAACAGTGTGTTCAAATTTTCTAAGCCTCATCTAGCTGTCTGGGAATGAGAGATGGCAAGGAAAATAGCCCCTTCAGTGGGATTGGTGTTCATATTGCAAAGGTACTATATATATATATATATATATATATATATATATATATATATATATATATATGCCATTGAGGTCCCAGAGGTTCTAATTCCCTAGTGTTAGTATATCCATGACTATGGTGAGCCCTGATGGCAGATAAGATATTCTAAAGAGGCACCTGTGTCCCTCCCTTCACTTATTAGATCTTTTTAACTTATAGAATTGATGTAGATGAGAGCATACAAGAGTTGGAACTGAAGTGGGTTTTCAAAGAAAATATTCAAAAAGCTTCTATTTTCTACCTATCAGAGGAATGGACCCAGGCACAAAAAGACTGTGCCAGGTCAGGAAAGGGAGAGGACCTTACACCCTCAGACCCCAGAGATTTCCCTCTGAAAAATAGAGTATCTTTATTCATATTCGAGTCCTCCAGGACTTGAATAAAAATCTGGCCATATTACAGATAATGAAGGCAACCTGAGGCCTAGGTTCTTTTCCACACAGGCTGGATGATCTTTATATTAATAAGGTAACCAGTATGGAAAGGTCTTTACTATTTTTTGGCCAAACTGTGAATTAATCCATTTTCCTTTACCAATTTCATTTTCTGTTGTTCTGGAAATACAGGGAAACTGAGACAGCAGGCTTATGGATCTAAGTGCCTGGTGACATTAAGATGACTCATCCTATGAATGTCATTAAAAAGGACAGACTACTCACTACACTGTGCAGATGTCATGAAAAGCCTGGAAAATTACAGCTGTTTGGGAATGCATGTATTTGAGTCTTCCCACTTGACTGACAGTGCAAATGAGGGAAAGAAGTGTCTACTACAGAGAAATCATTTGGTGGTCTTACTTTTCCCTTCTGTTAGTCACAAGCTCTTGTGTATGACTTTCTCTGTAGGGTCAAAGGAGATGGCTTGGCATTGCATGTACTAGAGGGCTCCAACTGTCTCTAGCATGGCACAGAAATCTAACTTACTCTGAGTAAATGGATGTTTGAGTGGTGGACATTTGGATGGATGGATGGATAATAGATGGGTGGATAGATGGATAATATTTGAGTAGATAGATGGAAGATGGCTGGTAGGAAGATGTAGAATGTATAGAGAATGAATGAGTGGATGGATGGATAGATAGATAGATAGATAGATAGATAGATAGATAGATAGATAGATAGATGAATGTGAGTTACTCAATGGCAATAAGAAGTGTCTTCATGTAGCATTCCCTAGAGGACCTAGTGTCTGGATTCAAACAGGAATCTAGGCTTACTGTTGAGTGGATGGTGTGGTAAGTAGTAGATGGATGGGTGTGTAGATAAATGGGAAGATGACTGATAGTGGCACCCAACTCCACTTCTCTCCATGTCTAGCCTTTGACCTCCCAGCCTATCAGAGAGTTCAGAGAGATGAACTCACCAGTTTACTCAGTTCCAGTAAAAGGGAACTTCTGAGTTTATCCCTTTGTCATCCTCATAACTTGACTGGTCCTGGAAAGATCCAATGAAGAAGCAACTCCATTATAGAATAAATTTTCCTGAGAATAAAAGAGATTTCTACAGTATTAGAAATACCTCCCAATAGAGAAAGTGAGCTCACTCTTTAATCTGTATTTCATGAAGAAGGTAAACAAAAAGTTCTGTGATTTGCTATTTCATTTTCTCTTCAAAAATCTACTTTTCATTGGGCTTGTCCAAATCACTCTGCTGGAATCCTACACATCTATATCTTGTTTTCCTGTGTATATCTTGGAAAAGAGGTTGGCTTCAGCTCTTCCATCCCCATAAGGCTTTTCAATAGAGACCACTGACTTGACACCAAATAGATGAGAAAGGGATCAAATCTGAATCCCCTTAATAGGGCACCCAGACCCTTCTAGCCTGCCCCTCTTTGCTTCTGTTGTCTCTCCTTCCCATTCTCCCATGGCTCTGTTCATTTCTGTCAGAAATAACCCACCTTTCTGACCCCATTGCCCCATTCTCTGTGGTACTTGGTGTCACTTTTTCATAATAACCCCTGACACCTCCCCATCCATGACTCACACTCTAGCCTTTCAATGCAATACCACTGTCAACACAGTATGGACTGTTGTGGACTGCAACAAACTTGGTGGCTTAAAACAATAGAAACTATCCTCTTACAGTTCAGAAAACCAAACATCTGAAATCAAGGTGTAAAGATTGTTACTTCCTGGAGATGCTAAGGAAGAATGTACTTCACATGGTTCTCTTAGGTTTTGGTGGTAGCCTGAGATCCTTGACTTACAGCAGCTTCACTCCAGTCTCTCTCTCTCTGCTTTGACATTACCTTCTTATAAAAATGCCAAAACAGTTTCGTTATAACCAATTGCATCTACAAAAGTAATGTTATTTCCAGAGGCCACATTCTGGTTCAGGGTGGACATGAATTTGAGTAGCACCATCCAACCTGGCATACCAAACTTGATCCTGCATTCTGGAAGTAAACTCAATCACAATCCTTCCTTCAAGATGCAAGTGTGTCTGTGGGATGCTCCTTCATAATGCCACAATACAGGCTTGTATTCATCTACATATTAGTTTGTTCCGATCATGGGAAGAGGCCAAGTCCTATTTTGTATGTTTGATTATTTCTTGCATTCCTGTGCGGGACCTGATACTCAACAGGCCTGCTAAGTAAATTATTGACTGATGGTTCAGGAGAATGATTTACAAGAGCCCTATGTCCCTGTGTTTCACCATATTATATCTCTGTGTTCCACCATATACCACCCCACTGCCCTCTACTTGCAGAAAATTGCCACTCCCACCCCTGTCAGTAGTTCCTACAGCCAAGGGTCTCCATCATGTACCTGAACTGAACCTGAAAGTTGACATGAAGGATTCATTTGGGGATCTGAGACTCTAGGCTCTGTACCAGCTATGACAGTTAGCCCCAGATCACATATCTGATCCACTTCCCCCCTCTTTTTCAGGAGTGATCCCAAAACTAAGATGAGCAATGGACCTGGCAGGCATCATGTGTTGCCTCCTGTCATTGAGATATGTGTTATCATAGCTGGCAGTACACACACTTTATGTGGGTTCTGGGGATTTGGACTCAGGTCATCATAATTGTGCAGTAAGCACTTCATTCACTGAGGAACCTCTCCAGCCCCTCATTATTTCTCTAAACAGCCAAAGGAAACTAGCTGGAGCCCAATTAAGGGAGTCACCATCTCAGACTCACAGCTCACTTGCCCGATACCGTAAAACAGTGGTTCTCCACCTGTGGGTCTCAACTGTCAAAACCCACATATTTCCAATGGTCTTAGGAAATGAGACACCCTCAGTAACAGATTTACAGTTATGAAGTTGCAACAAAAACGAATTTATAATTGGGACTTCCTACGACCATCAGAAATATGTGGTGTCTTTTTGGTTTTTGGTTTTTGGTTTTTGGTTTTTTGGTTTTTGATAGTCATGATCCACAGGTTGAGAACTGCTGCTACAGTCGGGGGTCACGAATAAAAAGGGTCCAGGAAGAAAGTGAAGTTTTGCCCAAGCCTGGATCTGTTCCCTGGGACTCTGAAATAAGACTGCAGCAGCTCAATGGATGCGTGGCCCTGCAGGCATCCTCTGAAGGAATGCATGCCTCCTTCTCACCCCAGGGTTTGGACTTTATTTTAAACAGGAATGTGTTGTTCTTCAGACAACGCAAAGAGTATGTGCAGCTTTTGGGGAGCGGCAACAGCTGAGAACCCCACACTGGCTCTGGATGAAATTCAATGCGGGCCGACCTAATCGCCATGACCGGGAATTTGGAAGGAGTCTGAAGCGCCTTCGTGTTATTGGACAAACACTGCCTCTTCCCAAGCAGGCTGGGGCATTGCGGTGAAAAGCCTTTGATAAGAAGAGGCAGGCCCCTGGGAGGCGAGGCGAGCCACCCACCACTTTCTTAGGCGCTATTGTCCCAGGCTGGGGATTGTGATGTGGGGCTCCCGGTGCACACAATGCCGCACCTCCCGCAATGGGCCATTCATTGGGCTTCAAGGTTCCCTGATGGGAGGGAGCCCGTTGACCCCGGATAATAGATGAAAGTGTTTCTCACTTGCCTTCGCCTCCTGACCTTTTGCCACCATTTTTCATGCACTGTCTCCTCTCCAGCCAGACAGGCGAATTCTTCCTCTGATGCTGCAGGCCTGGTGACCCTCTCCTGCGTGCATGCAGAAGCCTGCTGCTTGTAGAGGACTGTCAGAGACCTTGTCTAATGTGTCCAAAGCAAGCCAGGGTCACTTCCTCCCATTCCTGAAGGTATGCATATGTGTTTGTGAACATACATACCCTATCCTTGCACCTGTCCAGCACCTACATACCAAAAAGTTCAAACCAGTCCTCATTTTGCTACTCTGCTGTCTACTGTCTTTAGCTCCAGGTAGAAGGTAGTTCTGTACTCACTGCAGAAACTCCCCCCTTTGTCCCTGTCTTTGCAAAGGATCAAGTCACAAACTGAATGTGTGGGGGAGATGGCAGAGCTAGCCATACAAAGTGTGCCCTGCGACACCACCACCAGAAGGACCTCAGATACTCCAGCGAAGACCCAATAGTCAGCTGGATTATAACTAGCATCACATAGTCAAGTCAAAGTCTCCTGCAGCCAACACCCAGGCTTCATTTCAAATGCCTCTTGAAAGGGTAAATTATCTTCATTGACAGTAAGACAACAGTCAGGCCTTGACAAGGGTGTTGTCCTATATCTAAAAGTCAACAAATTGGGGCCAGATATGTAGCTTTGTTGGTAGAGGGCTCACCTACCATGCAGAAAGCAATAGGCTCAGGCTGGAGAGATAGTGCAGTGGGTAAGAGTGTTTGTTTGCCATGAAAACAAAAGGAAATGAGTTCAAGTCCCCAACACTCAGGTGAAAGCTGGGTAGAGCCATACAAGCTATAACTCCAGTGTTGGATGGCTAAGATAGGTGGCTCCTGGGAGTTCTCTAGCCAGCCAGGTGAGCCAAAAAGCAGTGTGTTTCTTGGGGGGGGGGGGTGCAGAGGTATCATTTCAACACCATTCTCATCTACATAGTGAGTTGTAGGCCAATTGAGGGTACATAAGACCTCACCTCAAAAAGAAACCAAAAATGTAACCCGGTCACCACATGTTTTTGTACCCTTACAAACTCCAGGCAATGGCTCTAAGAAGGAGCCAACTGTCATGAATCATCTGAAGATAGAATGTATGGATAGGTTAGGTGTGGAGGGGGGGAGTGTACTTGGGTCCTTCATCCTGCTGCAAGGTCCTTATGTTGGAATGTAGCCCTCCATGCCACTACCTGTTGCTTCATTGCCTTGTTCACTATGCGGTTCATGGGTGTGGAGATGAACGCGACACCATGTTCTCTAAGCAAGATGCTCAGGGAAACTTACAGGAGGGAGCCCCAGTGACCATGCTGTGCAGATCCGTGCATGGAGGCCTCAGTCCCATAGCCAGGGCTCATGTGGCCCAACACCCATCACCTGTTGTGGGGAAGAAGAGGGTCAGTGCTGGAAGACCAGACTCCCAAGGAGGACTTTACAGCACAGCCAACAGATCTATAGCATGAGAGACCTTTACCTGCATGCATTTCACAAAGGAACAGGGCCACTGGGAGGTGGAGAGATGGATGGGTGGAGGGGATGAGAGAGGAGGGACATGAGTTTATTTGAAGGGATTGAAGAGGCTTGGTACATTAATTTTCCAATTAGTTTATCTGTGACAAAATACCTGGCAAAAGCAACATGAAGAGAGAAGGGTTGGTGTTGGCTCACAGTGTGAATCTGCAAACCACCCTGGCTGGGAAGATGTGTGGTGGACAGAGTGCTGCTGGCTACGGTGGCAGGAACATGAGTTGGCTGGTCACATTGTACCTGAAGTCAGGACTCGGGCATGAGCAATGGTGCTCAGCTCACTTAGTCCTGTTTTGTTCACTTGAGGACCCCTTCCTATGGGATGGTGCCACCCACATTCAGGTTTACACCTCTGTAGGAACAGTCTCATAGATATTCCCTGTCCTGAAGGCTGTCTGCTATGACAATTCCCTCTTCATTGGGTGGTCAATCATGTCTACATCAAAGCCTTCCACACACTGGATGTGACCCACCTACAAATATGGTACAGCCCATGTTACTCAAAAGCTCACATATTCCAATGTTAGTTTCACCTAGAGTCAGAAGGACATCCCAAATAACACAATCCAAATCTCCTTGAGTTTATTATTTCCTAGTAGCTTAGGTAACTGTAGGGTTTCCTCATTGGATTGGAAGTCAAGGGCCAAAAAGAGCAAGTGCAATGGAGACAATGGCCCTTAGGTGTGAGAGATCCACAATGGTAGCCAGTGAGGGTCAACCTGTCAGACACACTTGTCCAGGAGACGAGAACTGCCAGATATAACCAGTGTGTCTAGTAGGGACAGAGCAGGTGAAAATACTCAAACATGTCAGACCTGAAAAGACCCATGCTGACCCGTGTCCAGCACAGTGTCATCCCATGGAGACTTTCTTGTGTGTGTCTGGCTCAAAGAGAGAAAGTAATGGGGCATGGATGACTGGCTGCCTCATCGACCATCATCCCCTGCAACACCTTGCAGGTGAGACTCAGCTACATTAAGAATTCAGGGAACAGGACCTACAACTGTGACTGTCATGGATCCTAGCATGTCTATTCTCCTTTGGGCTGGGCATGAGTTGTGGCTGTGGCCAATGTGTCACAAGGAATTTACCTGGGGGATTTACCTTGTGAGAAGTGTTTTTTCCTTAATTTAAAAATAGGAAGAACAGATCTCTGTAATGGATATAGCTAACCCTTCCCCACTTGGTGGGTGGGGATGGGGTGCATGAAGCACTCCAACTCATTTTTTTCCTTTATAAAAGTTACCATGGTCATGGTGTCTTTTCATAGCAATAGAAACCATAACTAAGACACTGACTCACCCCTTTGCTATTTGGCATAGTTGTGTAGGTGTATGGTTGAAGCTATGATAGCTAGCTTATATCTACAGTGGAGATCTAAAAGAATCAAAGAGAACACCCTCACCCCCCACACACCCTCCACCACCAGAATTTCAGGATAGACTCTCCCAGAAGTCAAGTCTCATTCTGTACAATGTCCTTCTAAATTCTGCCCCGAGTTTGGCAAACCAGAGAGATCCCCCTTTGCCTCTTCTAGCAAATAGCTCCCCTAAGTATAGTTTCATTTTGAATTGCTGTGATAAAATACAACAAAAACAACTTATCTTTTTTTATACAGTCTGATATCTGAACCTAGGGAATGATGCCACCCACTTTTACACTTGGTCTTTCCACATCAGTTAATGTAAAGACGACAATCTCTCATAGACAAGTTGACAAGTCAACCTGACCCACACAATCCTTGGATGAGACTCCTTTCCCCATTGAGTCTAGAGTGTGTTAAATAGACAACTGAAACCTGCCATCACATCCTACTTTTGGCCACAGTTGCTCTTGCGTGCCTATGGCCAGCATCTCTGATGTGGTCTGCCAAGAGTTCTAAGAGTTTAAAATGTCTGTTCATTTTCCTAGCATTTTATTGAATGTTTATGACTTGATTACACACACACACACACACACACACCCATCTTACACCCACTTGGCCAATTTCCTTCACATGGTTACTCAGCCACACATAATCTTTTAAAAACAGTTATAGCCTCTATCCTCTAGCTGTGATCATCTTGGGTAAAGACAGGTTAATGGGAATAAGAAGCAGGAGAATGAGACAATGAGGACTTGTTTCTAGAGTCAGACCAGGGATGGTCTGCTAAGTCAGGTAAGGGGACTGGAGCTTTGGCCAACAAGCAATGGTCAATCAACTTCAATCAATAAGGAAAGTATATGTGGATGAATAACAGTACAAAAGAAATTGGCCAAGTGGATGTCAGTAAGTTGTGTAGGTGTGTGTGTGTGTGTGTGTGTGTGTGTGTGTGTGTGTCTGTCTGTCTGTCTGTCTGTCTATAAATATCAAAACCATAGCTTCATGTATACTACTCTGAACTCTATCCCAAAGGGATTTTGAACACTATAGAAGACTGCATTTTTCTGGAGTCCTCCAGGAATCTTGCCATATAAATATAATCCTCTGTAATCAATACACAAACCATAACCAAGTTAGTTGAGTGGCTGTCACCAGAAGCCCTGTCAACAGATGAGGCAATACTCTGCAGATGGGTGAAAACCAGGCTTTGCCAGAAAACGGGTGAGCCAAACATTTGCTGAACAAACTCTTTCCAATATGCTGGAGAGGAGACACAGGTGCTAAAGAACATTCAACTCACAGAATGGTGGTCAGCATGTGAGAACGGAGATTCAGGATGCTAGGAGAGAGCACTATAGCCTGGGTGCCTGCAACACCAGACACTCTGTCCTCTCAGTTCTGAGGGCTGCCAAGTCCAAATGGAGGTGCTGACAGATGGAGTTCTGGGTGGGACACCTCTTCGTTGATACCAGAAGGATGACTTTCTGCCATGCCCTCACACTGAAGAGGAGGAGGGAGGAAAGGAACTGGGGGAGAGGGGAAGAGAGGGAAGAGGATGGGAAAGGAAGGCAGAGCTGGACACAGAAAGGAGAAAAAGAAAGAGGAAGGAGAGAGAAAGGGGGAGATAAAAGAGAAGAATCTAGAAGTAACTCATGCCTTTTTTATTTGAAAGGCACAAATCCCATGGAGAGGGCCCACTCTTATAGCCTAATCTGGCCTGAATCCTTCCAATGTCTCTACCTGCCAATTTCATCCCATTACAAAGTTGAGCTTCAAAAGACAAATTTAAGGAGGACAAATACATTCAGCCAATAGCAAGGGATCCACCAGAAACACCTGACTTCCACCCTAAGTCATAGGCAGTTGTTGGCACTCTATCCACCTCCTGGTTCCCAATGTATCACACTTCACTGCATTTCTCAGCACAAAGTTCCTCTGTCTTGGTTCTATTAAGGTTTTGGGCAGCACCAGTCTCCATTTTGTAAGCCATTCTGGGCACCAAGGGGTATCTAGAACCATGTCTGCTTCTACTCACTGACCTCCAATAACACCCTCACACCAAATCTCTAAGTCAGATAGCTAAAATCTTTCCCCAGAAGCAAAATTACCCTCATCAAGAATAACTGGATTAAGAAAAACCAATGTAGGGAATCTCCTGGCCTGGGGACTGTGGGAAGGTCAACCTGCCCCAGGTGGATCAAGCAATCCAGAGTCTGCTGACATCTCAGTGCTAGTCCCGCCTCCACCCTCTGGGAGAGGGAGTATCTCAGACCCACCTGCACCCATTGTGAGACCCATCAGAGTATTGAACCTTCTTGCAGCCACTGGAAAAGAACCTAGGACCCATACCCACCAGGAGAGAATGAGACCCCACTTGCACCCACTGGAAGAAGGGATGGGAAGATAACAATATAAAAACACATTCAAGGGATACTCCCTGAACCAAGATACATGGGGGTGGACCTAGGCCTTATCCCAAAAGATATGATAGAGTCTGATGATATGCTATGATAGATATGATAGATATGATGATAAGATATGATAGAGCCTCACCCTCCCTGGGGAGCAGAAAGGATATGTGACAGGTAGGGTAGGAGTGGTAGGGGAGGAGGGGAGGGAGAGTGAACTGGGATTGGCATGTAAAACAATCTTGTTTCTAATTCAAATTTAAAAACACCTGAAAAAATATATTCAAAACAGAAAAACCAATATGATGCCACCAGAATCTAGGGACGCTACACCAGCAAGACCTGAACATCCCAAAACAAATGAAGCAGAAGAGAACAACCTTAAAAACAACTTCATGAAGATGATAGAGACCCTAAAAGAGGAAGTGAGAAAATCCTTTAAAGAAATGGAAGAAAAAAACAAACAAAAAAATTCAAGAAATGGAAGAAAAGGTAAATCAAAAGTTGCAAGAATCAATCCAAACCGTCCTAGGTTTGAAAGCCGAAATAGAGACAATAAAAAAATAGTCTGAGGGAATACTAGAATTAGAAAAGCTGGGTAAACGATCAGGAACTACAGATGCAAACATAACCAACAGAACACATGAAATGGAAGAGAGAATCTCAGGAGTTGAAGATATACTAGGAGGAATAGATTCATCAAGCAAAGAAAATCTTAAGTCCAACAAATCCCTAACACAAAACATCCAAGAAATATGGGATACCATGAAAAGGCCAAACATAAGAATAATATGTATAGAAGAAGGTGAAGAAACCCAACTCAAAGGTACAGAAAACATATTCAACAAAATCATAGAAGAAAACTTTCCCAACCTAAAGAAAGACATATCAATGAAAGTACAGAACTAAACAGACTAAACAGACAATTCTCAATAGAGGAATCTAAAATGGCTGAAAGACACTTAAGAAAGTGCTCAGCATCCTTAGCCATTAGGGAAATGCAAATCAAAAAAACTCTGAGGTACCATCTTGCTCCTGTCAGAATGGCTAACATCAAAAACACCAATGACAGTTTATGCTGGAGAGGATGTGGAGAAAGGGGAACACTCCTCCACTGCTGGTGGGAGTGCCAACTTGTACAACCACTTTGGAAATCAGTATGGCGGTTCCTCAGGAAAATGGGAATCAGTCTACCCTTTAGGCATATACCCAAAAGATGCACATTCATACAGCAAGGACATCTGTTCAACTATGTTCATAGCAGCATTATTTGTAATAGTCAGAACCTGGAAGCAACCTAGGTGTTCCTCAACTGAAGAATGGATAACGAAAATGTGATTCATTTAGACAATGGAGTACTACTGGGGGGGGGGGCAAAACAAAACAATGGATTTTTGAAATTCGAAGGCAAATGAATAGAACTAGAAGAAACCTTCCTGAGTGAGGTAACCCAGTCACAAAAAGATAAACATGGTATGTACTCACTCATATATGGATTTTAGACATAGAAAAAAGGATTACCAGCCTACAGTCCACACTGCCAGAGAAGCTAGGATACAAGGAGGACCCTAAGAGAGACATACATGGTACCCCAGAGAAGGGGGAAGGGACAAGATTTCCTGAGCAAATTGGGAGCATGCAGAGAGGGCAGAGGGAGTTAGGAGAAAGAGAAGGGGAAAAGAGAAGGGGAGGGGAGGAAACGAAGGAGCGGGAAGATTGTGTCAGGGGAAGAATAGAGAAGAGCAAGAAAAGAGATACCATAATAGAGGGAGCCATTATAGGCTTAAAGAGAAATCTGGCACTAGGGAACTGTGCAGAGCTCTATATGGATGACCCCAACTAACAATCTAAGCAATAGTGGAGAGGCTACCTTAAATGCCCTTCCCCAATAATGAGATTGATGACTACCTTATATGCCATACTAGAACCTTCATCCAGTAGCTGATGGAAGCAGAAGCAGACACCCACAGCTAAACACTGAGCTGAACTCTGGAATCTAGTTGCAGAGAGGGAGGAGTGATGAGCAAAGGGGTCAAAACCAGGCTGGAGAAACCAACAGAGACAGCTGACCTGAACAAGGGGGACCCTAGACTGATAACTGGGAAACCAGCATAGGACTTACCCAGACTCCCTGAACGTGGATGTCAGTTAGGAGGCCTGGGCAATCTATGGGGCCTCTGGTAGTGGATCAGCATTTATCCCTAGTATATGAACAGACATTGGGAGCCCTTTCCACATAGAAGGATACACTCTCAGCCTAAACACATGGGGGAGGGCCCAGGCCCTGCTCCAAATGATAAAACAGACTTTGAAGATTCCCCATTCCTGGGGAGCAGAAAGGGGATGGCATAGGGGACTGGTTGGGGGTAGGGGAGGAGGGGAGGGAGAGGGAACTGGGATTGACATGTAAAAGAAGCTTGTTTCTAATTTAAATTTTAAAAAAGGAAAACAATACGAAATCTTTGTCCTTTAGGTCAGAGTTTTACAATCATGACTGAATACAGAATGATGTTTTTTAAGAAAAGGAAAAAAGAAAGAAAGAAAGAAAGACCGACCAAGGTGCTCTCTAGCCTTGACAGGGTTGCTACATCCAGAAAACAAAATGGCTCCCCAAACTGGATTTGAACAATTTTAACAGTAGCTGACATCCCAATATTAGATGGGGAAAATCTCACAGGGACCCTGCCTGTAGATGAAGAGATTGACAACTAGCAACTGCTGAGACAGGGAGAAAAAGATTTCTCCAGGGATGAGCCCCCTAATTGGTCATCCATTAGTAAATGGTCAGCCCTAGAAACGTGTTTGTAGGCAACGCCAAAAGTGGTCATTGGGTGATGTTTACATATTGTTTCATTTATATACACAAGTAACAAGGGCTAAAGAAGAGGAAGTCATGAATTCTGTGGTGGTGGGAACCCTGAAACAGGTAGGAGGGAGGAGAGAGAGGGAAGCAATGGCACAATATACTTAAATAAAATAGAAACTATATTTTAAAAACAAAAAGAAAAAAAATCAAAGGAAGATAAGGAGAATGGCCATCTCTGCCCTGACGTCCTGCAAATGTGGCTTTTGCATTCAGCTTTCTGAGACACTCTCTCCTGGACCTGAATGGTGACTTCCTGCTCTGACCTCATCTCTATCATAAAGATAAGTATTTATCCCATTAGAGTCTTATGATTCTATTAGAGGGTTTAACCAATTATGGTCTCATCACTCTTTAGCTCTCTGTCTGCCAGAAGTAAACCATAGGCACTTTGAAGACAGGATTGAAAAGCAGTCCTCTCTGGAATCCCCAGCACACAGGACAGAATCCAGCCTGAAGGGATGAGTAATAGGCTAACTTCACACCCACAATTCACTCCCTAGACAGGAAACTATGTCTCCCTTCTGTGTCCCCCAAAGACCCTTGCTCACTGTTCACCAAATGTACCATGGCTTCTCCTGGCCCACACCTTGCTAACCCCTATCTTTCCTGGGAATCCCCTTCGCACCTCACTCCAACCCACCTTCTAAAGTTGCAGCCTCCTCCAAGGCCCACCTCAAATGAGTCTTCCTCCAGAAAGACTTTTCCAAACCTTCTAATTAAAAATAATCAGCCACCCACGCCTCCCCCATTACCCCAACCACTGACCCTCAAGTGCTTTTTAATTCTGTTAGAACCATTTCCGGATACATCCTGTGTCCCTTACTAGACAGCCAACTCCCCAAAGGCAGGAACTGTCATTATTTATTTCCATATCTTCCCTGGAGCCTAGCAGAAGCCTGGCACACAACAAACATCACTCAAATTTAATTCAAGTCTCAGCGAGGGGACAGGCTGGCTGTAGAGAGTAACACACATGGCTCACTGTGTGTTCCTCCTGTGCCTTCAAGGGAAAGACCACTATTCCTAGAATATTATGAATAATATCACTGAAAAACAAGCTGCCCTACAAAATTAGCACTCACCATGAAAAATTGGTTTGCTTTTTTTGTTTGTTTGTTTCAAGTTATTCATCCTAAATGGTGGATTTGGCCAGGTCAGAAGGAGTCCTCTGAGTCATTTAGATCAATCTGAGGTCACACGGGATCACAGGTGTCCATGGTCCCAGTTCTGGGCTATCTAGGAACATAAGATTTTCGTGGTCTGTCCTCTAATAACAAGCTCATTCCAATTCTGGAGCATAATAATATGGTGCACACTGGCAATTGCATCCATACTTTATAATGCATAATTAGAAATTGTATTAATAATTGGTTCTATTTCAGTACTTCTTCTAAAGGGGAAAAGCCTAAATGATGGGATTATGTAACAAATAATGGTACTAAATTTTACACTGTGTTCTAGAAATGATAAAGCATTCCCTACCCAGTAATCTCGCTGGCTCTTCCTTGAAGGTATCAGAGGAAGGCGGCCAGGCTGCCCAGATAGCCCAATGTCACTAGTCAGCTCCATCAGACTACCGTCCCACCATACGGCAAAGGAGGAATGAGGAGGCCCATGAACATGGCACTGTGATGGAAGTTGCTGGAAGATGGGTGTAGCAGGATGAAAAGTAAGGAAGAAAGGAAAGACTAAGTTCCTTACCCCCACCTTGAAAGTTGAACCCAGGGTCTTGTGGATTCTAGGCAGGCAATATACTAAAACTAAGTTGTATTCTTACCTGTTCTCTCTCTTCAGGCATATGAGCTCTGGAAAGTCCGAAGGCTGCAGACAGTGAGTGGCTTGACCCAAAAGAAAGGGAGTGTGTTTTAGTGGGGCTCTGAATTCGCTAATCTCCACAGAGTGTCTGGCTAGCCAGAGAAGCAGCAGCCATTCCAGCAATGGCTGTGACCAGGCCCTAGTGGCTCAGGAACCCTCTGTTGGGGTTTGAAGGGTCAGTGTGGCCTAGGAGATCTCAGATTCATCCTCTGTGCCAAGCATGTAATAAAGGAGATAGACTTCTGTTATTCTTCTTTAAATTGATAAAGTTTGTGTCAGGGTGGCTTCTCCAGACTCTTCGGACTTTTAGATTGGTAATAATGGTAGCTTCATCTCAAAACCTCTTCCAATCAGGCATACTGGGATCCTGGGGTTTCTAAAGAGCACAAAGTTTGACTTCCAAGTAAGTCAGAGCATTTGAAGGACTGCACTACATGTGAGATGACAATCCTACCCTGCCTGTTTGAAGACTAAACCCAACACTCTCTCTCTCTCTCTCTCTCTCTCTCTCTCTCTCTCTCTCTCTCTCTCTCTCTCTCTCTCTCTCACACACACACACACACACACACACACACTCACCCCATCATGAGAAAGTTCAAGGTTGGCAAAGCATATCCTACTCCCACTGAAACTGACCTTGATCACATGACTTGGTTGGCTTGCACAACATGCACAGAAATGGTTTTCCCACATTGAACAGAGCTGCTACAGCTACATGTCTTATTTTCTTTTTTAGTCAATTTTCTTTTATCTCCTTGGCTTCAAGATTCATGGAATGGATTATTCTTTTAACCCCAGAATGAGAAAGTTCTTGATCACAGCCTCAACTGACTTCATAACCTGCAAACAAAAGTAACTCTTTGTCTTCCTTATTCACTAAAATTTTAGTGATGTTTGTTAGTATAACATAACCCAGCAAGGACCAACTGATACCACTTGCTATGTATTACTTAAAGGAAATGTAATTGGTATGAAGCTGAATCAGTGTCAGTTGCATCATCACTATTAAGGAATGATTCTCCTATTTCCGCCTTCTGCCACATTATCCTTAGTGGATTATGTGGATATAGATATGATGTCTCATTGCCTTCTTCCACGTGTATGTCAACCTAAGAATTATGACTAATAATTTGATACATTTATTTCATATGTATTTATTAATCATGTAATATATGCCTGACATTTTGGTGTTAAATTTGCAGGGATGAACAAAGCCAATTGTCTGCTCCCAGGAGCTAACAAGTCAAGAGGAGCAGACTTTTACAAGGCCCATTTGGAAGGTCACAGTCACCAAGTGCCTTGTAAGGTCCAAGCCCAAAGTCATATTCCCTCCCACCTATGAAAAGGAACTCAGTGGGAACAATTTAAAAGTTGATGGCATGATCCCAGATTAAGACAGAAGGGGCATAGATTAGTTCCGTGGCAGAACACTGCCCCAGCACTGGGTACTGGACATGATCCTCAACACTGCAAAATAATAAGAATAATAATATAAAAATGATAGAAGTAGCTGGGATCCCAACATGGTAAAGGGAGACTCTTCAAAAAGCCACAAGAGCAATGGAAAGATCCCAACCTATGCACAGTGGTTCAGAGTTAAGCAGTCCCCCAAGGTTCACAAGGGACAACTTATTATCGTTTCTCATCCCTTTTTTTCTGAGCAAAGATCCCTTCTGTAGCTCAAGCTGGCCTGTAACTCAAGATGTTCCAGCCTCAACCTCCTTAGGTGGGAATTACAGGTGTGTGCCCACTCCTGTTGGTGTCAGCCCCTGCTCACAAAGCAGGAACCTGAGGCCTGAGTGAGGTAAAAGTCAGGTTCACCTTCAAATGGCCAGTTAGGAAGGAACTGGGCTGGTGCTCTGAGGCACCATGACAGGTTTGGGTTTTGCACATAACTATATTCCACAACCATTTTCATTATTATTATTATTATTATTATTATTATTATTATTATTATTGATTTGTTTTTTTTTTCTAAGACAGAGTCTCATTAGATAGTTCTGGCTGTCCTGGAACATACTCTGTAGACCAGGACGCCTGCCTCTGTCTCCCCAGTGTTGGGATTAAAGGCGTGTGCCACCACACCCAGCTCCACAGAACATGTAAAGAAAGTTATTATTTCATAGGTGGATGATAAATATTAGGAGAGAAGTTTATTATCTGCAACATGTCTTCAAATAGTTAAACATAAAGAATGTATACAAACACACACACACTGATGAGGGCAAACACAGCAAACTAAGATGTTAATTGATGCAGTGACATAAAGAATACACAAGAGTTCATGGTACTTTTCATTCAATTCTTACATAGTGTGAAAATTTTAAAATGGAAATGTGGAAGAAATCCCCACTTGAATCACAAGCCATGAGGCCATCCTTCCAAGGCCTCCTGCTCTTTCTGGGGTCTCTGTCCCTGCACAGATGCTCCTCTTACTGCCTGGGGACATCCCTCCATGTTTTATTCAACCAGGGAGAGTGCTACAGTCATATCTCTTCTGGAATCCCTTTGGGCCCAAGGCCTGCCCTGGACAGGCACAGCATCAGCTGTTCTTACAGACCTTCACTGAGCCTCTCCCTACAGACACACTGAGTGTGGAGGCCAGGTTTTCTCCACATCCTACTTAGTGTAGCCAGTAAGCAATGAATACTGCCCCTGACCATGACTTCCAAAACCTTTTCCACAGGCAACAGTGGACACTGTATTTCCTTATACCAAACTCAAGTTTATAGGAGAGATGCTGAGCTAGGTGAAAGAGTTGCAATGTCATGGGCTCAAATCTACCTACTAGCCTAATTTAAACTGATACCTGTCACTTAACCTCTTCATACCTCAGGTTTCCCCTTAACACCAAATGAGGCAATACATTCTTGCAGATTAGGAGCTTAGGTGGGACACATGTAAAGGACTCAACTTGGGAAGTGGGGATGTAGCCTGGTTGATAGAATGCTTGCCCAGCATGCATGCAGTACTGGCTCCAATTGGAAGCACTGGACGATAGAGGTAGAAGGATCAGGAGTTGAAAGCCATCCTCAGCTACATATCAAATTGATGCCAGCTTGGGCTACATAGCTCCCTATCTAAAAAAATAAAAAGAATAAATGAAGTATTTTGCTTGGTGCCAAGCAAACAAAGTGATGGTGCATGGTCCTCCAAGGATACTGGGCTCTGTCATTTCAACAAGTCACTAGGTTCTCAGGAAGACTTGTGTCACCAAAAGGGACTAAAGGCAAGGTAAGAGCCATGCAGCCTGATGCGCACATGTGTCCCTGTGTGTGTACCAGTGTGAGTGTACATATAGATAGATATAGGATGCAGATATAGATAGTCATAGATATAGATAGATATGGTGATGATGTGAGCCACCATTTTCCTCTGACACGTCCAGCTGGGTCAGCCAAGCCTACTCCAGCCACCTGACCGGAGTCTCACTGGCTCCCGACAGGATTATAAATCATTTATTTCATTATGAATTTGAGGAGCCGCTGTGTGTTTGAAGTGGGATTTGAAGCAAAAAGAAATGGGCAGATTAATGGAGCTTGAAGAAAGCTAAGTAGCCCTCTTCGTTCCTGCCAGAGCGCGCAGTCAGCTGGCAGCTGAACAGCATTTGAAAAGCACGTCTCTCAATTAAACGCATTTCCTCGCGTGTGCTTCCTGCTGGCTCTCGCCTACGTTAATTGCATCTGAGTCCACCCACCAGTGTTCCTTGCTGCAAAAGGGTCTATGCCTATACAGGTCTCTCCCAGTGCAGAGCTAAGGGCTTCAATGCCACCTGAACACACAGCTCCAGTTCACACGCCTTCTGTTTCTTCTGCATGCCATCCTCTGCTGGTAAAAATTGTGCAAATTCTGTCTCTACAAAGCTCTGAAAGAGTGGGTAGATAGACATCCTACCATGCTTACTCTTGCTATAAGAATGATGTGTTTCTCTGTCCCCCATCGGGAGGTCCCTGTGAGCACAGAATATATAATCTCTGTAGCCTGCAAATATCTGCTGGTCAGTAACTTCTGTTGACCAACTGAGTGCAGGAATAGCATTTTATGGTTAAAAAAGAATCTCAGGGGAAAAAAAAACAACTATGTTCTCCAAAGCTTTCCAAGCCAAAAACAGAGAAGCATAAAAAATTAAATTAAAATACATTTTCCTTTTTTGTGTATGTGTTTGCTTATGTTTATATCTGTGTTCCATGTTCATGCAGTGCCAGTCGATGCCCAAGGGGGGCAATGTAACCTCTAGAATTGGAGTTGTGAGTCACCAAATGGACACTGGGGACTGAACCCAGGTTCTCTGTAAGAGTGACTGTGCTCACAGACATTGAGCCATCTCTTCAGCCTCAAAAGTATACATTTTTGATCTTGTGACTTCAAAATACTACCCTTCTGTCACACCACTGAGCTACCTTAACATGGGAATCTTCCATTCCCCACATTTAATGGACTCTTAACTAAACTGGGTCCTTAGGAGACATTTAGCCTTCTCCCACACTAAGACCTCAACTCTCATGCCTTCCAGGCTGGACCAAGCCAGGACAGAGGGAGTCTAGATATCCCATCAAGAATTCAGATATGTCCCCAAGTCAGGCTTCCAATCAGGTGAAGAGTTAAAAAGGACCAGAGAAGAAAGAACTCTACAAGATAAGACAGAAGACAGCTCTGAGCCTCCATCAGACTGATATGCACTTTCAAAGGCCAGCCTAACTCCAGGAGATGCAATGTATGCTGGGAGCTTGCATCCTTACCAGCTGGGACCACCTAATTCATACTCACCTAGCATGGTTATTGTGAATTCCTAATCACTGTCCCTCACATTATCCTGGTTTGGATGGATCACCTGGTCAGTTTAATTACAGGGATGTTTGTCTGGTTTGGAAAAGAATGAATTTTGTTTCTTTTTGTATGTGAATGTGCATAAGGTGATTGTATATATACATGTACACTTGTGTGTAAGTGTGGAGGTACGTGTGTGTGTGTGTGTGTGTGTGTGTGTGTGTGTGTGTGTGTGTACAAGTGGAGGTCAGAGGTTGATATCAGTATTTTCCTCAACTGTGTTCCACTTGTATAGTGTTCCATGTATACATTGAGATCTCTCTCTCTCTCTCTCTCTCTCTCTCTCTCTCTCTCTCTCTCTCTCTCTCTCTCTCAATTCAGAGCTCACTGGTTTTGCTCCAAGTATCTGAAACTCTCTCCCTCCCAAGTGATGGGATTACAGATGGCCTACTATACCCACTCAGCATTTACCTGAGTATTGAGTACTAGAAATCCGAATTCACCCTTGTGCTACAAAAGCTTTATACAATAAGACATCTATCAAGCCTCAAGACAGGATTCTGCATCAACAAGAGTTGTCTATTCAAGGAGCAAGGACATATACATCTATAGGGCTCAGCACTGAGCAAGTGGCCTGTGCATGGGGTGTGTTCATGTGTAGTAGCTGAACATACTGGCTCTCAACTCTCATATCTTCCAAGCTAGACTGGGTCAGGACAGAGGAGGCCCAGATATCCCATGGAGACTTCCAATATTCCCCAGGACATGCTCTCAGGAAGATGAAGGTCTGGGGAGGGTCAGAACAGAGAGAGTTTTGCAAGGTGAACTCTGAACAGCAAAGGAAAGGGATTCCCTGGTACCAAAAGCCTTGCAAGGGATGTGAGTACCACATGGGAAGTTAAACTGCAAGATCTTTCAGGGATGTTGCAAACTGGTCAGGTTCAAAAACAAAAAGCACCCCAGCTTGATGACACATGCCTGTGACCCCAGTACTTGGGGGACAGAGGCAGATGGATCAGGAGTAAAAGAGCAGCTCAGCTACATGATGAGTTCGAAGGCAATGTGAGCATGTAAAATGGAGGGCCAGGGAGAGAAAGCAATAAAAAAAAAAGCCATGCCTCGTGGTACATGTCTGTAAATTCAGGGCCCAGAAGGCTGAAACAGGACCATCACTGGCTTGAGACCAGCCTGGGCACCATAGCAACTTCCAGGTCACCTTGGGCTACATAGTGAGACCTCATGGTAAAACAATACAGAAACAAACAACCCCCCCGCAAAAAAAATCCACACACACCAGAGAACAAGATTAAAGAGCAAAGAACGACAGAGCAGAAAACAGCTTGAGATGAACAAATTAACCTGTAACCTGTGCAAAGTTACAAAGAAATGGTCTCCACCTCACTCTTTGGTTTCTCAGTGGGCAAAGTATGTTACAAGAAGAACACACAGCTCGAAACAGAGTTCAGGCAACTTCTGAAAATTAATACATACAAAAGCCTGGCTATTGTTTCTATGGTTATGGTGGTGCTGCTGGGGGCTTTGTCCTGTGAACGAGGGGAAATCTCTGGGAGTGTTGGCCAAAGACTCTCTTCTTCCCAGTAAAGGCTGTGGAAGGTTAATCAGATGGTGAGCCCAGTCACCAAGATTAAGAGAAAGAAAATCCCTCCAACCGCCTTTGAATTCCAGTTATGTGTACGTTTTCTTTGAACTGGTGATTCGACTCTCTCTCTCCCTCTCTCTCTCTTGGAGAGAGAACAAAGCGGGTGGTGTGGAGCTCAAATCTCATTTACAACTTAATTTTGAAACTGAGGAGATTTGCAATGTTGGAAAGGCAGGGAGCAGGAAATCAACTTCAGAATAATTGCTCCGTCGTCTTTTAAACATAAGGCGGTGCACTGCTATTTTTGCTGATGTATTCAAATGAGAGGATGCCACAGCTGCAGGGTGTCTCAGGGATCAGGGATGGCACCGCCTGCAGACTGGGAGGAAATGGTGGGCCAAAGTGGGCCTGTCTCCCAACTCAGCAAGCTGGAGGCCAGAAGAGGGTTAGATTCCCCCAGTTCCAGATATTGCAGAGTGCCAAGGAGCATGGAATAGAATAATGACTCACAGTGGCAACCTTGCTACACATCTCCACAAAGAAGTAACATGCATCATGTTTACAGAGGCACAAAGCCATGTTCCAAGACAATGCCCAGGGGGCCGCTTTCCCAGGAACATCTACACTGCCCATGCAAGTGCCCGCTACAAAAACTCCTGAGGTTGGGAAGTCACATATTAAAATATAAGCCCATTGAACAGACTAATAAGTTGAGGCCAAAAAGCACCATCTGTTTTCTAAATTCCACAAGGTTCCAGACACCCATTTCATGGCTAAGAGCTCTCATTGAAGATGTCTAATGCAGCAGCCCAGAAAAGACCTGAGTTCTGATCCCTGCAATGTGCCCTGAACTCCACTTCTTTGGCTGTATTCTGCGTCCAAGGTGGCAGTGGCTCCTAGCCCAGTTCTGATGCCAGTAAAAAACATCTCACTTTCCATTCTGTCAGCTCAATGTAAGATTTTATTGTAGAAATTTTAGAAACTGATGCTAACCAAAACACCATCTGAGAGAATTCAGAGGCTCCTGTTTCCAACCTGAAGGTATCTGAAGCCTATTGGCTTTCCAGGGACTCCTCTACTCTGGGCCATAGTACTAACTGATCACTGGCGTAAGGGCATGCTGTCAGGAGGACCCCATCCAGTTTTCCAGCTGTCTTTGTGTCCACTTGTGTAGTGGATGGCCCTGAGTGCTGTAGGAGACCCGGATGCAGGCAGACCAGGTCCATGGGCTTCCTGACAGTTTGTCTACATTGGGGCCATTGGAATAAGGTGTCCCCTCCTCTGCTGCTGCCTCTCCGTTAGCAGACACAGCCAGGGCCATTCCGATTAACCCTTCACAGCCACTCCACTCTGGGCATGCATGTGTTCTGTTCTTTTCGCTGATTTAATTAACATAATATAATGGAAATAAAATAATTGAAGGGGCTGCCACTTCAGAAAAGATCATCACGAGGCTGCTTGGGAGGCATTGTTGCATGGTTTCCAGGCAACGCCAATGAGGCCCTGAGAGGGACTGGTGGTCCCCGAAGCAGCCAAACGGCTGGGCCTCACCCCACAGTCCCAATACAACTGATCCAGGCCTAGTTATCTAGACCTAGAAATGCATGAGCTTTTCTTATGGTTTCTGTCTTCACATTTGTGTGCTTTCAAGTCCTGAAATGCAGTCCCTCACTTTAGAATACTATGAAAATAAGAGCAGAGCAACCAGACACACAGACTTCCTCTAGTCAGACTCTTCACATAAAAAAATTTAGAAACAGTTATCTATAAATGTGAAATCACACTTTGTGTTCTAGCAAAGATATTTCTACCAAAAAAGAGTATGATTTGATTTATGGAGACTACTATAGATGTACTTTCTCAACCTTGATTTTCAGTGGATGGTGTGAGTGTGGGATGTGTGTGTGTGCGTGCGTGTGTGTGTGTGTGTGTGTGTGTGTGTGTGTGTGTGTGTGTGTGTGTGTGTGTGTGTGAATCTGCCTCAGGTGTCATTAGGCTGCTGGCCACCTTGTTTTTGTTTTTGTTGTTTTCAGATTATCTTTCACTTTTTCCTGGAACTTGGCAAGGCTGGCCAGCCAATGATCTCCAGGGATCTAGCTGTCTCTGCCTCCTACACACTGGGCAGATAATTAGTGCATGCCACCTCACCCAAGTCTTTTATGTGGGCTCTGAGGGTCAAACTCAGGTATTAATGCTTGGCACAGGAAGCATTTTATTGGCTTATTCCCCATCACCCAAAGGATAGTTTTGAGCTGGAGAAAATCTTGGTCCTCTGAGGAGCTGTCTAGCTGCTGAGGGACTTGGCCTGCCATTCAGTTGCATTGTCTCCCTCACTGCTCTGATGCTCAACAGCTGTGAGGGGAACTCCAGACTAAGATTCCATAGGAGGATCTGGAGACCAACGGTGCCCAGTTCTGGTCTTGTGATGGAAAAGTATGCTCCAGGTCAGGGGGACTTTGTACCAGGTCACATCCCTTTTTGTGTGTCCTTGAGTGGACTATGGAGTGAGGCTTCCCATTAGGATGGAAAGTCCCTTGTATCCATGCAGGAGAGGCCAAGGTTGCTGGGTAAAGAACAGGACAGCAGGGTGTCAAAGAGATTGACATTCACTTGACAGTCTGCACCACACAGTACCACAAATCCTTCATTGCAAATACCTTTAAAACCACTCCAGTCCTGAACAACAACAAAAAAGCATTCTCTTAAGGCTAATCCAGTAGAAGTGCATTTGCAGGCTACAGAGCCATGACAACTGTAGGTGCGTTGGTAAAGAAAGTGCTATGGTTTTGTCAGATTTTGCCAAATCATGAAACAGAAGCTAAAAAAAATTTCTTTGTTTCTCATACACCAAGATTTTGAGCATGTCTACTCATTTTTGATAGTGATTTTTTTTTTCTTAGAGCCAGCAATGTAAAGGGGTTGGGAGCATGCCAAAGGTTTCAATTGCTCGGTGCCTTGTTCCTGCCATATTGGTTCCTAGCAATGATTCCACTGTAATGGAGAAGTCCATTATGCTGTATTAATGCCACTTGTTGTAGAAATGGCTAAATTAATTAATGCAGATGGACAACAGATTCATTATGATAAACGTTTGATAAGTTCCTCAGATGGTCTCCAAGATTAATTTGGCTTGAGGTATCTAAAATATGACTCAGCTCTCCACAGGGAAAGAGAAGCAGAGCATAGATTGAAAAGGAGTTTGAAGATCAGATTTGAGTTAATAAAAAAAGTGGAGTGAAAAATTGAAAAGCTCTTCCTTCCAATTCACCTGGATAGAAGTTGCTGGAGGGGGGTCATGGACTTTCCCTCTGACCTTGACACAGACTCGACTTATCTCTTTGAGTGCAGGGGTCTCAATGAAAATATTCATTCCCTGTTTTTTTGGTGCTTGTTTGTTGCTGTTTTCAAGATGGGACTTCTCTGTGTAGTCCTGGCTGTCCTGGAACTTGCTCTGTAGACCAAGCTGGCTTTGAGTACAGAGATCAGCCTGCCTCTGCCTCTGCCTCTGCCTCTGCCTCTGCCTCTGCCTCTGCCTCTGCCTCTGCCTCTGCCTCTGCCTCTGCCTCTGCCTCTGCCTCTGCCTCTGCCTCTGCCTCTGCCTCTGCCTCTGCCTCTGCCTCTGCCTCTGAGTGCTGGGATTAAAGGTTTGTGCCACCACTATCCAGCTTTGTCTTTCTTTTAAAATTTTGTTCATTTTATTTCATGTGCATTGGCATTTTCCCTGTATGTATGTCTGTGTAAGCATGCCAGGTCCCTTGGAACTGGAGTTACAGACAATTGTGAAGAGCCATGTGGGTACTGGGAACTGAACCCAGGTCTGAAATAGTGGCAAGTGCTCTTAACCACTGAGCCATCTCTCCAGTCCCCCATTCCCTCTTTCAACAAAGCCTTGTTGACCACATCTAAGAGGTCCTGGGCTCAATTCCCAGCAACCACATTGTGGCTCACAACCATTTCTAGTGGAATCTGATACCCTCTTGGGCATAAATGCATACATGCATATAGGGCACTCTTAAGTCTGCTAGAGGCTACCATCTATGTACCTAAGTTACAGTGTTCATGAGATTACAAAACAAATACAGAACTGAAAAAAATCAAATGACTCTGAGAGATGGGCTTTTTCTAAATCAGGAAAGTCATCCTGTGCCACTGGACAAAGGAGAATGATTTACAAAAAAAAAGTACATAAAGTAATTAAATGCCTGGAAATGTTCGGATTTCTATAAATCAAAGAAAATCCAATGGATGTACCCAAATATGTTTTTCCTCTCAAAATATCTGCTTTTTTCCCCTTTCTCAATGACCATACCCATTGTCCATGAGAGGATTCCTTCATGTGTCAGGTATTCTGGCTCTGAAGGTAGAGACTAGAAAGGCACTGACACTTTGGGAAAACAGTTTAATGACAGACATCAAAAGCCTTAAAAATGTCTATGCTGGGCTGGGTAATAGCTCGGTTGGCCTTGCAAGCATGAGGGCCTGAATTCAATTCCCCTAGAACTCAAGTTTAGAAGCCACACTTAGGGGTGCAGAGAAAAGTAGCTTGCTGGTTCATCAGTATGGCCTATTTGGTGATCTCCAGACCAATGGGAGACACTGTCTCCAAAACAAGGTGAATGACAGCTGATGCTGTGCTCTATGCTCCTTCTTGGGCCTTAACACATACATGTGAGCACACACACACAGAGAGAGGCATACACACACACAATGCTGATGGCTCTTCAGCCAGGCTCTTTTCCCCTAAGCATCAATTCTTGGGAATAACTAGAGACACAGACAAAGACATATGCATCCAGTGTTTATTACCACATTATTGTTAGTGTTTAAAAAAATGAAGACAAGTTAAATATCAAAACCTTGGGGGAAATGGTCAACACATTTGATATGTCTATTTGATGGCCTGTTTATTCTGCAGTTGCAGAAACATCCATGCAGGATTTCCACAGGTGAAAATGCCTACAATGGTGTGATAGATAGAAAAAGCGGCTAGAAACCAGATACAGTGAGGCTCTAATTTTGTTTTTGCTTTTTCAATTTGTAGTATATATTCAACATCATAATGGGATTCCAGGAGCCTCAAGGGTTTGTCTGTGATGTCTGAACTTGTGTTATTGTGGGGGACCACTCAGAGTCCACCTCTGGCACCCCTCCAAAGTAAGTCTTTTCCACACTCCCTCCTCCCAAACCTTGCATCCCAGCAGCTTTAACTCCTAAAGTCTTTTTAGCAGCCCCTCCTCTGTTTGCTGCTGAATCCTTCCATGTTTGTGATTTCCTCGCCTTGAAATACATCACCTCCCACCAACCACTTGTTGCTGATGGCCTAGAAATGCCCATTAGCCATTCCAGCCATAAATGATGGAAATAGACCAATGAGCCCAGAAATCAGGTTAGTGGTACAGGAGTGTTCTCACTCCACAGCCAGGGTCCTGTGCCTGAGAAAGTATGGCTCTGTCTTCTCTTCCTTTCCCGGGGCTGGACTCTTGGTGAGAGCCATGACACAATCACACCCTAGAGAACCCAGGGTCCCTCAGGTCAACCTAATGCCCACCAGAGCTTCTTCAGAGTCCTGACCATGAGCTCTGGATGCTGCCAATCACTTAGCAGTAACCTTTGGCCTTCCCCTGGCTCAGAAGAGCTCAGACCAAAGCAAGTGTTCTAGAGTCATTTGTGTCTCTAGCAAGAGAGCCCTGTCTCAAAGACACAGATGCTCAGTGAGACCCTGGGGATGCTGAGGATCCTGGAACAGTCTCACTTCCCTCTAGACTTCACGCAATTTTCAAATTTCAAAGGCTTCTGAAGGGCTTAAGGAAGTACCACAGCTAATGAGGAAGGAAGCACCTGACTTACAATCAAGCAGACAGGGATCATCTGTCTGGAAGATTCCCTCAGAGACGGTAGAAACAGGTATCTGCTGAAGTTTGGAGGCCTGGAAGCAGTAGCTCTCAGACAATGGGAACACTTGCCCACCCACGCCCAGGAAAGTCTGCCTCAGACAGGTTCCTGCAGGAGCCTGCAAATATGCTTCTCTCCCTTTACCACCCACTTCCTTTCTAGCCTCCCCAGGATCCTCCCACAGCCCTCCCCAGAGTCAGGAATGAGATCCCTCCTCCATCTCCATGTGCCAAGGGCCCTGCTTAAACTCGTTGGCTCCCCAGAAAGCACTCCCAAGGAATCATGTATTCATTAAACATTCCAGCCAGTGTCTCTTTGGTTAGGAATTAGGCACTCCAGTCATAAATAATGAAAATAGACAAATGAGCCCATGAGCCAGGTCAGTGGTATTGGCGTGCTCCCACCCCTCAGCCAGGGTCCTGCTGTCTGAGCAATTTGCCTCTTCACCTGCAATGTTCCGAGCGACCTTTCCTGGACTAAATTTCCCTGTCAATCTCCAGCAGCTCCCCAGACTAATCTTCACACAGCTAACCCATCTGAGCTCTTCTGGCATCCCCAGCTACACAACCACATGCCACAGAACAACCCTACTCATTACCATCTGTTGTCACCAGCCAGGCTGTAAGTGCCATGGGAGCAGGAGCCAGGCCATAAGCACCCTGTCCCCCTCTCAGGCACATAGACTGTCAACAGACATCTCCAGTTACTGGGAAATAGATTCCAACAAGTCCCTTGGCTTTCTAGGAAAGGTCTTGTATGACTACAGCCTAGAAGACTTGGGAAACATCTAGGGAGATGAGTGAGGCTGTGAAGGACTTGCCTTCAACCCCCCAAAACCAGGTAAAACAAGCCAAGCATGGTGGTGTATGTCTGGAACCCCAACACTGGGGAGCCAGAGACAGGCAGATAGCACCCTGGGACTCACTGGCCATCTTACTGGGAAAGGTCAAAGCCTAGCTTATTTGGAAAGGTCAAAGCCAGTGAGAGCTCCTCTCAGGCAAATTCAAAGTACACACCATGTAAGGAACAACAGCTGAACTTGTCCTCTGGTCAGCACACACACACACACACACACACACACACACACACACACACACACACACCCCTACACATGCATGTGCACACATGCACACAAGTGCACCTGTACACACAAGCACAGCATAAACAAAGAAAGAAATATCTGAATAAAAGCTACATAGTTCATGACTATATCTACTAAATCATTATTTAAAAAAAAATACATCTTACTCTCCAAGAATACAAGTCAATGATTCCTTGTCTGAAGTTTCAGAATCTAAAAAGCTCAAGGTTGGAGGCAGGAACAGAGAAGTGAAGCACATTTGGCAATGAGAGCCTATTTGAGCTGCAATTACTTTTAAAACACTGGCAGCATTTAATCTGTGCAAAAGTTAGGCTTCACTTTACCGGATCGTATGTTTGGCTGCAAAAATATTAAGGTATTAATTACAAGATGCTCCCGGGATCCTGCTGGGGCTGTTACATAATCGATGTGCAGCAAGTGAATTATATTTCTTTTTCTAAAATGCAAACACTTCTGAATTCCAAAGCCATCTGGCTAGAGTAGTTTTACATAAGGGACTACAGTGATGTGCCTATAGTGTGCCTGAAGCATCAAAAGTTCCCTGTAGGTGAAGTGCTGTATTCGGAATATTTCTCTGTTTGTCTGTGTCTGTGTCTGTGTCTGTGTCTGTGTCTGTGTCTGTCTGTCTGTCTGTCTGTCTGTCTGTCTGTCTGTCTCTCTCTCTCTCTCTCTCTCTCTCTCTCTCTCTCTCTCTCTTTCTGTCTCTCTCACCATCCTTCTCTCTCCGTGTATGATTTTTAGGTATACAGAAACAATCCCACATCATTTCTCCCAATTCTTTGCTTCTGTCTCCCTGTAGAAGAATCAACACCCCCCCCCCGTCCTCTCCAGTGCCTTTGAGTAGCTTCCTGGAGGATTTTCTCTGCTCCGTTGACACCAGCCTTGGCCAAGCTTGGGGAGGGTGTGTCAGTTTTTTTTGTGGTTTTTTTTTTTTTATCACTGTGACAAAATGTCTCAGCAAAACAGCTTCAGGGACAAAAGTTATATTTTGACTTATGGTTTCAGAGGTTTCGTTCTGTTTTGAAGAGGAGAATGTAGAGAGTTAAACAGCTCACAATGGGTGTGACAGAGAAAGCCCTGGGACAAGATATAGCCCCCCAAAGATATACCCCAGTGAACTATTTCATTCAGTTGAGCCCCACCACTTATAGTTTCTAGATTCTCCTAAAATGGCCTTCAACCATGAGCCTGTGCCACTGCGTAGCCAACATACCAGCAGGCATGTCCTATGCCACATCGGAGCTGTATGTTTCAGAATTGTTCTAGGCCTCAACACCTGTTTTTATTCCTCTACTGTGAGAATGGCAGGTCCCAGATGCTCCTTTCACCTTGACCCCAGAGTGAAGGAGACACAGCGACTTCACATCCTATATAAAAATTAGTTTACAATAAACTAGTGGCCTAAATTGTAGAACTGAAACCTCAAAACTCATAGAAGAAAGCAAAGGGGGAAATTCTCGATATCTTGGACTTGACAATAGATTCTGAGAGATGACATCAAGCACAAAAACAACAGAAAAGTACATTGGATCACATCCATCTTGTACACGTTTGTTCTTAGAGGACATTATGAAGAAAGAATATAGTAGCCATAGTATATACAATAAAAAGACAGGCTAATGAAAAACTGGGCTTGAATTGCCTTTTCTCCACAGGTATGCAAATGCCAGCCAGCCCAAGAAAATATGCTCAGCGCCATTAGTGGATAGGGAAATGCAAGACCACTTCACAATCATAAGGTTAGCCAGCATTTTAAAATTTGAAAACAACAGTGGTAGACTGTGGAAAGCTCACATGCTGGCATACTGCTGGTGTAATTATAAATAGCACACCATTATAAAAAATAATGTTGGAATTCTTCAAAAGAGTTAAGACCTGAAGTATATAGCTCTTTCCAAGGTCCTGGGTTCAATGCCCAATGCACAAAGGAAAATAAAAAAAAAGAAGAAAAAGGGGGCATTGGGGCCTGGCATGGTGGTGCATACCTTTAATCCCAGCACTTGGGGGGGAGGGCAGGGCCAGGTAGGTCTCTGTGAGTTCAAGGCCTGCCTGACCTATATAATGAGTTCTAGAGGAGCCAAGACTACATGGTAAGACCTTGTCTGGGAACGGGGGTTGCGGGGGGGAGAAAGAAAGGAAAGAATCAGAAAGAGGAGAGGAAAAGAGAGTTGGGAAAAGATAAGGGAGAGGGAGGGGAAGGGAGGGGAGAAAAGGAGAAAGGAGGAAAGCAACAAAAAACTACCATATACCTTCATAACTCTACCCAGGAATCTCCAGTTGTATACCCAGAAGTTAAAAACTAGCATTACAACAAGTGCATGGGGCTGGCAGGGTTACTCAGTGGGTAAGGGCTCTTTCCACCAAGTCTGATAACCTGAGTTTAATTAGTGGAATTTATGTGGTCAAAAGTATTTACTGTAGACAAAAGGTAGAATAGCCCTTATGTCCATCAATGGAGGAATGGATAATTAAGCTGCATATATGCAAGAGAGTATTATCCAGTTATGAAGATGAATGGTGCACTGGTAGATGCTAGATCATAAATGCATCTTGAAAACTAATGCTGAGTAAAGGTAATCAGACATGAAATTCATCTATGAATTATGACCCCATTTATATGAGATCTTCAGGACAGAGAGATTCAAAGAGATGGGTCTCAGATTGGTAGAGGGTAAAGGAGGGAAACAAGTGTGTTAGCAGGTGTGGGGTTTCCCTTTGCCGAGAAGGAAACACATTCCGACCAAATGG
This sequence comes from Cricetulus griseus, assembly GCF_003668045.3. Lineage (NCBI taxonomy): Eukaryota > Metazoa > Chordata > Mammalia > Rodentia > Cricetidae > Cricetulus > Cricetulus griseus. Next base: position 22,467,289 of record NC_048600.1, read on the forward strand.
TGGGGGTGGTTCTACAACACTGCAGTACACTAAACTCACAGATGTGTTTGCTTTACTGCAATTAATATTACATCACATCCATGTCCCTTCAATTTTAAAAGGGAAATGGAGAAAGAAAATGAGTCTCCAGTTGGACTCACAGATACTCTAACAAGTGATCAAGAATGTGGAGAGACATGGGTGTCCTTAATTTGAGAAAAGGACAGGAAGGATCAAATTTCCCTATCTTATAGGACCTAGACTACCAGCCTACTGTCAGGTGATCTGATCAATGTCCCATGAGTCAAGATGTGGGACACTGGCTTTCATGGCTCATCTACCAGTTCCACAGAGGTAGGTGTGACTTGTCAAGTACTGAGAAAGTCTTGGGCAGTTTCTTTGCCACATGCTGCATTCATCAGGGTCTTGGCATGCTAAGGAGATACAGCAGTGGCCTTGAGGATAACAGAGAGTCCCTGATGCCCCTGCCATTCTGAGGAATGCTGACACTGGGGACCCCATGCCAGGCAGTGATGGTGTAGCTAGGAAACCCAGCCGAAGGAGAAATGCCAAGGACCATGTGGGAGAGGATGAGTCTGTAGATTCAATGGGGAGTCTTTCACTTAAAACTTTGTATTACTCTTCAAGGACAAAGAACTAGCCCTTAGTGCCTGTATCTTTCCAGGAGAAAGACATCAGATTTGTAACAGAGTCAGTGACATAGGAGAACTTGGAGACCTGAATTGAACTATCCTCAAAGTCAGACTCAAGGGCAAAGGATCAGACATAGCAAATGTGACAGTCGGGAACAGATAACTGAAAAACTGTAGCTCCTTCCTTGACCTTCAGATAGACTCGGTGAAAAGTGTACATGTTCATGCAGGTGGATCATTCTCGGGCGTCATTCCTCAGGACCTGCAATCACCTTAGTTTGTTTATTTCAGTCTCTCACTTTGTACCTGAAAGTCTCCAATTTCTCTAGGCCGGCAGTGAGCCCCTGAGATCCACCTGGTTCTGCCTCCTCAGTACTGGGATTAAGAGTACAAGCCCCCATGCCCAGTTTATTTTGAGGGTGGGGTGGGTGCTGGAGAACATGCTTGCATCCTCATGTTTGCATGGCAAGCACTTTGCTATCTACATTTCTCTTGCCCTACAATAGAATCTTAGTGAAAAGAAGAGAGATCTCCTTGTGTACATAAACTCGAGCTGGTGCCCTCAGTGACAAACCAGTCACAATCCCCAGAAGACTCAGCTAAGGCATTCTGACAGCCAGTGGCTGCCTTAGGGGCTTCCTTCCACACTGCAGGCAGAGTGGAGAACAGCTTGAGGGGCACCCAGACACTTCGGAGGAAACCTCCCATCTGTAGGAAGCATGAAGTTGCTTTCTCCAGATCTGAGAGATGGAGAGCAGAGAGAGAGCACCATCATACTAAGAAGAAAAACAAAACAACTAGCCTGGCTGTGAGCCTGGCTCACCTCCTGATCCATCTCTCTTCTGCTGTGTCTGCTTTGAAGATCCAGGACAAATACAAGATGTTTCTGTTTGGCTACAAGAAAAACACCTTTTAATTTGGTCTCTTTTGTAGTGCTTTGTTTTGGTTTTGTTTTTTCCTGGGAAGGGATTATACAATGGCTCAATGGAAAACAAGACAGGCTTTATTATTAGTTCAATGCACTAGAGAATGGTGGTTTATCTCACCGGCTAACTGCCTCCACATCGCTCCGTGGTAGAGAGTATATTCTGCATGTTTGTTCCTGTTAGCTTAAAGAATTCAGAAACACAGTGCACCATCTCTTACCATTCAACATGTCCCTTGTAACATTATCTGGAATGTGCTTTTGACTTCAGATGTTTCATTAGTGGAAGCATCCAAAAGTCAAGCTTTATAGCTATAGAGCCAGAACTCAATACCTGCTGCTACAGAGACTAATATTTTGCCCCATTTGAAAATCTGGCTAATACAAAATGGCCAGAGAGCATATGGAGCAGGGCAGAAGTTTTGTAAACCTGTTGCCAGTGGCCAAAGTGAGTGAACTGTAAGGCATGACTGGCATGAGCTGCTGGGATTTGGGAACTGTCCATCTCTTCCACACACATAAAGGAAGCAGTTACTGTAGCATGCTAAGTGCCAAGTGAAGGCAGTCTCTAAACCAAAATTCCAGGGGCTGAGGAGATGGCTTAGCAGATAAGAGCGGTAGCTGTTCTTATAGAGGACTGGAGTTCAGTTCCCAGCACCCACTGCAGATGGCTCATAACCTCTTGTACTCCAGCTCAAAGGGACAAGAACCCTCTCTCAGGCCTCCATTGGCACCCTTCCACACACATGTATATATCTACATAGACACATGGACACACAAATAATTTTAATAAAAAATCATTTAAAGCCAGCACCCATAAAAACTGAATGGTGTTGACTCTTCCTCTCTTAGGCCCAACTCTACTTCCCAGGTCACCTCATGCAAGTCAGGTGTGACCGTGAGTCTCTCTCTGTTCAGTGATGGCATGTGCAGTCAGTCCCAACATGTAGTAGCAACAGGGGGAGGAAGAGGGAGGGAGGGAAGGAAGGAGGAAGGGAGGGAGGGAGTGAGGGAGGGAGGGAGGGAGGAGAAAGAGGAGAAAGAGGAGAGGAGGAGGAGGAGGAGAGAGAGAGAGAGAGAGAGAGAGAGAGAGAGAGAGAGAGAGAGAGAGAGCAGATTCTGACTTCCCATCCTTGAAGCTCAAAACTGCTCAACTACAGTTTCCTGGAGTTAGTGTTCTGGGAACCTGAAGCATCACCAACCAATTTCTTCTCATTTTAACCCTTTCTCCTACTTTGCTTCCCACTCCTTTGCCAAGGAACTTTTGGAAAACAGTTTGTTTCTTTTAGCACTGCCCATGTGCTGGGTTGTGTTCCCTTTTCAAACACTTCTGTTAGCACATATTAGCTATACATAGTAACAGATTTCATGACAATATTTCATACTTGTACATGTATATGTATTTTCACCATGTTCACCTCTCATCCTCCCTTGTCCCTTCTCACTTCTGCTAGTCTCTTTATACTCTCACATCTCTGTTATCTGGAACCCAGGGAGTTTCTTTCAGATCGCTTACAAGAGCATGCATGAGGGATGAGCACCTAACACACGGCTACACCACTGAAGAAAACATCCCCACCCCACCCCAGCAACATTAATTCTTTATGGATTCTGAGTCGGTGTGGGGCCCTCATGAGTCACATCCTCCTCCATGGTAGAATGTAGATGGGCCCACTCTTCTGCAGGTAGTCCCACTGCAGAATGATTAAGTGTGTAATGACTATGTCACTTCCCAAAGACAGAGTTCCATAGTATTCCAAATCTTCTTAAATCTTTTGTGCCCTTTCTTCTGTGATGTTCCTTGAGCCTTGGGGAGGTGGACTATAGCTAAGCATCTAATAGCCTCTCACTCTCCTCAGCACCAATGCCAGTCACGAATCTCTATAGAAACCAGTGCTGGGCACTGTTCTAAGAGCCCCTCCAGTCTCTTGTTATACAGAAAGCATCCAAGGTGCAGCCTCCCTGATGCCCTGTACACAGTGGATACAGTATGTCTATGGCCCTTGGAGGCTGCCTGCTCAACACATCCTCGCTCCTGCTTGCACTTTCCTCATGGAGTCTTCTACCACAGCATCTCTTTTTATCCGCACAAGAGCTCCTGGGCCTTCATACCCTCATCCTAGAAAGCCAAGCCCACTGTCCTGTTGCACGTGTGCCATGGTGTCTTATTCACAGCTCACTGTCTTTCCCGATAATGACAAAGCTCACACCCTCAAAGGGACCCTGACTGGAATTCCTATGAGAGGGAACCAAGGGATAGATGAAGCAGCTGTTGGAAGACCCCTCTCCTTCCTGTCTGAAGGAGAGACATGCTAGACAAGGGTGCTCGCAGAGTGAAACTCAGCATGGTATGCACTGGGTCCACACTCTAAGACCTAGTCCTCCACTTAAAGTTGCCCAGAACTCTTTCCACTGTGGACTTAAACCCAGAGAGGCAAGCAGAGTCCACCAATAAGAGGGGGAAGTGAGTGAAGTAGAGAGGAAGTAGGGAAGGGGAAAGGAGTTATAGAAGGTAAGGCAAAGAAAGAAAATCTGTTAAAACTAGAAAGGTTAGGCACAGTGGCACAGTAGCTCACACCTGTAATCCTGACTACCCAGGAAGCTGAGGCAGGCAGATCACAAGTTTGAGGCCTACATAGGTAACAGAGTGAGACAGCCTCGAAATAAATTTTTTAACAAAGAGGATATGGCATAGTGGTAGAGTGCTTACCTGGCACTGAATTCAATCCCCTTCCCCAATAGGCTGGCATGACTTTGGAAGCATAGTAGCATATTGTTTACACTGGGGACTGGTTTAGAGGGAATGATGACTTCCAAGTTTGTCACTAACATTCTTCATCTGAAATTCCATTTCCGGCCTCACTACCTCCCCTGCTTACTTTTAAGTAGGTAAAAGATATGCAAGCCAATGGTAACCTTTGGTAACTGAACAGAACCTTGAACTTAGGGGTAAATTTCACAAAGGTATTGGGGGGGTGTAAATATTCATTCCTAAGTGGACTTCGAGTTACCAATTTTTATCAAAAAAATATCTGGAAATAATGAATATGATACTTCAGTTTTGAAAAAAATGCATTCACATTCTGAACACTGTTGCAATTATTGCCTTCCTCTACTTTTCCCTGAGAAGTCAGACCTGGTATGCTTCACTCTCATGAACTTCTTGCTAGGCAATGTGAGCTATGAGGATGTAGAACCGGCATTAAGTAAACTGCTGGCTGCATTTTGCAAGCAACAGAGTGCTTAGAGCTTGGCAAGAGAGAAACACAATTTGGAACAGCAAAGGGATAGTTTCCAGACCATCAGTAGGCTGTGCTGGACTTGAACTCAGAGCCCGTAACTTGCAGTCTAAAGGGCTTTGCACACATTTCCTAAATGAGTGTGGAGTGTCCAAGGGCATGATGTGGCATGAACTAGGATAGTATATGTTTAAAAAATACTCACAGGCTGGGGGTGCAATGCATAGGTGCAGAGCTTGCTGAGGGTCTTTGAGGCCTCAAGTTCCATCCTCCCAGCACTAATGTCACCAGCTTCAGCAATACTGAAAATTGCAGGGATAACACACTTCCATCACCTCCAGAGATAAGCCCTTTCCCGAAGTCTTGTCTACTGCTAGCACGACCAATGTCTTCCTCTCACTGAAACAAAAAAAAAAAAAAAAAAAAAAAAAAACAAAAAAAAAAAAGGAAGAAAGCATTACAGGAGGCGAGTTTTAATATTCAAACACACCCAGCCCAACACTGTGTTTGTCCCATGTGTTTGGGCAGTTGATGGGTACTCAGAAAGCCCAAGCTCTTGGCATTTCTATTTGAGAATGTGGGGTGAGTTTATTGGGTTAAAATCAGCTTTGTTTGGGTTTGCACAGGCCTTGTTCCCCAGGAGCCCCACATGGGGCGCCAACATGGCCTGGAAGAGGGGCATGTCAAGTGCCCCCCACCTCGCATTGTTGCTGCGCAGTGAACTGGAGTCTCCGAGGGGAAGGGGGGAAAAAAGGAATTCCTCACTTCCATCCTGACTGGGATTCCCCTTTTCTTCAGCAGCTCCAAGCTGCGGTAATCCGTATTCACCGCGCCCAGCCCCGGGTTCTCCGGAGTTCTCGGGCTCTCTGTCATTGTCGTCTTATCTGCGCCTGCTTCTTCCAATGGTGCTTCTTGGGAGCTCTTTCACGACAAAAAAAAAAAAAAAAAAAAAAAAAAAAAAAAAAAAAAAAAAAGGGCCAGCTCCATAATGGCCGGCGTGGCCCTTTCTTCTCTCTCTCCCTCTCTCTTTCTCTCACTCTTTTCTTAAGCTTTCCGACAGAGCCGGGCTATTTAATCTTCCTGAGCTGTTCAAGATGTCACTTACCTCTGATGGTGGGGACAAAGGAAATACTTCCACAGTGAATGCCCGGCAGAGCTGAATGCCTCAGGCTTGCTTTGAAGAGGGCTCTTGGAAGTCTGTTTCAGCAGAGTGGCCTGAGCGTAGATCTTTTTGTGCTGTGGCCTGCGTGCCTCCCAGCCAGCCACACCAGAGGCGTTTAGCATAAAGGACAGGGAAGGGCTTTGTCGGTGGCAGAACCCAGTTCAAACCCCAGCTCAGGGTTGGGCAAACCAATCCCTTAATTGTCCTGGACCTCAGTTTCCCCCACCGTAAGATGTGGCAATGATAACATCCATTTCTTCTTTTGTCAAGTACAAGTGAGAACAGTTCCCATGTGAGTTTGGAAGAACAGAATGCTTACTGGAAGGTGTGCACACTCTCTCTCCCTCCCTGGAAGTCTGTGGTATAATTAAGTGATTGATTATGTTAAATTCCTGCAACGAGTGGGCTAGCCTGTGAAATTTTGGAAAGGAGTACAAAGTTTTGTGAATTAATGAATGAGTGCAGGAGTCAAAGGCTCACAATGTTTGTCACCTTTGACCTCTCTCCCCACATCCAGTGTGTCACTGAGCCTTGTTAGTTCTGCTTTGGACAAGCCCTTCCGTGCTACTGTCCCACACCAGTCAAGCCACAACCTCAAAAGATTTCCTTGGTGCACAAATGAGAAGGTAGCTCACTCCTCCAGAATACTCTGTGACTTCCTGTTACTTGCTGTGTAAAAAGCAGATCTTTTTCAGGGTCCTGGATGACCTGCTTATTTCCCCAGCCTCTCACCCAACCCCTCCACGAACCCTGCACTTCAGCCAAGAGGTCCTATGCCCACAGCTTCCCAATCGTTAGAGATTTATCTGCAGCATAAAACAAAGCCTGTCCCTCCCACAAGTAGACACTCAAATGTCACCATCATCCTTCCAGGCCCAGTTCCTTCTTGTACTACATCCTCTCCTTCTGTCACTCAATTTCACTCAACCAACAGCTTCCTCATTTCTCCCCGAGCAAGAGACCAAGTCTCAGGGGTGAATATGGCACAGCCCCTACTCTTGGACTGGACACAATTTTTTGGGTGTCTACCTGCTTTTAGATGCCCCTGTTCAGCTCCCTGAAGCAGTCTGAGGTTCCTTCTCATAGTCACACACCTCCTGCCCCAGCCAGGAAGACAAACTCAAGCTCTAAGATACTGAACTGCAGAATAAAACACTTCCTACCTTCTACATGCTTAGCAATTACATGCTGTATGCTTTTATGGGAAGCAGATGCCATTCCCATTCTTCAGGTGACAAATGTGAGACCCAGAGAGATAAACCCAACTGGACTCAAGCCATGCAGCATTATCTAGTGCTTTTCCCACCTACAAAGCAATGCCCTGGCCTTACCCAAGATCAAATGAGGAGACTTGGGTGTCACTGAAATAACTGCTGGAGTATTTTACTGCTTGGAGACAATAAGAAATTAGGTAAATGCCCCCAAACCAGTCTAACCACTGAGGACCTCCATGCTCTGGCATTAACCTGGGTGGTGGGTCACTCACACCCTGTATATGAAGAGCACATCACACACCTTCTCCAAGGCCCTGCATGCAGCCAGGGCCAGCAGACCCTTCCCGAGCAGTGTACAACTTTTCATTTCCCATATCAATCATGAGAACAAGTTGAAGTTCAGATAAAGGCAGCTTGGTTTCCCCTAATTGTTCAGGATTTAGACTGACTGTTTGCACTGCAGACTGCGGCCACTGGGTTCCCGGCGGGGGGCTGTGGCCGGCTCTTTCTCTAACAAACCCGTGTTCATGCGTCCATTCAGATCCGTCACCCTGAGATAAACTGTGAATATTGCCCTTTGTCGCCGCTGCATTCTTCCCGGCATTGTGGGGGCACTATTTACGGATTTAAAGGTTCATTTGCACAATTCTTTTGTCAGCAGGCCAGGGCCGCAGAATGGCAAAGCGAGGGCTACCTCTCCTTTCTGGGTTACTGCCCCAGCTTTCTCTGAGCAGAATGGACATGCCTGCCCTGGACTTAGCATGAAGAATGTCATCTCGAAAATTACATTTTTTAAATGACCTGTCTGCTTCCGTGGCCCGGGGGTCACCGGTTCACAGAGGGTGGGATTTAGGTGCTGTCCCTACCAGTTCTAGCAGGATCCTTTGAAAAACAGAATAGAGTAAAATGTGGCAAGCGATCCAGAAGAGCATCATGACTTTGCCCGAGAGTGAGCGCTTCGTGCTGCAGGCTCTCTGCCCCACCCTTCTTGGGCCTCATGCTTTTAGATTAGTGTTATTAGTCTTATTTTTTGCAGAGAAGGGAATTGAGTCTTTGAAAGTTAGGGGTCACTCAACAAGAAAAAGTAGGGGAGAGTTGCCACTCTAGGCCTTTCTGACGCCAATCTGTGCTCTCAGCCTGTCCCCTGCTATTTCCTAAGGTTTCCTTTGGACGATCCAAGGCTTCTGAATAAAGCAGTAGGGTTTGAACCAGAAACAATGCAACCAGGAGATGCGTGTGGCCAGCTTGCCGAGAACATAAGCGAGCTATTGTCTCCGTGACTCCCGCAGCTCTGGGACCTCCCTCAGGAGCCTCCTCCTCCTCTGGGATCCTACTCCCGCTGTCCCTGCCTGGGACAGCTCAGGAATGGCATCCTGTCCCCTTTGTGGTGACTCCTAATTACAAGCTCTGTCTGCTTCCCCCCTAGAGTGCAGGCCCCCTGAGGATAGCCTTGGTCTTTCCTCCCTGGATCTCCAGTGGCCAGCTTCAACCTCAGCTCACACACACATGATGAACACATATTGAAGATGAATGGGTGAATGGCTTTTGTGCAATATGAGGGCTCCTGGAAGTCGCACAGAGAAAAATACATATTGGGCATGGGTGGCCACAAATCTTAGAGCTCTGCTAGAAGAGATGGGAACAAACGAGGAAGGAAGGACCATTCTTTGAGGGTTTTTTTTGGTGGGCTTACATGCAGAAGATAGAAGGGGGAAATAAAGTTGGAAAAAAAGGGAAAAATAATTTTACCCAGAGTCCCACAAAGTGCTATTCTGATTTATAGTAAAAATTGGCTTTTATCTCTTCTGTGAAACTGACCCAGACTTTCTCTTACTCACAGTCTGTACCACATAGAAGTCTCTCTTTCATGATAGTGGATGAAATGAAACAAAAATAAAATAAAAGCAAAGGTGAAATGAGGGAGTGTGGGACTTGGAGCTTGAAAACATGAAGGGAAAGTTATTTGTTTCTAAAGTTGATCCACAGAAACTTATTTGTGGCACTGTGATAAAGGATTGCTATATTGTTTAAAAGTGTGTGTTTGGAGTATATGTGTATAGAATGTATATGTAGTATGTGTTTGTAGTATGCTCTATAGAGTATTGTAGTGTTTGTTTAGTATGTGTGTAGTGTGTTTATGTAATGTATGTCATGTGTATATAGTGTGTACATGTGGCATATGTGTATATGTAGTATTGTAGTATTTGTGTGTGTAGTATGTGTATACTATTTGTGCATATAGTATTCTGTGGTGTGTGTATATAGTGTGTATAGTATTTGTATATGCAGTGTGTATGTAGTATGTATGCACATGTTGTTTGTGTATATAGCATGCATATGTGGCATATATGTATGTGATGTGTGTATATATGTGTTGTGTGGGGGTGGTATGTATTTGAACATGTGGAGATCAGAGGATAGTTTCTCATGAGTCTCTATTCTTTCTCACTGAGGCAGGGTCTTTGTTGTTTGCCACAACACAGTATATTCTAGCCCCTTTGGCTCTCAAGCTTCCAGACAATTCTCCTGTCTGTTTCCCATCTTGCCTCAGGGATACTGGGCTTATAGATGTGCACCACAGTGTCTAGCTTTTTATATGGATCCTGAGGATTGAATTTAAGCCAGCAGGCATTCTGGACAAGTTGCTTTTATCCATTGAGCCATCTCTCTGGCTCAAGAATTTCAGCATATCCTCCAAGTCTCAGTGAATTTGAAAATGAAAACTACCACACAAGATTATATAATAGAATAATGAACTCAACACTAATGACATGCAAAGGAAACTTTTAGGATCCCTGAACTGCTTCCATACATAGGTTAAGAGTGTGTGCTCCTCTTAAAGGTTGTTCTCATCTTGCTTTAGGATGATCTTGAGGTTCACACTCTAGCCTAAAACACTGCATGACAGTGTTTTATAACAGTGTGTGACAGTGCTGTATTGTACATAGGAAAATGCATCCATTTTCAAGAATATGCTGAACCATGTGAAAGAATGTTGACTAAGAAGACTGTTCAGTATGTTAGGGTGCTTAGTGAAGACATGAGTTCAAATCGCAGCATCCAAGTGACTATACATAATCTGCAACGCCAGCACTGCAAGGGAGTGAAGAAAATAGGCTTGCAGCCTAGCTCCAAGTTCAGTGAGAGAGCCTGTCTCAAAAGAATAAGATAGAGGGCAATAGAGCAGGATGCCCACCACCCACCTCTGGACTCCAACTTCTAAGAAAATTAATTTATCTATTCTTTCAGTTTCAAACAGATATGTTTTTAATTGCAACTTCCCCATTACCCTGCCTATCTCACCCTATCCCACATAAACACCTTTTCTTTCCAACAAGACCTCTCCCTACTATTGTGTTTTGCTTTGTTTCTTTTTAGTGACCCAGTGCATTTAATGATGGCTGCCCAATGGAGCATGTGTCGTGAGTTCTTCACCTAAGCAAGAGCAACTTACTAGTGGCTACATACTGAGGACTATGACCCTCCTCCCCCAACCAAGCATTAATTACCTATAGTTTTTCTCCCAGGAGTGGGGTCATATCAGCTCCTCCCAGGACACCAATGGAATGTTGGAATGTTGATGGGCTCAGACCTGTGAAGGTCATGCAAAATTAGCCATTGTTGCTGTGGGCTCATGTGTACAATAGATATGTCATGTGTAGAAAACAGCATTTATTGCACTCCTTCCCATCTTCCAGATTTTACAATCTTTTTACATCTCCTCTCTTCATGTTTCCTAAACACAGGAATGGGAGAATATAGATGTCTCATTTAGAATGAAGCATTCAATAGTCACTTATTCTCAGCACTTTGAAAAGCTACAGGTCTCTGCACCGACTGTTATCACTGCAAACATAAGCATTTCTGACCAAGGCTAAGAATAACACTAATCTATTGGTATCAACATAAATATTTAGAAGGTAGGTGGTTTGATAGCATGTCCACACAGCAAAACAATAATATGTTCCCCATTAGGACTTATGACCCCTCCAGACATGGGTTTTTGAACAGGTTTTACAGGACCAAGTGTGAATTCCTTCCTGTGGAGTGGACTTCAAATTCATTCAGAGAGCAATTGGTTATCCCCAAAACAGTGATGTCACTATTGTACCTGTAGGCGCATCTTGCCTGGCAAGTCAGGGTTCTAGTTCCCAGACTTCATAACTAGGTCAGACTGTAGATCTCTAATGCTTTTCCTCATCCTTAATCCATGTACTGTTATATTTCCTCTACAGGCAGTTTCTTAAACTCAATTACCTAAGCTTGTTGATAAAGAATTTCTTAAACATGTCAATGCTATGATGTCAATCTTTAAAATCCTCAGAATATGTGTAAATGCCTCTGGGATCCATAAAAAATAAAAAGTGTCAGGGCTAGAGATGAGGCTTACTGTTCAAGAAGAATTATTGCTCTTGCAGAAGAACTGGGTTTGGTTCCCAGTGCTCATATGGTAGCTCACAAACATCTGAAACTCTAATCCCCAGGTATCCAATGCCCTCTTTTGACTTCCAAGGATACCAAGTACACATGTAGTATGCACACATGCATGCAGACAAAACACTCACACATTTTAAATAAAATAAAGAAATCTTAAAAAAATTATTAACACAACCATGGACATATACATTCATAGAAAAGTTGCCATTGACATTGATGGTCTTCAAATAGGGATACAAGTTGTCATGCTTCTGTCCTTTGCCAACATACTTATTACATTAGTTTGCTCAGCACATTTTTAATGAGCACCTATGATGTGAGAAAGGTAGCCCTGGTGCCTGGCTCTGCCCTTTTGGAGCTTGCACTCTTTAGGCAGTGGCATGGAAGATGGACAGAATCAGTTACTCACAGAGATGACAGTAGATGCACCACCAAGACAGAAGTCAGCAAACTCCATTGGAACATAACAGAATGACAGAATATATAGTGAGTATTGAGAAGGGTTCAGAGTATCCCATGTTCTGATCATTCCATGAGTATATGACATTTATGTTAAGCATCATGAGTATGGCATCAGCATCTCATGGGATGTAATGCTGTGACTGTAGTCTGAAAATGTAAGCTGAAATGAACCCTTTCCTCCTGAATTGCCTTGCTCTTGGTATTTCATCACAGCAATAAAAACCCTAAGACAGGGAGTTTTACATAGTCAGGATGCACTTCTAAACCCAGGAATAAGGTTAACCTCTCTTCTTTCAATATAACCCTTCAGGTCAAATCAGTCACCTGGCCACTCTAGCTTTGTGAGTGCAAGAAGGCTGAAGAAGACACAGCATCTTCCCTCTCTATCAACCCTGTGATCCTTAACTACCCTCTCCCCATCACTACTTTCCCTACATCTTTACCAGATTCTGCCACTTATCATTCACTCTACTTTTGTGAGGTTAATGCCTCAATTTTCATACCTGTATGAAGGAGGTTTCTTAGGCTGACTTACAAGCTGTGGTCCAGCTAATCCAACAATGGTTGCCTATGGATGGAAGCTCCAAGGATCCAGTAGTGATTCAATCCATGAGGCTAGAGGCCTCTGCTGGTCTTCAGTAGACACTGGAATCCTGAAGAAGTAGGCTCTAATGCCAGTGAAGAAATGGACTTGCTAGCAAAAGTGAGAGCAAGCAGGCAAAAACAGAAAAGCTTCCTTCTTTCATATCCTTTATATAGGCTTTCAGAAGAAGGTGAGGCCCAGTCTTCCCACCTCAAAGATCCAGATTGGAAGTAGATCTTCCCATTTCAAATTATATAATTAAGCAAAATTCCCTCACAGGTGTGCTCAGCCATTTTTTGAATTTTAGTTCATTCTAGATATAGTCAAGCAGACAACCAAGAATGGCCATCACAGTCTGTTTTCTCATCCATATGAAACATGCCTGGGAGAAACAATTTAAAACGTAAGAGGAAGATGGAAGGATTTATTTTGGTTCTGGGCCACATTAGCCAGCTCTGTGTTTTTCATCAAGAGAAGGCAGACTATCATGGCACTAGAAATATGTGGTAAGAGTTTTAGCTCATGATGATCAGGAAGCAAAGAGAAAAGGGAGAGTACCGGGGACCAGGAATAGCCTTCAAAGCCATACCATAGTTACCTCTTGTCCCACCAGGTCCCGCCACCCTTCTCAGCCCCAAATAAACACACAGAGATGTATATTAATTATTAAATTGTTGGCTGATGGCTAGGGCTTCTTACTGGCTAGCATTCTCTTAATTATTAACCCATAATTATTAATCTATGTGCTTTCATGTGGTCATGGCTTACTGGAAAATGCCTAGACCTGTTAGTACTTTTCCAGCTACATGGTGTCCTCCCTCAGTCTCTTTCTGCCTACCTTTCCCAGAATTCTCCTCGTCTCCTAGTCCCACCAATCTTCCTGTCTATATTGGCAAAACAGTGTTTTATTCATCAACCAATTAAAAAAACATATACAGAAGGACATCCCCCACCATCATGACTTAGATCCTCCTACCAGGTCCACATCTCCTTATAGCCCATTAAGCCACAAATGCAATGAATGCATTAATCCATTGCTGAAGCTGGTGTCCTCTTCATCCAGTCACCTCTACCAGCTAGTAACCAGTCTTCCCCACATGAACCTTCTGGGAGATACATTCATACACAAACCATAAGCTGTGGGTCTGTCTGTCTGTGACTAACTCATTGATGCCAACATCTTCCATTCCATGTATGTTTCTTCAAATGACAAATTGCACTCTTTTCCTAACAACTAAAAATATTCTATCCTATCTGTAGAAACTGCACTTTCTTTATTCGTTCATCTATTGCTAGGCATGTAGACTGAACTGATATCTTGGCTGTAAACATATGATTCAGCTATTTATTTAATATTTTGACCTCACTTCCTTTGTTTATCTACCCAGTGCTAGGACCAGATCATATGGTCATCTCTATGTCTGGTTTTGTTTTGTTTTGTTTCTTTTGTGAGAAACCACCCTACTGTCTTATGTAATGGCTACACTTGTTAGATTCCCTACTAACAGTTGGAATCCTCATCTCCACCCTCACCTGCATTTGGGGCACCCCTCCCCCCAGTTTGTGGTTATTTGTATTTTTTAAACAGTCATCAAAAAGAAGTTAGATGATACAACATTGTAGCTTTGTTTAGCATTTGTATAATAGATAATGATGTGAGCATTTTGTTCTGTATACTTGTTGCCACTTGGACAATCTAAGAACTGTCTATGCAGGTGCTGGAGAGATAGCTCATGGGTTAAGAGCACTGGCTACTCTTGCAATGGACCTTGCTTCCCAGTAACCACATGGAAACCCACAACCTTCTGCAGCTTGAGTTCCAGTGGATCTGATACCCTCTTTTGTTTTCCAAGGTTACCAGTTATGTACATGGTACATATACATACATGAAGTCAAAATACTCATACATGTAAAATTAAAATAAATATTTTTAATTGTCATTTGCCCATTTCTTTACAAAATATTAGTTAATCCTATTCTTTTACAATTTGATGCATTTATACAGTTCACTATGATACTCTCTCCCCAACATACCCTCTCTTATTGCTGTGACAGCCCTCAAACACCACTACCCCTACCAGTCTTTTGGTTTTGCTTTATAACCCATTTCATTTATCCAGGACCATGTGTATGAGCACTGGGTCAGAACTATCCATTAGAATTTACCCAGTAGGTACAGAACTGAAGGCAATGACTCCCTCTCTTCCTGAATCTCTGAGTAGCAAATAGCACAGCAGAGAGGGATAGGGCCTGCTGAGCCTTTCCTTCATCCATGCCTGACTTGACAGGCTTATTCTTCAACAGACCTGGTGCTGACACCCATTGCTGCTTAGTGCATGATGCCACAATTGTGTCTTGCCCAAAAAGTTATTTCTTCATTTTTGAAATCAAATTGTTTCTTGTTATTGGTCCTCCATGTTACAGATATTGTTCTCTGATCAGATGGGTGGGTTGGAAATATTTTCTCTTTCCCTATCTTCCCCCTTCTTATAAAGATACTAGTCATATCAAATTAAGAACCACCCTACTATAATATAGCTTGATATTACTAATAAAATCAGAAACAACTTTATTTCCAAACAAGGCCATATTTACAGAATAACAGTTGGGCCTTTATTATACCTTTTTTTTTGGGGGGGGAGCAGTGTTATAACCACATAACACTGAGTAAAAAATGTTCAGTATAGAATTTGAAAATATGTGATAGAACTGTAAACTAGGGACCAGTTTTCCCATCTATACTTCAGTCCAGAGTCACCCTTGGTGCATTCATTGTTCCACAATGAGAAGATAATTTTGGTTCTTGGCTGTGTTGCCAACAAAGGAGAGAATGTTTATACAGTTGTGTATTTAAGGACTGTCCTCACAGAGTCATCTGTCACACTGGTCCTCTCTCCCAAGTTTAAGTTCAGCACATTTTCAAAGAGAAAACTACAAACCTGCTAGTTATGGTGGTATATAATTGTATTCTTAGGTATAGGTAGGATTTTGAGTTCTAGGCCAGCCTAGGATATATAACAAATTCAAGGCCAGTCTTGGTCAAATTCAAGGCCAGTCTTGGTTACATAGGAAGTCTCTCTCTCTCTCTCTCTCTCTCTCTCTCTCTCTCTCTCTCTCTCTCTCTCTCTCTCTGTGTGTGTGTGTGTGTGTGTGTGAGAGAGAGAGAGAGAGAGAAATAATACAGAAACAAATAAAGAAACCAAGCTCTTTCCTAATTTCTAAATGTTAGAGATAAGACAAGCTGTCATGAAGCTATTCCACAAAAACCTAGTGTATGCTTACCTACAACTACCCTAGAGATAGATGGGATCTAGGCATGAGCCTGAATACATGTCAGAATACAAGCCTTGAGAGCTCCATATGTAGTGCTTTGATTTGAGTGTGATTTGTCCAGCTGAACTCATGCTGGAGTTTAAGCCCCAAAGTCATAGTTAATGCTATTAAGAAGGTAGAAACTTAATCCGCCTATTGTATTTAAAGGTGAGGCTTTGGGGAAGTGATTAGATTATTAGATTAAGCCACTAGGGTGGAACCCACCCACGCTCCTCCCATAAAGTAATCCTAATGGCTTTATAAGGAAGAAAGGGGTATACACAGAGACACACAGGTTGCCTGCTATGGCATGTTATATGTAGTCAGGAGGGTCTTCTGTAGAGCCTGCATCATGTTACTAGACCTTCCTGCCTTCAAAGCTATGAGGTCAGCTGGTGCCATAGCATGTATACCTTTGATCCCAGTACTTGGGCAGCAGAGACAGGTGGATTTCTGTAATTTTCAGGCCAGCCTGGTCTTACACATATTAACTCTAAGGATAGATGGGTTCTAGAAATGAACCTGGATATACATTTAAGTCCTTTGCCTTCAGGGCTTTCATTTGAATTTGATTGGCCCTGCTAAAGTCATGCTGGAGTTTAAGCCCTGAAATCATAGTTAATGAGTTCCATGCCAACTAGAAAAAAGAATGAGCTGGGGAGGAAGAATGACTTTGCAATCAAAAAACCTCTTACCTTTATAAACTAGGCTGCCTAAGATATTCTGTTACAGTCATGAAAAACAAACTGATATACCTAGCAGGAGAAGCCAGATGAACACAGAAAGAGACAGTTGTGTGCTAAACAGAACTATTATCAGAAAGAATATTTGTTCTATTTCCACCCAGTCACAAATGTGAGCACAATCCAGTTCTATGGATGCATTACTTTCCCTGTGGATGTTACCAAGCAACTTAAGGAAGAGGTTGGTGATGAGGGATGTCCTTCTATATATATGTTTCTCTTATTGGTTGATAAATAAAACACTGATTGCCAGGCAGGAAGTATAGATGAGGCTACAAGAGGAAGGAGAAGGAGAGAGAAGGGAGGAGACACCATGTAGCAGAGGAAGGAGTAACAGTTTTGGACCCTTCTCAGGTAAGATAAGACCACTTGGAAATACTTAGATTAATAGAAATGGGTTAATAATTAAGACAGAGTTAGCCAATAAAAAGTCTTACCCTTTGGCCAACAGTTTTATATTAATATAGCATCCATGTGTTTATTTGGGGCTAAAGGGCAGCAGGACATGGTGGGACAAGAAAACTCCAGTTACAGATTGATGGTGATTTTCACTCACCATCAGAGGGGAGACCATTCACTGTGGTGATGAAGGAACAGTCATGGTGATGCTGTGGCAGCAGGGACGTGAACTGAACAACCTCACATCCTCACATCTTGTCAGAAAGGGAAGCAGAGGTCAGGCAGGAAGCAAGATGAGGCTATAAACTTCAAATGCCCATGACCCACTTCTGGCAGCAGAGCTCTATCTGCTCAGGGTTCAACAACCTCAACACAGTACCATCTATCTGCTGACCACTTAAATGTTCAAACATGGGAGCCTGTAGGGGATATTTTACATCCAGCCTGAAAATATCCCAAATGGTGTTCACCTTCTGAGACATCTAGGACAGTTTTCTCTGCCCCGTTCAAAAAGTTTCTCCATTTAATTATTTTTAAAGACTTCTGTTTTATTTCTTTCACGTATATGTAAGCATGTGTATCTGTGTAGAAGTACGCTCCCATGAGTACAGCTGCTGGTGGAGGCCAGAAGAGGGCATCAGATATCCTGGACCTGGAATTATAGGCTGTTGTAAGTTGCCCCACATGGATGCTGGAAACCACACCAAAGTCCTATGCAAAAGCAGTACTTGTTCTTAACCATTGCTCTCTCTACTTCCCCTAATGTTTCTTCTTACAGTTTTCCAGTTCTTTGTCTGTAAATGAGCTATCAGCAGTTCCCTCAGATAACAAAGTGCCTTTTTTCCTTTGCATATGTTCTCTACTGATGAGTTCTTGTTGCTACATGTGGCTAGGGAACAGCTAAATGGTCTGATACCTATACTATACCCAGTACAGCCCACAGTTTCAGAGTCTTTCAACCCCACATCCTATGAATGGATTGACAATGGCAAATCTTTCCACCTTAGTAAGCCTTTCCAAGACTTCATTTATTCCTCTGTGTGCTATGAACTAAAATAACCAAGAACTGTTGGAAGGTTAAAGAAAATATTAAAAAATGTCTCACTTACAAGCTTAAGAAATGGGCCTGGTCCTCTGTCCTTTATTCCCTGGATTTAGCCACCAATATTTACTGAACATTTACTGCACACTGGACTACTGAGACTTTGTTGATACGAAAGTGAATAGAGCCAACCATTTTCTTGCACTTTTGCAGAAGACAGACTCCGAAGAATGGGGCTATGTACTGGATAGAATGAAGGGATAGGGCAATCCCATCATAGTTCTTCAACAACACAGAACCAGGGAGCCTTTAGTTAGGGAGCCACAGACTCAGGGAGCCTCTATGAGAGGCTCACAAGGTTCTGAAGGATCATTAAGACCCTAACTTGGGCAAGGCCAGTGCAACCTACTGTCAGGATGAGGTAGGCATGCCCTAAGTGGACCAGCGGGGCTATGGCATGGCAAGCTCTTGGTTGAAAGAGGTGGAAAGGGTGGAAAGACGAACAGAAGCATGACCATACAGGACTTCATGGCCACCATGGTCAACTAAATTTTCTTTTAGTGGTGATAGGTTTTAAACAAGAACATGATGTCAGATCCTACTGGACTACACTATGGATGGGTTGTCTGGAGTTGGGGTGGGGAGTAAGAGGATGCTAAAAGGCTGTGCTATTGCCTGGAACCTTCATTTGATCACACTTCTGTAACAAGGTCCATAGGCTAGGAAGCTTGTAAACATTTATTTCTCATAGTTCTGGAAGACAAGACTAAGATCAACAACATGTTGGTTGGTTCTGTGTCTACTCTGAACCCATTTTGGGGATCATAAGCAATGCCCTCTCACCATATCCTCATCTGGGGTTGGTAAGCAAAATATTCTCTGATCTCTCTGGTAAAGGCATGAATGGCACGTGTGAGGGCACATCTTCACAGTCTAATTACCAACATGAATGTGACAGCTTCAAAGAGCATCCCCTTGGGAGTAAAGGTTCAACCTGTGATGCTGAATGGGCATACTCATTCAAACCTAAACCCTGTACAGATGCACCATCAAGATGTCCTGAGGAGGGTATATGCAAAGATGCCATGGGGACGAAGATGAAGGAGAAGTAAATGTTCAAGTTAGAGCCTGGGACATGGCCTTTCACACTTCCAAGAGCAATACTCTCTAACCAACAAAAGAGACTTCATAAAGCTGGGCATGGTGGCACACACCTATGGCCCTACCATTTGGGAGGTGGAGGCAGAAAGATCATGAGTTTGAGGTCAGCTGGGACTGCATAGCAAGATTTTGCCTCAAAATCATAGTAATGAGCCGGGCGGTGGTAGCACATGCTTTAATCCCAGCACTCAGGAGGAACTCTGTGAGTTCAAGGCCAGCCTGGTCTACAGAGTGAGTTCCAGGACAGGTCCCAAAGCTACAGAGAAATTCTGTCTCAAAATACCAAAAAAAAAAAACAAAAAGGGAGGGGGAGAAAAGAAATCATAGTGATGTAGTAATGGTAATAATAATAACAATAACAACAAAGACATCATCAAGTGACTCATGAATTTGATGAATGTAATAACTAACCTGATAATTCAGATTACACTGAGCTCTACAAGATGCAAGTCACCTTCACATGGCATATTTTACATAAATGAAAACCATACAGAAGAGCTAGGCACAGGCAATTCCAGCCCTTGGGAATGGAGGCAGGACAACTGTCATAGCTGTGAGGTCAGCCTAGGCTTCACAGTGAGTTCCAAGCTAGCCTGGGCTACACAGAGTTAAAACTTTGTGGGTGCACACAAGCAGAATTCTGGATGTTTGTTCAGGTCATACATTCATCATGCAACTCATGAGAATCCTGCATTTTAAACTTCTACTGTTCTAGAATCTGCTACTTGTGTATTCATTCCCAACGCTAACTGGCAATCCTAGTAACTGATGCTCTTAACTTTCTGTAGGGTGCCATACAACCAGATTCACCATCAAATCAAAGGGAAGCATAGGGTGTCAATGGAATCTGTATCTTGTGAATGCAGAAGACAGTTTACATTCTCACTAGATAAAGTATTAAACCAGCATATTTAATTCTTTCCCCCAGACAAGGGTACCATGTCAACAGAGAAGTGTTGGGCAAAGCTCCAGGAATCAGAAAACTAGGATGTCCTTTTCTACCACTGACTGTGTGCCCTTCTACAAGTCACTATACCTCTCTGGTCCTCACACTGCTACTTACTAACACCACAGCATTTCGTCTCTGCACCCCACAGCCTTGGAAAGATCACATGAGCTTTCAAGTCTATAAAGTGCTTTGAAAACAGGGCCATGTTCAGCTGAAGAAAAGGATTGTTTACCTTCCTCACAGCCGGTATCTGACAGCGCTCGCCCTGGGACATGCTTTTGCACTGTTAGTACAGGCTTGGAGATGAAGCATAACACCTGTGACTTCCTGCCAACACTCTTTGAGAGCAGGGTGCTGCTGGGCTAGACCAGCTCCGGGGAGCCCCCACACCCAAGAGACACGCTCTAGGGGTGCCAGGCTCTACTTGCCATGGCCCAATCTCAAGGTTTTGTGATTAAGATGTTTGGGGTGTGAAAAGCGAGTACCTTAACTGTTGAAAACTCAAAGATTCCAAACTTGTAAATCATGAAAGGCCACTGTTTAGCGGGCAGGAATGCTTTTGAAAAAGGCCAGTGATCAGAGATTGGCCTCGTTAATAACCACAGTAAAACTGGCTCTTGAAGCTCAAAGACACAGCTAATTAGGGCAGAAAAATTCAACCTCAAATTAAGTGTGTGTGTGTGTGTGTGTGTGTGTGTGTGTGTGTGTGTGTGTTTCTGAAGTGTAAAAGCCTTTCTCCCTGAGAAGTATGTCTAAGTAGATTTTGGATGCATTCCAAAACCCACTGTAAGACAAAGCCAAGACTGCAAAAATGTCAGGGTGGGGTTAATCAGCTCCAGAGCGTCTGTGTGTCCATCTGTCCAGGAAAAGGAATCAGACTGTCCTTACCTCGAGGGTTTCTTAATACTAAACTTTTAAAAGGATGCTTCAGGAAATTCTTCCACACTACATAAAAAAAAAAAAAACCCTAATAACATAGGCAGATGGCCCAGCCCAGTTGATATTTGTGAATTTATGGAACATGCCTACAAGGTCTAGATAATGAGATTTAGATAGGAGAATCCACTGGTCCCTCCCTGCAAGAATCTGGGGCCTGTGGCCCACCACAGCCTGGTACAGCCAAGAACCTCAACATATGTCTAGGTTTATCGAGAAAAGGGATTTTTTTTTTTGTTTGTTTTTTTTTCCCTCCAAAGTTAAAGGTCAGCTGCTGACTCGTAATTTGCCAGTTACAAAGATTAGACAAAGGCATAAAACTGTCTTATCGGGTGAATCTCAGACTAGCCCAGCAGCCCACAAGTGCCCCTGCCACTGTAACATTGCTTGAAGAATGTATCTATCAGTGAACTATCCCAGCAGAGAAGAAATAGAGAGAAGAACACAGATCAACAAGGTGACCCATAGTCCCCTGTTGCACACCAGAAGCAGCCTAAGTGTGTGACTGGTTAACAATAAAGAAGAGTAATAAACAATGGTCGGGCAAGATGGCTCAGCAGGCAAGGGCACTTGCCACCAAGTCTGATGACCTGAGTTAGATCCCTGGGATGCACATGGTGGAAGGAGAGAACTGATTCCTACAGGCTTTCCTCTGACCTCCAAAAATGTACACTCACACACACACACACACACACACACACACACACACACACACTGTTTTTTTAAATAATGGGGCTGGAGAGATGGTCCAGTGGCTAAAAGCACTTGCTGTTCCTGCAGAAGAGCACAGTTCAGTTGCCTGCACCCACACTGCAGTTCATAATCATCTGTAACTCCAGATCTAGGGGATCCCACATCCTCTCGTGGGCTCCCCCAAGGACCAGTCACATACATGATACACATACACTTATGCAGGCAGAACATTTACACAGTAACATCAAAATTTTAAAACATAAGAGTAATGACATGAAACTTCAGATCTGCTCTGAGCACCATCCAGTGAGGGCTGGACATAGAGGGATACCTGAAATCCCAAGTTACTTTAGTGCCATACCATGGGGCTATTTCCCTCAGAGGAGAGCCAGACTCCAGCAGGGTACTCAGGGAGAAAGTATCCCACAGGTATAGTGAGGGACATTTGTCAGGCTCAGGCATCCTGGGTCTGCATGCTACATGCACGATGACCAGAGCTCTAATATTGAAAAGCGGTAAAAGATGCCATACAGCAGCATTGTAGGACACACCCTGATGCTGGTCAGAAATGGAGACTCTTGGGTTCCACCCAGACCTAAAGAATGGAGATTTTCAGCAAAGAGAGGATCATCTAGGTGACTTGCATGCTACAGGCTAGACAATACATGGTCTAGGCTGCAACATATAGAATTTCATTTCAGAATGTGGCCTAGAGACAACTATAGAGAGCTATGTCTCAGAAGCAGGATTCCCACAATTCCTAGGGATAGTGTCTTAGTTTGGGTTTTTATTGCTATGAAGAGACACGATGACCACGGAAGCTCTTATAAGTAAAACATTTAATTGAGGGTGGTTCGTTTACAGTTTCAGAGGTTCAGTCCACTATCATCATGGTGGGGAGCATGGCATTGTGCAGGCAGATGTGGTACTAGAGCTGACAGTCTTATATCTTGACTCAGAGGCAACAGGAAGTCAACTAACTATCACACTGAGGGAAGCTTGAGAAAAGAGACCTCAAAGCCGGCACCCACAGTGACACACTTCCTCCAACTAGACCACACCTACTCCAACAAGACCACACCTACTCTAACAAGGCCACACCTGCAAATAGTGCCTCTCCCTTTGGGGCCATTTTCTTTCAAACCACCGAAGATGGCAACGAGACTCTCTACCTGCATCACGGTGTCTGTATGCACAACTGGACAATATTCTCCAGTCTTCCTACCTTACAGGTCTATTCTGTGGGGTGAAGACTGAGCAAGTGAAAGCATTTTAGGTCTGAGGACCCATTTTTCATGACAAAATGCCAACATTTCTCTCTCTAGTTTTTGATTTGTTTTGAGACAAGGTCTTTTTTACCCCAGGTTGACCTTGAACTAGCTATGCTATATGTAGCTATGCAATATATAGCTGTGGTGTAGGTAGATGATGTCGCTATGCTGTGTGTACTATAGGTAAATGTAGCTATACTCTATGTGGCTATGCTATAGTAGCTATATTAGTACATACATAGTTGTGTGAGGAATTGAACCTAGGGCCTTGTGAAGCAAGCTCTCAACCGACTGAGCCACATCCCCAGCTGAGCCATGAAACCACTGACAGTGGGAGTTTGAACGGCTTGCTCCCAGCACATTTTTAGTACCCAGAATAGTGACTGACACAAAGGAAGTGCTTAATAAGAGTCCGTTGAATGAACGAGTAAATATTAACATTCCTATGCCAGATACGGATCTTTCTGGAGCTAATTGAAACTTTCGTGTTTTCAATTAGAATTAGAATCCCCAGTGATCCCCGTCTCTTGCTATTTACACCTTACCCTTTGATCCACGGTTGATCTGTGTGGCCAACAGTGGGACTAAAGTAGTGGTTAGAGACTGAAGTTTTTTTCATTCTTGTTGCCCTGTTCTAGTCTTATTCTTGGTCACTTACTCTGACAAAAGCCATGTAAGTCATGAGTAGCCTTAAGGAGTGAGCCATATACTGAAGATCTGGAGTCTTCCACCAACCACCTGTAATAGAGCTTTGAAGTGAGTGAACCCTAAGAGCCATCTAAGCAAGCAGAGACAGAGGACCCTGCTGGACCTCAGCCCATGCCAGATCCTGAGTCCAAGCCACAGCCAATTCCTGGCACTTAAAACTGTGGACAAAAAATAAACAATGGATGTTTAAACTGCTGGATCTGAGGGCAATTGTACTGGTGTTGATGAGAGGAACAGAACCAATAAAGCAGATATTAGAAGGGGGTTTATTAGATTAGCTAACACAGGGTAGTCTGAATAGAAAAAAAAAAGGCTGTTCCCATACTGAGAGGCTGAGAACCCAGTAACTGCTCACCCCATGTGGCTAGGAGCCTCAAATCCTGATATGTTACTGAAGGACAGGAGAGTGGCTGGTCCTCTGTCCATAACGGAAGCCAGAAGATCCCAAATTCTTACAAAGAAATACAGTGGCAACAGGGTGAATCAATGTACAAGCAGACTAGATGAACTCACTGGTGAGATAGGAAATCAAGTAGGCAAAAGCAAAAGCTTTTCTCTCAAACTTCCTTGCATCTGAGCTGCCACCAAAGGTCGGCATTTAGGGTGGTCCTAACTAAACCCTGTGTGGAACATCATTCATAGTCAGGTGGTGGTGGCAGTACACAACTTCAATCTCAGCATTCGGGAGACAGAGGCAGTGAATCTCTGTGAGTTTCAGGCCAGTTTGGTCTACAAAGCAAGTCCCAGGACTGCCAGCTCTGTTACACAAAGAAACCTTATCCGGGGAGGAAGTGGGGGCATGTTTCATATGGGTTTTCCATTACTTGTGTCTTAATTAATCAAGATCAACCAGCACACACAGCAACAGACAAGCTCTATACAACCACTGGATGACTGCCCTATCCCTGCGATGGTTTCTGAGGTCTTGGCTAGTAGCAAGGAGTGACTCCATCTCCAGCCTAAGCACAGGTAAGAAGTGAAGAAGTAGCTAACACACTTTGTACCTGTACTCTTGCTTCTAAGGGAACTGATCTTTTTCCTTAGTAAAATGCCACTGACAGCCTTCACATGTGACACTGGAAGGAGACAATTCCTGACTAGGGCTCTTTTCTTGAGTGTAGATATTTCAGAGTCCCATTGGTGATAACAGGGATCTTGCATTGAGTCCTAATTTTTTTTTGTCATTCCACACTCTACTTCTAACACTAACTACCACAGTGTGACCTGTCTAGAACAGTGTGACAAAACCTTACAAAGGCTTTGAAGAAAACACAGATGAAATACAGAGTACTATGCCTTGATTAAATTTGACTTACAAAGAAAGACGCCTTCATCTTTGCATTCTAACCTTGCACTGCAGCAATCCAGAATCCTAGAACACCTGAGCAGAAATCTCAGCTTCGAAAGTTAGAGCTTAGAAGACAGCAGTAGAGTCCTAATTCAGTCCACCTTCATTTTGTGTCTATAGCTGCCTGAAGTCCACCGTGCACTTGGGAACAGCCAGTCCGAAATCAAGCCTTGCCTCTAATGGGCTGCAGTTGTGATCAGCACCATCAGATACCAGACTATCATATTATCAGGCTCTTCTACATCCAATCCTTGTTGCTGGGCAATAACTTAAGTGAAGAGAGATTTATCCTGGCTTCCCTTCTGAAGGATCATTTCGTCATGGTTGTAAAGGCAGGGAACTCATGACAATGGGGAGCAGGAAGACATGTAGATCAGGAAACAGCTATAAAGGTTCAAGGGTCACCAACAGTGATCCACTTCTTCTAGAGAGGCTCCACCTTTTAAAGATTCCACAACGTTCCCAAACAGCACGGTCAGCTAGAGACCAAGTGTTCAAATACTGGAGTCAAGTAGAATATTTCCCATTCAAATCACAATACATACTTAGGAGTACTATAGCCCTATGGAGCCAGTGGAAGGGATAATTTCCTCTACAACTTGTCAGCCAACCAGAAAAAAAGCCATCACCACTGTCTCCAAATTTTGTCTCCACCTTTCAGCCAAGAAAAACAAAGATGCATTGATGCTCCTGATCACAGAGCCCATGGATGAGGCAAGCATGTGAGAAGCTCTAAAATATCTCCTAGGAAAACACAAGACTCTTGCATCTAACTTTATCTCCCAGTAAGAAGTATATTGCATGTACTGTCCTATACTTGCGAAGCCTTGGGACTGGGACCACAGATTATCCAACCATCTTGTATGGTGATAGAAGCCCCAGTCCACAATATTCTTGGACAAGCCAAATGACCAGATGTTCATTGTCTTTGGAGACCACTGATCCCATTGTAGGACCTCTAGTCTAAACAGCTGTCTCCTAAGAGCTCACCCCTCATTTCATTCAAAGCATGCACCTGACATTCAATTTGGGAGCCACCTTGGTCCTCTGGCCTGATATATTATCTTGTACTTCTGCTCTGTGACAGCCCATCAAAGACACATCGGTGGCGACAGTTGTTTTGCCCCAACATCATCTCTTCATCAACCACTCTTTCAATGACATAGTTTGAAGGGCTTTCATCAAATAATTCACATTCTTCCTCTCCTACTCCATGTGTGCTCTTCATTGCATAAAAAATTGGCAGTGAATGTCATCCTCTAATAAGGTCTAGACAATGGATTTTCACTGCCTCTGATGTTGTTATCATAATTCTGTGAAAACAACACAGGTTTGCACTAACTTGCTTAGAAATTGCATCACCCTGTTAGTTCACAGTAACCACATGATTAAAAACAAATAAAATTATTGGCTCCTTTCATATAAACTACTATTAATCCAAGTAATACCACACAACTTAAAAAAACAATAACAACCATAACAATAAGAACAACAACCTCTTGAAGGAATGTCCTTAAGTCTTGCTCACTTGGGACAATACTTTTACAATTGAACATAAAGTATCTTTATAAAAATGTAGTAATGAACACCTATATATGCAAAATCATTTCAAATGTACTTAAAATACAATCTGTAGGTAGTCATTAAGATGAGTACACCAAACTGAAAGTGAGACAGCAAGGAGAAATGCAAACCCTAACCACATATTCAAATTCAAATGAAGCCATTCCCATGTCTCCCAATTGTCAAAAATCTACCAATCTCTTGTTCCTTCTCTTGGACATTATTCTCTGTCTATAGTCTATGAATTTGCTCATTGACTATCCTCCCATCTCAGTCTCTACAGATCTTCCTAGTGGAATATTTCAGACATGTCCCCAAACACATAAATGAAAAATTTCACTCCACCTATTATGGCCCCATACTTTAGTATCTACCAACCTTTAATGAAATATTTCAGACATGCTAAATAATATAGATAATGATATAATGACGGCTTGTCTTGTTGCAAACTCTCTTCAGAAGGAATACACTTGAGCTGTCACTGGGGTAGTATAAATGGCCTCTGTAGACTTTCTCTGTTCTGAAAGGAAATCATGTTTGGAACATGCTTGAAATCGAAGTGAATTTCTTTATCCATCCACCCCCATATTATATTGTTCTAATTTGCTTTTGGTTGTACTGGTAAAACATTAACCAAAAGCATCATATGGAGAAAAGGGTTTATTTGTCTTACAGATGACAGTCCATCATCAAAAGAAATCAAGACAGGAACCTGGAGATATGAGTTGAATCACAGACCATGGAGGAACACTGCTTACTGGCTTGCTCTCCCTCTAGCTTGGTCAGCTACCTTTTTTATATAGAACAAGCTGACCTGCCACAGGATAACGACCCACAATGGCCCTCCTAGTTAACAATCAAGAAAATGTCCCACATCTCAGACATGGTGCCACACACCTTTAATCCCAGCACTCCACAGGCAGATGCAGGCAGATGTCATGAGTTTGAGGCCAACCTGGTCTACAAAGCAAGTTCTAAAACAGTCAGGGCTACACAGAGAAACCCTATCTCAAAAAAAAAAAGGTGGGTGGAAGAAAATGCCCCATATATATGCTCACAGATCAAGCTGATGGGACTGATTTCTCAGTTGAGATTCCCTCTTCTCAGATATGAGGAGCCCAACCCAAAGTGTATATGTACAGCTTAAAATCAGTACCTGAGGCTCAAGGAATATCACAGAAGAGGGGTAGAAAGATGGTAAGAGCTGAAGACCAAGAAGTCTTCTGTGAGATCATCTAAGAATGACAGGAAAACTTCACCTATGATACCCCAACTATATGGTTGCCCAAACAAGATCTGAACAAGGACAAAGCTAGGCATGCTGATTAGAAGGGAGAAGTCTCACAGTGTCCCACCCCTAGACAAAGAACAACAGGCAAAACATGACTTCTGAAAGATGGAAAATTAGTGTCTACCAGGGATGAGCCCTCTAACTAGTCACCCATCAACAAACTGCTCAGCTTGAAATCATCTACACACAAGCAGCACCAAATGGACTTACTACCTTGTATTTGTATATTTATACATATATGTGTATATGTATAACAATAATGATCAGAGCAAAAGAGGCTATCCATTTGAGAGGGTGTAGTGGGTTGGGGAGATTGGGGGGCAGGAAAAGGGGGAAGTGATGTGCTTATAATTTAATTTTTTTAAAAAACTGACCAGCACACATATCATGTGTATAGTTTTAAACTTCAACTGAATAATTGTAGATCCTGCACTTCCCTTTGAGACTTTATTTCACTCAAAACCATGTTTCCATAGGGATATACGTAGCTATAAGTTATTCATTGTATCCATTCTATAATAGCTCCAAATCTGTCTGGATATGTGACTTACTTGTTTTCTGGTTAATTACAAAGACTTATGTCTTAGTGTCTCTATTGCTGTGACAAAACACTCTGACCAAGAGCAACTTGAAGAGAAAGGAATTTATTTCAGTTTACAACACTCAGGTCTCCTTCCATCACTGAGGGAAGTCAGGGCAGGAACTCAAGGCTGGAGCCTGGAGGAGTGACCATGGAGGAGTGCTGCTATTGTCTTGTTTCCCATGGCTTGCTCAGACTGCTATCTTACAGCCCTCAGGATCACCAGCCCAGGGTTATGAGACACTCTCATAAGAAAATGTCCTGCAGAGTTGCCTACATTTCATCAATGGAGATTTCCTTCTCTCTGATGACTCTAGCTCGTGCCAGGTTGAGATAAAAACTAGCCAGCACAATTCATCTGCTGCAATGTCCACATTTCTCTGGTCAGATGCTCAAAAGAGAGAATTGCTGTATCATAGGCCATGCTTATTTTCTGTTTGACCAGTTTGTTCCCTGAACTGATTCAGTGAGTGACAGCATGTATAGGAGAGGATCCTGGAACTCCACACACTCATCAGAGGTCAACAGGGGTCAGGCTTAATTATTAGTCAACTCAGTAGCTGTGAGAAAGTTTCCTATTGTCCTCTTATTTGCCTTTAATCTTTATCTTGTCACCTCCCCTAATCTCATGGTACATTAATCAGAATGTTTCTCACCACACAGGACAGAACATTCAAAGCAGATGAAACCTGGAATGAAAAATCTAGTGGTGGGTATGCTCTAGAATTGGCCAAAGTTGAGGCACCACATTGGACCTCAAGCGATTTCATCCTCCATTCTCTGCCTCCATTCTCTTGGCTTTTGTCTTCAACTTGTCTTCTCAGGACAGCCAAGTTCCAGAAAGTTCTTGTCTGATAGCTCTGCATACAGCCAGAGACAGGAGGTCAGGGTCTCCTCTGAGGTTTCTTTGCATCACTGAAGAACCTAGCCCAGGGGCTCCTGACCACGGTGGTGTTCCTTTTATAACATGATGGTTTGTGTTCCTCTGACTAAAACAGTAACAGAGAAGGTAAATGGAGTGTTTATAGTTTTGATAGATTTGTCCTTGGGGATGGGATTCCCCACTCCCTCAAGCCCATTAGAGGGCAAATATCCCTACCCCAACAAATTCAGGACTCTACTATTAAGGAAAAATGAGGCTATCATGGCTGTTGAGCAGCAAAGACAAGTGTCAGCTGCCGTGAATAAAGTCTTTGACATTGAATTCTAGAAACTTCATTCTGTAGATAAAAGTCTGGTCACATATAAGAACAGCAGTAAATTCTTTGAGTTCTGACCCAGAAGATTTCTACTGCTCTTATTTTTAAAATATAGAGCCCCATGGGATTTTCTCATTCTCTGTGTAGGGGGAGAGGGGTGTTTTCTTTTCTGTGATTGCTCTGTGTTTGTGTGTGTGTGTGTGTGTGTATGAACATGAGCAAGAGCAAGCATGTGGGTGTGTGTGCATATATGCATGGGTGTTGGTGCATGAGTAGATGCATGCATGTGAGCATGTGTGCCCATGCATGTGGAGGCCCACCTCAGCTGTTCCAAAGGCACTATCTACCTTTCCTTGAGACAGGGCCTCTAACTGGTCTGGAACTCACCAGGCAGTATACTGACTGGCCAATGAGCCCCCAGAAAGCCACCCATCTCTGCCTTCCCAACAATGGAATTACAAGGATGTGCCGCCATCCCTGGCTTTTGTATATGAGTTCTGGGGTTAAATGAAGGTTTGGTGCTTATGAGGCAACTCTCTTTCCAGCCCTTGTACTCACGGTTTTCATCTAAAGAACTTCTACTACTTCTCTTCCTGAAGCCTTTTCTTTTTCTTTCTTTTTTTCTTTTTCATTTGTTTGTTTTTTGAGACAGGGTATCCTTTTTCTTAAAAGAAGCACTAAGTTCTCTCAAACTCACAGAAATCCACCTGCCTCTACCTCCCAATTTCTGGAAACAAAGCAGTATACCACCACACCCAGCAAATAATCTTAAGAGGGCATGTTAAACTTCTGAAGTCTGAAGAATCCAACATATTTGATATCTGGGCTGGAGAAATGGTGCATCAGTTAAGAGGGCATACTGCTCTTGTAGAGGACCTAAATTTAATTTCTGGTTCCCACATCAGATTTGCTTTCAAACTTCCTGTAAGTCCAACTACAGGGGACCCAACGCCTCTGGCCTCTGTTGGCACCTGTGCTTACCTGCACATGCTCACACAGAGACACATAAGTTTAAAAAGAAATCTAAAAATATATCCTAAAGGATTTCAGAAAGGAAAGAAGGAAGAAAAGAAGGAACAGAAGAAGGGATGAAGGGTGGAAGGGAGGGAGGAAGACAGGGAGGGAGGGATGGATGGATGGAGGCCAATAGACTTGCTGTTGGTCCTCCTGTCCTCTGAGACCCCCAAACCAAAGAGCCTTTAAAACTGGGACCAGCTACCAAATGTTTTCCTGGGCACTGACTCATTACTCATCAGTCACATCAGTGATTAAATATTTAAGTGCCAAGGAGTCTGTGATTAAATATTCATTCCCAGCCAGTCTGCTATGAAATATTTAAGGACTGGTAAGTCTGAAGCATGTGGCTTTCAGCCCAGAACAGAAAGAACCCATCAAAAGCCGGATAGCGGATGATGGAGCAGATGCAGGAGGATGGATTGGTGAGGAAGGAAGTGGAGCAGGCTGAAGCTCACCCAGATGCTCTTACTACCCAACATTGCATTTGTGGATAGTCACCTGGGGCCTCTCAAGGTAAGGAATCACTAGCTTGCAATGAGGAATGAAGACATGAACTTATTAGCATTTTAGAGATGGGAAGCCTGAGGCATGGGCATCAGGTCAAGTAGAAGTGGGCATTGAGGTGTGAGGGACTGGAGAGATAGCTCAGTGCGTAAGGTACCTCCTGCACAATCATGAAGACCTGAGTTTGGATCCTCAACCTTAATTTAAAAAGAAATCCAGATGCAAGATCACGTGCCTCCCAGCACTAGAAGGTTTTCTGCAGCTTGACGATTGGTTATTTAAGCCAATGGGTGAGCTTTAGTTTCAGTGAGATACTCTTGACTCAAGAGCAGAGGTAGAGAAGCAATTGAGGAAGCCAGCTGAAGTTGACCTCAAGCCTCCATGTGTGCATGCACATACACACACACACACACACACACACACAAATACACACACACACACACACATACACACATACAAATACACACACACAAACACACACACACACATACACACATACAAATACACACACACAACACACACACACACACACACACACACACACACACACACACACACACACGCACGCACATGCACACGACTCATCTTCATTAAGGAGTTACTTTCTTTTCAGCATCAGTAACAATATGGGCAGAGTATTTCTCTAGCCCTTGTATCAGCAAGAAATCATGTACTCCATGGACTGAAATGTTGGGAGATTAATACAGCCAATTGGTCATAGTACATGAGCTAGAGGAACTGGAAAAGACTGAGTAGGACTAGACTGGGTGGGTGTTTGTGCACTGTAAGGACAGAAAGGGTAGTGTCTGGAGCTCAGAATGCTGCTTTTGCTGCTGAATCCTTTGGGATGATGTTTCAGTTGGCTCCAGATAAAAGGCATCTTCTCAACCAGAAAGAAGGCTACCGAAAAGGATGGCCATTCTTCCAGCTGGTGCTCTGCTCCTGCTGCCACAGCAGCAACCACAGGCAACTGGTGACCATGCTATCTTCTGTTTTGAGTGAAGTAGAATCTTCCTATCGTTTTCCTCTGTGAGAGATCTCCTAATGGAAACTCCTATTGGCAGAGACAAGTACATTCCTGCTGGCCAGATGACCTGAGAAATGTAAATTGTTGACATCTAATTTGAGGTGTTTTGAAAGAAAATGCCCCCCAAAGGGAGTATCACTATTAGGAGGTGTGGCCTTATGGGCTGAAGTATGTCACTGTGGGGGCAGGCTTTGAGATCTTTTTCTCAAGCTTCCCTCAGTGTGACAGTCAGTCAGCTTCCTACTGCCTTCTGGTCAAGATGTAGCCAGCACCACATTTGCCTGCATGCCATTATGCTTCCCTGTCATGGTGATAATAGACTGAACCTCTGAATTTCAATGTTTTCTTTGTAAGAGTTGCCATGGTCATGGTGTCTCTTCACAGCAATAAAAGACAATACCTATGGCATAACTCCAAGAGAATATTTTGAAAAGG
Source organism: Cricetulus griseus (assembly GCF_003668045.3). NCBI lineage: Eukaryota > Metazoa > Chordata > Mammalia > Rodentia > Cricetidae > Cricetulus > Cricetulus griseus. The sequence continues at coordinate 22,500,121 of NC_048600.1, forward strand.
GGGGTGGAGGGTGTACAGTGTTCCTGAACTGAGGAAGATGGCTCCTGCCTCACTCTTTGTTCCCTAGTCTACTGTGATGTGAGCAGTCTCCTCCCCACATTCCACTGCGGACTGACCTACTCCACATGTGTTCCAGGCATCATGGACTGAACCCCTGTCAAACGGTAAGTTTCATGTTTAAAAAGTGAAACTGGACCTCTCTATCCTCCACTCTTTCCTTTCTGCCATAAGATAGGACCTTTGTAATTTCAAAACAGTTTCTGCAGTCTGGTCTTAAAATACAAGCAGTAAGCTGCCATGTACGTCTCAGTCAACCCTGAAATCAAAAGAGCATTGGATAAGTTGGTGGAGATTTGAGACCTTCGTTTTTGTTTCTAGTTCTCCAATTATCGACAATTGTTCTGGTTATGAGATTTGCAGAGGAGAACTTGGAAAGAGACCAGCCCAAGTGGCACCCTGGGAAGCTTGTCCATTGGGACTTAACCAAGTTATCTCAGGCTGAACCACCACAGATCCCTCTGATCACACACAGGGGAACTTGCCCAAGTTGTCTCAGGCTGGACCACCACAGACCCCTCTGACCACACACAGGAGAACTTGCCCAAGTTGTCTCAGGCTGGACCATCACAAGCCCCTCTGGTCTCACAGGCCTCCCTAGGTTTTCCCCATGCTCCATGCCTGGCATGTTCATCGTTCAAAAGAGATTTATCATTGCTGTTCATGTTCCTTACTCATTCCTTTCATCTCCTCAGTGAAGAAAATATATAAAGAGAATTATTCATCTCACAGATTTTGGAGTTTCTAAGGCATTTCTAAAATATCCATTTTCTCCATTGACCTCCCCCCAACCCCAAAGAACCCTATTGATTGAAAAGTCAAGGCATCCATCTCTGAATGTGTAAGGCATAGCAAAGTTGAACTTGCTCAAGGGCACACAGTGGTGTGTCTGCCCTTTAGGAAATTACCAGAATGTTCTTGTTGACTCGGTCATCAAATAGAAAACAGAATGGTTTGAATCAGGAATGTCCCTATAAGCTTGTGCTTTGAACACTTGTCCCCCAGATGATTGCACTATTTTGAGAGGAACCTGTAGGAGGCAGGCCTAGCTGGCATGAAAACTCATTAGGAGTGGGCCTGTGGAGGTTCGAGCCTGGCCCCTGGTTCCTGCCTCTTTTCTTTGTGTCTCAGTCTACTCTGATGTGGACAGCCTCTTCCTTCCTGCTGCCATGAACTCAGAGCTATTCTGCCTGCGTTCCTCACCATGATGGACTGAGATAAATTAATTGAAATAAATTTCACTTACGTTGCTTCTGTACAGTATTATGGTCTCGGGGATGTAAAAGTGCCTATTATGGGTTATATTCTTCATCCATTAAGAACAAGGGCTGAGGAAGTGTAGCACTGAAATTCAACAAGAAGCAGACTCAGGCAAGAGACAATGAAGTGAAGTGGTCTTTCCCCCAATAGAGCCTGTGAGGGAGGCATCAGTGTCTTAGCAGAAGAAGTAGGGAAGCAGCTCTCAGAGTCCACAGAGGCCTCTTTTGAGGTCTGACAGGGCAAGGATTCTAATTATAACATTTCTGGAATCTGAATGCCAGTTCTAGAACTGGCCACATCGTCCACGCACAGTTGTCAACTGACACTATTTTGGAGGCTCTAGGCTAATGAAGGTGCTCAACACCTTTCCCAGGCTTCTGATTATCCACGGTCTTTAATTTGTTACCTCCTGTCACTCTACTGTCCACAGGAACCTGTCCTTCCATTACCCTTGAGTCTCATGGGTTCCTGTTCTCCCTGTCCCTTTGATACTCCCCCTCCGTACCCATATCAAAACGCAGAGTGTCCTCTTCCTGATCCCTGATCCAGGGTGACATTCCAGGCAAGCCACCACCAGGTCGTTTCTCTTTCCCTTGACTGGGGTTCGCTTTGTGCTGACTCCACTATAGCGCTTGTTTTGAGACAAGGGGGAAGATGTGCAATCTATTACCCTTATAAACCAGCCCCTTTCTTCCTCTCTCTGCCATTTAAAAGGGCCTTTCTATTTGACTGAACAAGAAAAGGAACTCTAAGAGGGGAATTAACATCGCCCCCATTATATTGTCCAATTAACGCTTGTCCCGTCAAAGACTGAGTAGGAAGCCCGGAGCCTCCGTCAATGAGAACTTTTAATCCCTCAGGTAAATGCAAAGTCGCATTGAACACGATCAAAGGGCAGATCTCAATGTATTCTCTCCCCTCCCCCTCCCCCATCATGTATGGGACTGTATGTGGCTGCCGAGTTCTGGTTTGAATTAGTTTCAACCTTCCTTTGTGGCGGGTTGGGTGAAAGTGGTGGTGGTGGGGGGGAGTGCCAAGAGAGACATTTGAACCCTCACACCAAGGCTCTCAGTTCCCTTCCACACAAAGACATCGACACAGACGGGCCGAAATAATGCCGACCCCACCATCTTCTTTTCTAAAACTCTATTTCCTCCCTGCAGGTACTAGGCTAGGCACCGTTATTAACAAAGTAAATTATGCAAATAACTAATCCCTTCCAGGGATGGAATTTGGGGGTCAGTTTCCTCATTCTATAGAGATCTGACCCATGAGAAACTGAGGGACATAGAATAGGGACTTAAGCTGGGGGGCAGGGACATTTTCTAGTCCCTCCTGCTGGGCCTAACTCTTCCTTTCACATAGTAGGTGCCTGAAATTTACTTGCAAAGGACCGAATCTGGAAGCGCGATTTCTCTAGGGATCCATTTAAGACCCCAACTGCTTAAAAGTTTCAAATTGGGTTAGCAAGATTTAAAAAAATAAAAGTAATACACGCAAAAAGTAATTTTAAATTATAAATGGAAGCCCAAGGTTAATCTAGAGTAGTTGATGCTGGAGTTTCCTTCCCACAGTCCTGTGGATGATTCTCAGGACCAAGGAGGAGCTTCCTGGCTGCCAGGGAAAACAAGAAATGTGATGGATAGCATAACCTGTATCATCCAGAGAACAGCTATCAGTACATACACTTAAACCAATAGTAAAGTATTAACACATTTAATAACTAGATCAACCAAGGAAAGTCTAATAAGAGAGGGGGTCACTCTTCCCATGTTGGGTACTTTGCCTAATAAATGGCTTCTTAAAATTATACAGAACTAGTATCCAGTAAGGATTCCAAGCCCCTGGGATGAGCCTCAATCAAGGTCTACAGAGCAGGCTCATCTGTAGGGGTACCGTGAGCCTTTGACACCATTGAGGAATATCAGGGAGTGTGGCTTAGGGCCCAGATGCTGTGGGAACCTCTATATGCCTGTAACATGTCTGCAGCCTGATCACATTGCCCTAGCTAGACCTGGTTGTCCCAGAAAACTTTGACTCTGACCCTCTGTGACTAAGAGAACAGATAGGTAAATGAACCAATCCCACATCCCTCTAGGCCATGAAGACATGGCCTTAATGTCAGGCAACTGCAGGGAAGACAAGGCCTTGGGTCACCTAATCCATGTGTACTCTGAACCACTAGCTGGCATTGACACCAGCCACATAATGGCCTTGCTCTTCATTTCTTAGGACTTTTACACCTGCTCCTTTACCTGAAATGCCATTTCCCCACCAAAGCCATTAACATATTGCATAAGACTGGGTTTAGACAGCATCTTAGTAGAAAAACTTTCCTGCCTGCCCTACAGAAAGGACACACACGTGCTCATCACTCCCAGCCCTACCCACCATGGGCCTACTGACTTCATCTTTACCATCAAGGACCATTTTCATACCTTTTAATATAATATATGTTTTAACAGGAATTAGATAATATATAACTTAATTTATATATAGTTTAATAAAGGTCTCACTACATAGCTTTGCCTGGCCTGGAACTCGTAGAGATTCACCTGGCTCTTAAGTGCTAAGAGGAAAGGTGTACACCACCATGACTAGCCTCCCTCTAAAGTATATTAAATCTAGCTGGGCCTGGTGGAACAAAAAAACTAGAATTCCAGCTATTTGGGTGGCTGAGTCAGGAAGACCACAAGTTCAAGGCCTCAATATGTAATACTGAGCTCAAGGCCTGCCTGGACAACTTAGTAAGACCTTATCTCAAAAAGCAAAATGAGCTACAACTACAAATCAGTAGTAGAATGTGTGCCTAGCATGTACAGGGCCCTTGTTTCAGTCATAGGTGTGTATGTATGAGAAGCAACACATAGGTACATGTATCAGTACTGTCCATGGCTTCAGGAGACTCCTGAGGGGAGGGGGGTCTCCAATGAATCCCCCAGGGATAAGGGAAGTCACTGTGCATTTTTCACACATCAATCATTAGGGAACTGAATTGTTATGTGTTCTTGTACTTATAGTCTGTCTTCCCTTTACTACACCTTCTTCCTAGTGCTTTGGGGATACCCTGGTATATTGTAGATGGGCATGGAATCCTCACTGAATGGGATGGGGTTTGGAAACTGGTAGCACACGTAGAAGAGTGGAGAGGAGACTCCTAAGCACATGGGTGGTCAGTTGTCTGGAAGATCAGCTCAAGGCAGGAGGTTAACATCAGTGGTCACTGAAGCTGAGAAAGTACTCTGATCATAATCAGGACAATTAAGGGGACCGTATAATTTATCACCCTAAATAGGACACTTTGGAGGTGAAAGGGAAGCTATTAATAATTACACCAGGGCAACAGGCATAAAATAGGACTGTCCCGGGCAAGCTGGAATTTATGGTCACCCTGTGATCATTAACTAAAAGAGAGAGACCCTCCTGCAGGGATGTGTGAACCTCAGCAGTGGGCATTCTATTTGTTCGGTTATAGTCTAAGGTTTGCCCTGTAGGGGTCTCCAAGATTATATCCCACTGAATAGAAGGGATCTTTTCTGAAAGGGGTGGACAGATATCCTAAGTCATCCATCCTTGAAGAAGCAGTGCTCACACTAACAGACAATGGAGTTGTGAGGACAAAGCAGGGGAGATTGCTTCTCCATGTTATCAGGTCCCACTCTGAGCTTGGAACCCTGGGTAGGTACTGAGACAACAGTCAGGAGGTGAGAAGTTTTAGCAGTAGTGACTGAATGGGTCTTACGTCCCAGGCACCTTTCCTTCATACAAGTCTTGTATATGTGTATGTTCCCAGTGTCATTTCAGAGGTGTAAAGTTCTAATGGATAAAAAAAAAAAAATAGCCATCCATCCCATGTAGATTATAACAAGAAAGGGGAGATGGGCAACGTGAAACAGTAAATGCAAAGGGTTGATGATGGCTAGAATTAATTGTAAGCTTGACACAATCTAGAATCATTTGGGAAGAGCATTTCGGTCAGGAATCATATAGATCAGGTTGGCCAGTCAATATCTGTGGGGGGACTGTTTGGTATGTGTTAACTGATGTAGAATGATCCACCCCACTGTGGGTAACACCACTCTGTAGGCAGAGGATCCTTGACTGTTAAAGTGTACAAAGGGTGCTCAACAAACCAACAGACGAAAAAAGGTATGTATACCTTCACTTCTCTCTGCTCTTGACGGTGAACGTGGTGTGATCCGATGCTTCACGTTCTTGCCTAGACATCCCTACAATGATGGACTCTAATCTAGAATTCCAAGCTGAGTAACCTTCTTCTCCCCTAAGACACTTTTTTGCCAGATGTTTCATTATAGCATCGGAAATGAAATTGGGACATGCATTCTCAAAGGGGTTATTAAAAGATCTCTTAGGACAATGATTTTCAGACATTTAGTATGGGAAAACTAAATCAAATGTTTCGGGTGCCAATGTAAAATCTGATGAAACCAAAGGCTCTAGGATCCAACTTCCTGCTAGCCTTCCTCTTCCATGTTCTAGCCTCATGAAGTGGCTCTAACAAATCCACTAAATGCTGCTTAAGCACAACTACCCCCTACAGAGGTGACTGTCCTGGGCACTAGTTTCCATGGCAGTAGAGGGTAGAGGTTGGGATACCAGGCTTAGGGGGCACGTGACACTTTGTTTTGTTGATATCTTGTTAGCCTTCCCATGACATACTTCAAATCTAAAAGTGGATATCAGTATAACACCAAGAATGACTAGCCAATCCCAACTGACTGAGGCCAGGATCCAATATACAAACTGTGTTTGTTCCCCAGGTCATCCAATAGTCTAACACTTTTACACTCTCATGTAGAGCAACCCAAATGCAGTATCTATGAGGTCAAGGTTACCCAGGTCTCCAAGGTTAGTTGCCACAGCTCCCATCACTAGTGGGTATTGAGATCTAGGGACTAGGGTGAGGCCCAAGAGGCACTTGGGTACAAAATTTAACATAGTCACTGTCAAGATGGAGCCATCCATCTGTTGGCCCTTCACTCACTCATCCCTGTTCTGGCCTTGCCAAAATGTCCACCTCGTTAAATGTGCACCCTTCCATTCCCTTCCAGAGTGGAACCTCTTCCTAATAGCTATTGTTCTTGCTAATACTGAAGGCACCAGTTGAGTGATCATGTTCAAGCTCCCCCAATGTAGGTATGTAAGAAGTTGGTCCCCAACTGGTGGCACTGTCTTGGAAGTTATGGAACCTTTTGAACATAGAACTTAGCTGGCAGATATAGATCACAGGGCTAGAGACAGAAGGCTATAGCTATATCCACTTCCTATAGCCTGATTTCTCTGTTTCCGGACCTGCCCCAATGTTAGCCATGCCCTCCCTGCCTTTCAAATGGGTGAAACAGAAAAGTCCTTCCTCCCTCAAATTACTGTTGTAGGAATTTTTTTGGTAAGAAATGTACACTCCCTTGGGGATGGGTAGAACACTGAAGGTAGAGCCTCCAGTTTCCTACCAGGAAAGGCAGGCTGCACATGGGTAGGGTTGACAATAAACTATGCACATACAGCCAGAGCCATCATGGCTGCTGATGGCCTGGCCACATTATCTCCATTTCTCTGGGTCCATAAATGCCATGTTGGAGGAGGTTGGGTTGGAGCAGACACTAAAGTTTGTGACCCATCTGTTTCCAAAGCAGTACAGTGTTCCCACAGCTGTTGAAGAATGCCAGTGGAGAGAATGAACAGTGAGAAGGGGCATTATTCTTGTCTTCATTATTCATTTTTATTATTGCTGTAAAGAGACAACAAGACCAAGGCAACTTACAAAGCATTCAACTGGGGGCTCAGTCACAGTCTCGGGGGGTAGGTGAGTCCATGGCCATTATGGTGGGGAGCATGGCAGCATGCAGGCATAGCACTGGAACAGTAGCTGAGGGCTTACATCTCATCCACAGGCAAGAGGCAGAAAAAGAGCTAACTGGAGATACCATGAGGTTTTGAAACCTCAAAGCCCACCCCTAGTGATACATCTCCACCAACAAGACCATACCCCTTAACCCTTTCCAAACAGTCCCACCAACAGAAGATCAAGCATTCAAATATATGAGCCTATGGGGGCCATTCTCACTCAGACTACACAATTCTGAAAGTCAGACTGGCTTCTTTTGGGCAGGGCTCATCTCAAATGAACACTAATATCACAGCAAGATCAACAGCAACAGAGAAAGCAGTCCAATCATGAACCCCACCAAGGGCTTTCTGTCTTTTCTTTCAATTTTGAAATGACTTATTCATTTTATGTCCATTGGTGTTTTGCCTGCATGTGTTTCTGTGTGAGGGTGTCAGATCCCCTGGAACTGGAGTTACAGACAGTTGTGACCTGCCATGTGGGTGCTACAGGATCCTCTGGAAGAGCAGCCTGTGCTCTTAACTGCTAAGCCATCTCTCCAGCTTTCTGTCTTGTACTCATTCTTTCTTTCCCCCAAACTGACATTTCCTAACATGTCTCAAGGAATCACCCAGGTTGAAGCATCCCAGATGCACGTCTGCCCTTGGGCTTTGGTCTCTTTCTTCCATCATATTTCACCGCCTTTGGTTAAAGATGGACATCTAACTCACCTGCCGGCAGTATTGATCACTGGTTATCAATGTATGTCATCTAAAATTTTTCTTTGGTGTTTCTTAAAGCACTTGAGAGTCCTATGGGGGACAGTGATGGCTCAAAAGTATTCAACAGGGGTCACCCTTCCTCACCTTCAAAGCTGGGTGTTCTGTGACACTGTGCTAATCAAAGGGTAAGTTCCATGACATAGAGATCCTGGGGTGCTTCCTGGATGAGGTGTCCTTCTAATGAGATATTGAGGGGAAAATAATTTTACAAATGTAAATATGAGAGAAAATTCACTGCAGGTACAAAAAGGCTCGTGAAGAAATGCCACAAAGCAGAAACGTACTGAAAGATTCCTGGACTTAGCCAGAAAACAAATGGAATAAGCTGCTGGGGTTAACATACGTGAAATCTTATTTATAGAGTTCATTCATCTTACAAATGTTATGTGTGACTTTCAACGGTAGAAAAGCAAATGGGGTTTTAATGCTGTGATGCCACTACAGAGAATTATATTCCTGGCCAATTAAGAGCCAGCAACAGGCTCATCAGGAGCCTGGCAGGTAGGGTCACACTGGGGCTTGAGAGGGGCCTTTTCAGAGGCTGGATGAGAAACTCAAACACACAGAATGACCACAAAGAGCTGGTGGATTTCTGACCCAAGGAAGGAAGACATTTCAGAGGCAAAACTGTCATGGCAGATGCCTATAAAACAAAGCAGTAACCAGAAAGTGTGGAGCCCAGAGAACCCAGCAGCAAAGTTACAAAGCCACAAATATACCCTCATCCACTTACTTTTCCTGAGGACTCTGAGCCCAGTTTGTCACTGGTATAAGGAAGCCAGTGCCTCCTGCTCCCACTGGCTGTTAAGGGCTAAATGAAATTGCATACCACAGCCAAAATACTGCTAGTGTCTGCTGGCTCCCTTTCTTACTGTCACAAATCGAATCCTGGGAAGGGAGTGGCTTTGCCCAGAGGCCACAGTTGAGGTACATGCTGTTGTCATCAGTCAACCTCCTGTCTGTGTGTTTCTAAGCCTCTACAACCTTTCTTTTATCATATGCCTGTGTGAGTCTCCTTAGTAGTTCATAAAAAGAATGAAGAAACTAAGGAAAAAATATGTATTAATAAATATTCGTCCACCTTTAATCCCGGCACCTGGGAGGTAGAGGCAGGAAGATCTCTGTGAGTTCCAGGCCAGCCTAATCTGAAGAGCAAGTTCCAGGACAGCCTCCAAATCCAGATAAACCCTGTCTCAAAAAACAAAAAAAAAGAAAAAAGAAAAAAAGAAAGTTTTTTTTAAAGCCGACATTTTTTTCTTTTTTATTAGTTCACATTAGAAACAAGCTTGCTTCACATGTCAATCCCTTCTCCCTCTTCCTCCCCTCCCCCAACCCCCACCAGCCCCCCACCTCAGCCCCCTCTGCTCCCCAGAGAGGGTAAGGCCTTCCATGGGAGTTCCCCAAAGTCTATCATATTATCCTGGTCAGGGCCTAGGCCCTCCCCCATGTATCCAAGCTGAGAGAGCATCCCTCCATGTGGGATGGGCTCTCAAAGTCCATTCTTATAAAAGGGATACATACTGATCCACTACCAGGGGCCCCATAGAGTGTCCAGTCCTCCTCATTGACATCCACGTTCAAGGGTCTGGATCAGTCTTGTGCTGGCCTCCCAGACATCAGTATGGGTTCCATGTGCTCCCCCTTGTTCACGTCAGCTATTTCTGTGTGTTTCACCAGCCTGGTCCTGACCTCTTTGTTCTTCCTTCCTCCCTCTATGGAACTGGGTTCCAGAGTTCAGTTCAGTGTATAGCTGCGGGTGTCTGCCTCTGCTTCCATCAGCCACTGGATGAGGGTTCTAGGATGGCATATAAGGCAATCATCAGTCTCATTATAGGGGAAGGATATTTGCGGTAGCCTCTCCACCATTGCCTTAGATTGTCAGTTGGTGCCATCCTTGTAGATCTCTGCAAATCTCCCTAGTGCCAGATCTCTCCTCGGACCTATAATGGCTCCATCTGTTATGGTATCTCTCATCCTGCTCTTTTCTATTCTTCCCCCAACTCAAACTTTCTGCTCCTCCGTTTCCTCCTCTCTCCTCTTCTCCCCCTCTCATTCTCCCAGCTCCCTCTCCCCTACCCTCATGCTCCCAATTAGCTCATGAGATCCTGCCCCTTCCTATTCTCTGGGGGTCCATGCATTTTTCTCTTAGAGTCCTTCTTGTTTCCTAGTTCCTTTGGTGATGTGGATTGTAGGCTGGTAATCCTTTGCTCTATGTCTAAAATTCATATATGAGTGAGTACATATCATGTTTGTCTTTTTGTGACTGGGTTACCTCACTCAGGATGGATTTTTCTAGTTCCATCCATTTGCCTGCAAATTTCAAGATTCCATTGAAAAGCCAATATGTTTAACATGCTCTTCCTTTGGGTCTAAACAGATATCTACCTGATGCATTAGGGACAAATAACTTGCATGTGTTTTTCTCACTGTGTCTGGCTGATGCTTTGCCCTTGTGTGATACAGGAGGCTAAACAGACATTTCCAGATAACTACTATCTGGAGACCAGGCAGAAAATCAAGGTCCCTCAGTCTCCTTGTGACCAAAAAGGAATTGATGTTTCCTTTGTTGAATTAAGCAGATCTCTGGCTGCTAGGGACCCACATTCCTTCATCAGTCACAGCTTACAGAGCGAAGAAGCCCACCACTGGGGACCAGGGAGTTTACTGCCAGCTAGAAACGAAGGGATGCCAAGATCCCTGGCTTGGATGGATCAGGGTTGTTGGCCTTGAATGGAAGGATCAGAAGCAGGGTGTGCAGATATCCTGACTGCTGGATGTGTTCCTGGCCAGCCCAGCTTGCATATGACTATGCAGCTTTGTTAGTGAAATATGGATAGTAGAAACTACTGTTTGGCGAATTGAAGGAGATGGTAGGGATAAAATGCCTTGAAGAGAAAGTGTGTTCTAACAGGAGACATGATTTTGATAGACACTAGCTCCCAGAGCATTGGCCTTTCCTGGAAGGTTCAGAGAGGGGCAAATTGTCAGAATAAATAGACAACTTGGAATATTCCTCAAGGCTCCACTCTACCAGCACTTATGCTCCACATTCTCCATCCCCAACACACACACACACACACACACACACACACACACACACACTCAGGCATTCTGCAAATGTGCCACCCTTTCAGACATGCCATCCTAAGTGTGTCCCTTTATTGGTCCTAGCGCCGCTTCCTATCACCTTCCCAATGCCCACAGTGATACCTGTTCTGCTCACCATGGCAGCCTTTGGCTAAGCATTTACAAGATCCAAATTCACATCACATCAGTTGCTGGTGTCACCACTGCCCACACCGCCTAATAAACTGTGTGAACTGATGCAAGCTGTGTGACTGCGGTGGGCCTCACTCTCTTCCATAAATGGAAATTAAAAGCAGTTAGTGGGCAGGACCATAATCGAAATAATCTTAAGAAATAAAGTGTCAAATGCCATGTTTGACACATTCCTGTCTATCTTCTCCTGACCGGGGATGGCCTAAATCCTTCCTTCCTATTCCGTAAATCTTTGGTGACCGATAAATAGATCTAAAAGGTTCCCTTGGTCCTTTTTTGTAGGCTTTTAAATCCTGCCTCGAACAGAAAAGGCTGTGTGTAGTACCTATGTTCTTCTGCTTCCAAAAACACAACCAAAATTCTAGAATCACTTGGTTCAGGGAGGTGACTAAATAGGGATCTTTCTACTAACTCCAGTAGTCATGATCTACATAATGATGTTACAATCAATGACACACTGCCTGTAGGACAGTGACCTTATATACATATATAGTGCCCAGTGACACAGTACCCATTTAAGTTTGTGTAATACATTTTATGATGTTTTTGCAACTACAGAATCATATAACAACAAGAATCTAAGGGAGGACTCCTTTGTTAAGCAATGGGCTACTGTATTTGAATGCAGTCATACATGTCAAGTCTCATCCACAAGCCCAACCTTAGGAGTCAGGAAAGAAAAGGAAAAAAACCCACCTAGAAGTCACTGCAGAATAAATGGACGTCCTCCCCAGAGGGAATAACCTGACTCCTCCCCCCCCCACACACACACACCTCTGAGGTGGATGGAAAGCTGCAGGACCCCCTCGAGGTTAATGACACATGTCAAGCTAAGCCCCAGGGATGCAGGGGTGAACAACACAGTCAGTGGCTGCTGTCCTCAGAGAGACAACTAGCAAAGAAGCACCATGCATGTCAGGAAAAGGAGGATACAGAGTGTCCGATCCTAAACTCTCCTCGGAGGCTCCTCAAGGCAAATGCTGAGGCGTGAAGGATGTCAGCTATACTTGGGAACACCCTGGGCAGGAGAGTGCTGCAGGCAGATGACAGACAGACATCAAACAGGACGCGGATGTGCAGAGGAGTCTGAATTCAGAGACTGGGCTCAGCCCAGTGTGAGGGAGCACTAGCAAGGAGCCAGCGGACCCTCTGGGGCCATCCAAGACTGCTGGCCACACCCTTTTGATTGCTTGCAAGTGCATTCATCTGGGGAAGCATTCATGGTCTCCCCACACACACACACCTGTACACTCATAGACACTCTAAACTTCCAGATCAGAGGCAGACACATCCACACAGTCCCCTGCATTGACCACAAGTGGGCAGGCAAAGTGGCTCTGTGGCTCTGTACACACCCTCCTCGGTAGAAGCTAATTGCTCTCTGGAGCTCCCTCACTGCCCTGTCATCAGCTGGGAAACCAGGACTCACCATGCCCATCCCAGAAGCTCTGTGTTGGTAGAAAGGCAATGTGGAAAGGGTGCACCTCAGTGGGATAGCGGGGTCACTAATGGGGGCCATGTGTCTCCCCAGAACCTTCCCTAAGAGCTCGTAGATTATTCATGGCTAGTAAGAGGCCAACTTTCCCCCCAAAGGAGACACCCACTGGCTGAGAGCTGGCAGCTCAGGGTGGATGGGAACATCCCAGGAACAGCCCAGGGTGTGACAGGCAGGTGGCATGAAGTGCTCATCCTAGAAGCCCGAGGGCTGAAGGAGACCTCTAGGGAGCTGGTAGGCAGGCAGGGGCCAGGTCTGCCAGCCCCACCTCCTCCCACAACAGGCACTGACGGCGCCCCAGCCTGCAGGCAGATGTGGCCATCTAATAAATAATTTACACTCTCCAGGAAATGGACCGCAGAGATGCCAAAGCCATTAGAGGCCCTGCTGATGGGGAACGAGAGAGGAAAGAGAGGAAAACACTGAAGGCTTGAGTTGAGCAGCCATTTCAGGGCTGTATCCTTCTCAGGTCCTAGCCTCAGGGTCGCCAAGCAAGCTTATATGCCACATTCTCAACAGAATTCACAGCAGTCCCCAAGAGTCTGATTGGTACCTGTACTGTCCAGATGAGGGAGAATGAGGCTCAGAGATGTGGAACCTCTTCTCACTGGGATGCTGGGTGACAGCCAAATCAGAAAACCAGGACCACTGGCCCTGAATGTGTCTGTGAGCAGAAGGTATTTGAACAAGAAACCACAGTTTCAGTTTTATTGTTATTATTATCCTAAAACAAATGCTGGAAAGCCACTGGGTGTTGTTCCTGGATGAGAGCAAGGCTTTGCTGTCCCCTCTGCCCTCCCTTTCAGGTCCCAAGTACCCATACCCCTACTCAGGCCCACTGAAGGGGTCTATCTGCAAAAGACACAATATGTGGCCATCGTATCCATGGGAACCTGAGGTGAAGGGAGGGATGACTTGTTCAGAATCACATGCTTAAAGAAAATGAGGGTTCAGCAATCCAGACCTGATAACCTAGCCCCTACCTTTTAAAGAGGCTGCCTCTCCCAACTTGTCCCCAACTCCAATGTTTACAACACCCCATGTAGAAGTACATGGGAAAGAGGTCTACCAAAGAAGCAATATAAAATGTCCTCAGTGCCTGCACAGAATCTAGGGATACCCCATCAGGGGCCTGAACAAATCCAGAAAAAACATATCTGCATACACCCTGTCCCACAGAGCAAGGATAATCCCAGATTTCTTCCACACACAGAGAGGAAGAGAAAGAGCTAGAAGGTGAAAACAAAGCCGTGACTGCAAAAACAAGCTGTGCCGTGGCAGGGAAATGCAATGCGTCTCCAGGCGAGATACGACAAGGGCCTGAGGTTTTATCGATCATTTCTCAGAAAGAGGCCAGTGCTGATGGAGAAGTGTTGATATACCTCTCTCTCTCTCTGCGTGTGTGTGTGTGTGTGTGTGTGTGTGTGTGTGTGTGTGTGTGTGTGTGTGTGTGTGTCTCTCCCCACCCCCTGTGTGTATGTGTGTGTGTGTCTGTCTATCGCTTTCTCTCTCTCTCTTTTCTCTCTCTCTCTCTCTCCTCTCTCTCTCTCTCTCTCTCTCTCTCTCTGTCTCTCTCCCCTCCCCCTGTGTGTGTGTGTCTATCTGTGTTTCTGTCTCTCTCTGTCTCTCTCCCAACCTGTGTGTGTGTGTGTGTGTCTGTGTCTGTGTTTCTGTCTCTCTCTGTCTCTCTCCCCACCCGTGTGTGTGTGTGTGTGTGTGTGTGCTCACATGCACAGCTGAATGTATGCATCATGGAGATGCCACCTCCTTGGGTGGGTAGGCAATACCAAGCCCAGAGTATCATCTGCCAAGGATGCTAGAACAAAGTACAGCCAAACATCAGACTTCTAATATTCTATCATAGTTCTAAAGCAGCTAGTGTCAAAGTGTCGGATGTCTGCATGTCCGATACAGAACCCTGACACAAAGGTTATTCCCAACTCCTTCCAGCTTGTCACAGAATCCCCTCTAGTATCTGTCCCAGTAGTCAAATGGCCTTCCCCAGGTATTTCTGTGTCCACAATTCCCTCTTGGAATAAAAACACCAGTCTTTCTTAAACAGGGATTGAAGCTCCTCCACTGTGACCTCAACTTAGCTTGTGATATCTCCAGTGACTTTACTTCCAAAGAAAGAGACAGTCTGAGGCCCCGAGAGTTAGGACTGCAACAAATCTTGAAACTAAATTCAAGTTCTAATACTCTGTCCAAACATCTTGACTGTAAGGATTGGGCAGGAATCAGTTAGCCAAGGCTTCCTTGACCCTCCTGCCAGGGACTGTGATGGCCTCTTTGCAGCAGCCTAAGGCAAAGGAATATCAGTGACACACAAGAGAGTACTGGACAGAGGCCACAGTAGCTTGGGGCTGGGCCCACCTCCTGTAACCAGCAGGTTTCAAAAAGCTGGCAAGTGACTTGCTCTCCTAAGGTGTCACAGATTTTTTTTTTTTCCTCTTATGTTCAGGATCCAAATAAGAGCACTTACTTGATTCAGTATATTCCATACACAGTTGTTTTCTTTGAGACAGGGTCTCCTCACATATCCTGAGCCACTCTGAAAGTCTATATAGTCAAGGATAACCCTGAACTTCTGATCCTCCTACCTCCACGTCTGGGATCACAGGTGTGCACTTACTGCACCCAGTTTACACAGAACTGGGATTAAACCCAGGGCTTCATCCATGCCAGGCGAGCACTAAACTGAGCCATACCCCCAGCCCAGGGACACATTCCATTGAAGCATTTGCCTACAGTGGTATCATGATGGATTTTCCCAAATGATTCCATGGCTGGATTCTAAGACCCTATCCCAAAGTAAACAAGTTAAACAACAACAAAAATAAACAGATTATAAAGAAAGAGATCTAGAGAGATGATGACTCAGTGGTTAAGAGCACTGGATGCTTTTCTAGAAGATGCAGGTTCGATTCCCAGCACCCATGTGGCAGCAAACAACAGTCTGTAAATCCAGTTCCAGGGATCCAATGCCCGTTTCTGGTCTCTGCGGGCATCCAGACACACATGGAGGGCAGTCATGTACACAGAAGAAATACCCATACACATCAATTAAATAAGTACATTTTTTAAAGGAAACGGGGAAGAAAACAAGTGTGTTGGATATCAAGGAATGCAGAAGAGAAGCAAGCTGGCCTCCAAGTGTTTACCAAGGTCTCTATTTGCTCCAATACAGATGTACAGCCAGTAAATACACATGTCTCTTTTCTTTTGACAAGTGGTTTAACGGGTGGCATACTGAGACACCACAGGACCATCCAGGTAGGTAATGTGACTCAAAACTCTCCAGTGTTTCAAACCATGGAGCTGGACAATAAAAGGCTGATTTCCATACACACAGTTCACAGTATTCTTGAAAACACCCAAGCCTGATGGAGATCACGTTCTCTTGGTCCTTGCACTGCTTCGAAATAGAAAGCCACAAAAATGTTTCTACCATTTGTATAAAGCAAGAGCCGGGGTACAATGCCACCAAGTTGAGGACCCTACAGAAAACTATGTATCTCAGGGTCCATGTCCCCATGTGTAGAGGGACTGTATGGAAGAACCCTGGCAATGCCACCCTCTCAACATCTGCGACAATGGCCAGGACAGGCAGCATACTTGTTAGGCACTTATAGGAGATGACAGCTTCCCCACTGCACAGCCTATGTCCCATGGGAGAACAGCAGTAGCTGCGTGTCCACAAACAACTTTGATGTCAATATCAATCAGCAATCAGTCCACCAGCATAGAAAACAAAAGCCCAGAAGCACATTGAAAATGTTCAATCAATCTCACACTCAAAGAGACGTGAATGAAAGTGACAACTCATTATCAATTTGTATTTATTAAAATGTCCACACTGGGACCCACTGAGATGGCTCAGTGGGTTAAGGCACTTGCCACCAAGGCTAATGACCTGGATTTGATCCCTGAGATCCAGTCAGTGGAAAGAGAGACCTGACTCCTACAGGTTGTCCTCTGATCTCCACTTGTGTACTGTGGGCTCATGTGCGTGCACATATGCAGTAAGTAAATAAAAATGTAATTTAGAAGATATGTTAGGGTCTGGAGGAACAATAGTCCAATGGTTAAGAGCACTTGTCGCTTTACTGGAGGATCAGAGTTACGCTCCCAACACTCAAACTGACTGGCTCATGGCCACCTGTAGTTCCAGCTCTAGAAATTCTAACACCGCTTTTGTCCTCCACAGGCACAGGCAGACACAGAGAGACATATAATTAAATAATAAAAAAACTATTTTTTGAAAACATACTAGAAATAAATGTACTAGAACAAAGCGACAAATGCTACGAATGAGTTTATAGGTAAAACTCAAAAGGGGTCTTAACTTCTTCAATGACTGCAGTCTACTGTTCTTGCTAAATAAATGTGTGTGGAGTTGTGTAAGTGCTGTGTGTAAGCATCTGTATTTCCCTTCTTGCAAGCAGCACTGTGGCATAATCCAACAAGACTTTACTTAGGTAGGTGAAAGAGAAGGTTATAACAACTTCTTTGAATTTCCACTCACTCCACTAGACTTCTCTGTACTGACTTCTCAGTGGCCCTGCCCATTTTCTAATGTGGTCACCTGAATTTTTTTTTTTTTTAATGAGACAAGGGTCTCACTAGGTACCTCTGGAAATCTGGAACTTATTCTGTAGACCAGGCTGACCTTGAACTTAGAGAGATCCTCCATTTTTCCCAAGCCTAATTCAAGTTCAACACTTGCTAGAAAACTCAATGAAAACCTAGGCCACTGAAACTTCTCCCTTCTTGAAAACCCATTGAATATGACATACTGTATAACTTATTAAGGAGGACATACACACTATTTTCTCCATTGCTTCTGTTTTGTGGATTTTTGTCTCCTTGCCAAACATACAACCCTTGGGATTAGATGTATCAGTTAGTGATTGCTACATAACAAGATACTCCAAAAGGTGTTGACATAAAACCACAAGCCTTTGAATAGGCTACAGGACTGGAATGGGCTTTCTTCTTTATGTTTAGCTGCCACATCAACTCAGCCAACAATTCTCAACCTTCCTAATCCTGGGACCCTTAAATAATACAGTTCCTCATGCTGCGGTGACCCACAACCATAAAATTATTTTTGTTGCTTGCTACTTCATAACTATAATTTTGGTAGTGTTATGAATGGTGATGTAAATATGTGATATGCCGATGACCTTAGGCAGACCCAATGGAAGGGTCCCCCTCAAAGAGTCACAACCCACAAGTTGAGAACCACTGGAGTAAACACTACAACTCTAGAATAAAGCTTCCACTGATGCTACCTGTCTGAGAGCCCCATGTTGGCTCTTCCCCACAACACACTGGCATGTGTATTCTCCCAGGTGAAAGCAGGGTTCAAAGAGAGTTAAATGGAAACACACAGGACCTCTGAGACTTGGCTCAGAACTGGAGCAACTTCCCTTCTGCTAGATATTATTCTGCCCGCCAAACGAAGTCATAGCAGAGTTTCAGATCTAAGCAGCATGAAAGCAGGCCCCATCCCACAATGAGAAGGACTGAAAAGGAACATTACATGAAATCGAGGAGGGAGATAATTTGGCTCAGTGTTTGCCATGGAGGCTCCACTTTTTTCAGTTCAGTACTGTGCCTCACAATTGTTCTGCTCTAAATTGCAAGAGGCTAGGGGCCTGGCAGCCACACACATCCCAGATTCCCTTGTCAGCTGGCTTTAGATTTTGAGGCACTGCCAGGAAAGCAAAAGGCTGAAGGAGAGAGAACATGGTTTGTTTTGCCTATGTTGTCTCTCAGCATCAGCAATAGAGTGGGAGACAGGTGTGGGCTCCTGGGACACTACTCTGGCAGCACAACCCCAAGGTTGATGACTACAAAGGACAAGGTGTGCCAGTGGCACTCATGGCTCTGGCTGGAAGGATGCCTGGTGGTGGCACTCAGCAGTGCATGCTCTTGAGGGACTGACTGGATGAACAGGGCAGGAGCAACAACTATGGCTTTCTCAGGATCTGAGGTGTTAATGGGGGCAGGTTCACGGCTTCCCAAAACAACAGAATGATAAGCAGCAGTAGCGGCCACCACTATGACAATTCATGGCATCCAGAGTCTAGGACTCTAAACAGCCAACTCACAGCTGTGAACCTGAGACCAGTTAGCCACATATCAGGCAAGAATGGCATTCTGGTAGGTTGGCAGATAACAACTAGTGGCTTTTAAGGGACAAAATTATCTATGTCAGGTGATTGTCTATGTCAGAGTGGACATTAAATGCTGTGCTAGGTGGTGGTGGCACATACCTTTAATCCCAGCATTAGGGAGGCAGAGGCAGAGGCAGGTAGATCTCTGTGAGTTCGAGGCTAGCCTGGTCTACAGAGTGAGTTCTAAGGCAGCCAAGACTACACAGAGAAACCCTGTCTCAAAAAACAAAACAAAAACCAATATACCTAGAGATCGAGCTGGTCGCTGACAACATCATTCCAGTCACTTTGATGGAGAGGGAGGAACAGCTTCTGATTCTGTTTGCTGGTTACCTAAGAGGAATGGCATATTCAATTCTAAATACTTAGCTGAGGTCAGTCCTGGTGGTACATGCCTGTAATCTCAGAACTTATGATGTAGAAGCAGGAGGACTGAGGCCAGCCTGGGCTACATAGTGAGTAATACCTCATGTAAAGCTCAATCTGGAAACCAGGAAGTCCTAAAAAAATTAGTTACACTTCCTTGTATCCTCAGAGTGTGTAAAGAATAAATGGAAACACCATTTAATCCTACAGGTTGCAGAGTTACATTATAAACTGAATAGACAGCCTTGCCAGGTTTAGCTATGACCTTGACTATGAGAGAATAGAATTCTGAAAATGTTAGAGAAATGTGAGGATGTGGATGCTAGAGACATCAGAGTGCTTCTAGTGTTCTTTTTATTCTCTAAATGCCCCCTCTCCTTCCATCACTTAGAGAAAATGTAATGCAAAACAACTATCGTTATATAACACATAAAAGAATTATATACCAAGGCTGGGGATGTAGCTCAGCTGTCAGAATGTTTCTCTAGCATGCATGAAGCCCTGGATTCAATACTCATTACTGCATAGACTGAGTGTGGTGGCACACACGTGTAATCACAGCACATGGAGGATGTGCTGGAATCTAAAAATGGTCCCTAACTCAGCATCTTGCTAGATTAACCCCTTGTGTTTGTTGACCTTCCAACATTAATGTGGATTGTCTGCAAATTGTTTTACCATGAAAGGTGTGTCTTCACAGAAAGACTACTCTCTGTGTGTGTCGGGGGGGGGGGGGAGACCTACATAGCCAAGGGTTGACCTGAACTTGCCCACACTAGTCTTGAGCTCCTGATCATCCTGCCTCTGTCCTTGAGTACTGGGATTATAGGCATGCTCTATCCATACCTGGCTGGAGAGTCTACCTCTACACTCTTCGAAGCCAGCCACCATTTAGAAGTCCAGTGACTTTACTGAATGAAATGCCCCACTGAGAGTGGGGGGGAAACAAGAGAGGGTAATGGGGTTAATCTGATTGAAATTATGCACATGTTTGAAAATGTCATAATGAAACCCATTATTGTGTATAATTAACATGTGATAATAAAAGCATCTTTAAAACAAAGAATAGTTAATAAAATAGAACAAAACCCCGAAAGTAGAGGTTCATCCCTTTGGATGAACCTCAAAACCATGTAAGAAAAGATGAAGGTCCACCCATCCCACTCCTTTGCAGATTCTAGAGCTGGGTACGACCTAACTGCAACTTGCATCTAACACAAGAGATGCAAAGAACCAACAAAAGAACCACTCACTGAACCCCAAAGTAACCCATGAGATAACAACAGGCTGCCTTGAATTGTAAGACACTCAACTTTACAGTGACTTCTTATTCACTACAAACAACTGAAAACCCAAACAAACAAAAGGGATTATTCCATTCCTTGGTGCACTTCTTGGGAGTAAGGATTAAGTCTTCTTTTAATCTCTAGATTTCAACATGCCACATGGCAACTGATGAGATAAGTGCATGGAGGATACATGATTGACTGAATGAAATTAACTGCATTTATTCTTTTCTTTGGAAAGAATTGAAAAGGCAGGGAAGGTATCAAGTTAGCAATGACATCTGAATGATGCTTGAACCTTTGCCATTTCCTCCTATTCCCAAAGTCAAAAGACCTCTCTGTGTCTGCCTGTCTGTGTGTCTCTTGATCTCTGTCTTTGCGTATGTGTCTCTCATTCTCTGTCTCTGTCTGTGTGTCAGCCTGTGTGTCTCTCTCTGTGTGTGTCTCTATTTCCCTCCTTCCCTTTTTCCCCCTCCCTCCCTTTCTCTCATTTCCTTCTTTCCTCCCCTCCTCTAGTTCTCAAACTCAGCTCTTCTTTCACTGCTTTCCAAAAGCAGCTAAACTACTTGGAGAGGGTAGCTGTTTTTCTGTTGCTTACATTTGCATCTAAAGATCTTCAGGGAGCTGCCACCCTCCACACCCCGACCCAAGCTTGACTCCTGAAAATAAATTTGCCATGTGGACTTCCACATTGTCTTCTGAAGGAGGTATGGTCCTCATGCAAGACTGTGAACTCTACTTGTGTGCTCTCAGAATTAATCTGTCCTGGACTGAATCCAGGATTCTGGGACATCCCGGGACATGCCAGCAGCTGATGCTCTTAGAATCTGAGATGAGATGGGTAGGTGTCGTCAAACTATGCTGAAAAGTATAAACTTGGACTTGCTGAGAATATCACAGGGGTTGGCAATCCTGAGGGGGCTGTTCCTTGAGAACCTCTCTTCTGGAACTCAAATAGACAGACTCTTGCCTGGAAGCTGGTTCTTACCCTTCAAGTACTCTCTCTCTCTCTCTCTCTCTCTCTCTCTCTCTCTCTCTCTCTCTCTCTCTCTCTCTCTCTCTCTGTAAATTTTTATCAGAGAAGAAGTAATGCCACATTTCTCTGTCCAGGTCAGAAATCTGGCATTTGTTTTTCTGGGCTCCTCTTTTTATATCCAGTAAGTACCTGTCCCCATCACCACATTCACCCCAGCCAAGGCCTCACATGTCCCTGCTGGAACTGCCTGTGTAGCCAAGGATGACCTTCAACTTCTAACTTGGAATCTTCCTATCTCATGAGTACAGCTAATCAGAAACATGCACCACAAGTTCCCCAGTTTATGCAGTGATCAGGATTAAACCCAGAACTTACTATGTTCTAGGCAAGCAGACTGCCATCTGAGCTACCTCCCCAGCCCATCCTTACCACTTCTTAAGCATATACTGTAAGAATAGCACCCTGAGGAGATGGTAGCTATTTTGTTGAGGTGGACATTTTGTAGGGGAGCACACTAAAGTAGTCTGGCCTAGGCCATAGTCAGGCTTGAAAGACAGCTGGCTATGTTCAAAGCATGACCCCCCCACACTGCTGTGACCTAGGTGGCTTTGAGATTGATCTATGTGGTGTGACAAATAATAAAGAATTTGTATGTAGAGAAGAGTTGAGATCAGGTGGGCAATGTGCTCTGATGGAGATGCGACAGCAGCAGCATGGAAACTGAGATGCTTGTTTTACAGGGAGCAAAGGAGGGAGGCAGGTTAGCCAGTCTCAGCAGCAAGAAGCCCCAGTAACAGAGCAGTGATCAAGAGGAGGAAGATGTACTTGATATCTTAATATAGACATTGCTTTCAGCTATAGGTCAACCCATTCCTCAATTATCACAACTCCATCAGGCCAAGGCATTGATTGGGGTCTTCCACATGGTGGTGTTCCTGTCGAAACACCCTTAGGACTTCATTCCCTCCCCACACCTTACTCTCTGCCCAATAATGATATTGTTGAACTTTTGTTTGGTATTGGTTTCAGGAAGTTGGTGTTTTGAGACAGGGCTTTGCTTCGTAGTTCAGGCTGGTTCTGAACTTACGCTCCTTAGCCCACAAATTGCTGGCATTGCAGGCATTGTGCCAGCAAGCCCAAATCTGAAAGTATTTCTTTGTGGTGTCCGTTCCTCTCTACTTTCAGTGCTAATTGTTCCAATTAGTCTTTAACTAGTCTCCTAAGGTTTCCTCCACAGTAACGTTCTTCATCCAACCTCTAGAGTGGGCTTTCTAACATACCAGTCCAACCAACTACAGACAATGACTTGACAGGCAGGCCTGCAGGCTGAACTACTTACTACAAGCAGCACACAAGTCCTTCCATCACCTTACCCCTGATCCCACACTTTCTAAGAGCTGTGACTTCCAGCAATACCAAAAGACTGCTTACCCCATATTAGCTCATTGCATTCCCTGCCAGCATCACTCTCATCAAGAACAGCCCACCTTTTCCTGTCTTTCTCCAGCCATCCCTTCAAGATGGCAATTGAGCATCCTCCTATCTTTCTACTTCATCACTTTGTGTGTGTCTAACCCAAAGCCCAGCAGGATGTCATACATTTATTATTTGTATGGCTTTCTCTTAAGTGTGTGAGCTCCTGGGTGTGCTCTCTATCTATATCTATCTATCTATCTATCTATCTATCTATCTATCTATCTATCTCTTTCTCTCTCTCTCTCTCTCTGTCTCCCTCTCTTTCTCTCCACAAAGCAGGTGTTCAGTGCTATCTACCAGATGGATGGAAGAATGGAAGGATGAATGAATGGGTGGATGGATAGACAGATGCCTAACATACTATTTTCTTCTGCTGAAAGAGAACTATTTCTCACTCACCCAGCCCCCATCAAACTAGAGCATCTCCCCCTCCATTGTGCAAATGAGAGGATATTATTGCTATCAGTGATCATTTAGAAATGTAAAGACTAATACTCACTTGGAGCAGCAAATGCTCCTCCTTAAGGTACAGTGGGGAGAACATTTGCTAATTTGTATTTGCATTTGAAATTGAAACACAAATTGGCACAAGAACTATTACACATCCCGGCTAATTAATGTTCTAAAAATGAATTATGCAAATCAGCCTCCACAGACCTCAGCAAGCTCTTCCCGTGTATAATAAATGACTTGGAATATGAACCTTGTTTAGGATCTGATTCTGACCTGGGCTGTGTAGTGAGGAAAAAACAGGCCCTGAACAACAGATCCTTACTCTCTGGGCCTTGGTTTCTATACCTGTGAATCAGAATTGGAATCAAATTAGAGCTGTTAAAGAATTAAACTGACAACTGTGGTAAAAAAACTTTGACCTAAAATCACTGTTTCTAAGCAGTATCTATAGATTAAATATTCTATAACCACCTCAGTGCTTCTGGGTATCTTTGTGGTTTGTCTTTATGACATCGTCCCTCCCTACCTTCTTTGCTCTAGTCCTGGGCTCAGACATCCAAATAGGTACTCAGTTTTCCTAATACAGAGGTCCCAGAGCTATATGTATTTTTGTTTCATGAACCAGGAACCCGCAGAACAATGTAAACATCTAACTTGGCCACAAACCATTCTGTGGGCCTTGAGAACAGAGCATCAGACCAGCTGGGAGGAGGTCATTGTGACTGATTGGGTAGTGTAGCAGACAGCAATGGAGTTCCAGCCAGCTGTCTGTGTGGTCTGTGGTAATGCTCTGATAACCTATCACTGTGACCGTGACCACTGGCTAACTCCTGACTCAGCCGGAGACAGCACAGCATCATCACAACACAATCTGAACAGTGCAACAGTGTGGGCTTTGGACATTGCTCAAAAAGGTCTTGGCACCAGAGCCCACAGCAGGCAGGCCTGGTGATCACCATTGTTAGAGAAACAATTGGTCAATGGACCTCAAAGAGTCTGAGAAGGACAATGTTGAATCTTGATTTATCCCTCGCCTTTGCTTCCAGAAATTGGTCAGAAAACTCCATCGATTCTTTACCCTTGACATGAGGTAATTTCTTTAGTATCAATTGCAGAGTTGGAAACTAAGAGAGGCAGTGAATGGGGCCTCAAACCAGTGGCTGCTAAGGAACACAAGTTAAATTGGATCTCAAGTCTAGTAACTAATGCTGGTGTTGTTACCACATGTACATAGGTCATTTGTTCCTAGAGTGCAATGTTGGATCTGTTATTGACATTATCCCTTTCACCTAGCATAGTGACTGACCATGGTAGATATTGATTGAATGGGTAGGGTCCCCATCTGTACTGCACAGGGAGCCCAATTTCACTCACCAACATCTTTACACAACCCAAATACATGCAAAACAACTTCATCATGAGTCACTGAATCTGTAGCCTTTCTCTGCTCCCATCTATGAATGGCAAAGGCCAACAGAGACAAAGTCACAACTGAGCAAACCATTACTTTATTAACACAACTCTTGGTGGCCAACCTCAAACAGTATCCAAGAATCTTTCAGCTTATCTTTGGCCAGCTCCCCTTATTGTTCAAATACTAGTCTAAGCATCACTGCAAGTCCATAGTTCAAGTTTCTACCGTTTTGTTACGGGTATCCTTGCCACCCATTAAATCAAGAAAATTGAAGCCATCAGAAAAGATCCTTCTTCAATTATTTTTTCTTCTCCAAATGTTCTACCTCTTGTGGCTGGTTAATGCTTCCACACACAATTTTGTCTTTATTCCTTCCTGTCTTCTCTGAAATATTGACCAAACACACACACACACACACACACACAGACACACACACACACACACAGACACACACGCACACACACACACAGACACACAGACACGCACGCACGCACGCACGCACGCACGCACGCACGCACGCATGCATGCATACACACATACACAGAGGAAAAAGTCGTTAACTCCTTCCTCTGTTCTTTTTCTTTATCACGGAGCATATTTGCCTGCCTCTCAAAACAGAACAGTCTCTAACTTCCTTTCTGTGTGAGCCATTCTCTAGTCAGGTCAATAGTTGTCCTCAGTCTCTAATGACAATCCATTCACCTAGGTCACCAGGCACTACTCACTTAGCAAGTGTAAAAGAACACTTTCAGCTCTTATCTGATGGGACCCTCTACAGTGATTGACTCTTGTAGTTGTTACTTGTCTTGTTGGTGTGACAAAATACTCTAACAAAAGCAGCTTAAGGAAGGGTTTATTTTGGCTCAAAGTTCCTGGTTACAACCCATCATGATAGGATGTTGGGAAGGCATGGCAACAGGAGTTTGAGGCAGCTGGTGACAATGTGTCCACAGTCAGAAAGCAGAGAGAGATGAATGTTGATAGTCAACTAGCTTTCTCCTTGTTATTCATCCTGGGACCCCATCAAATTTTCAGGATGGATCCTCTCATTTCAACTCATCTAATCTAGATAATCCCTCTCAGACATACCCAGAAATTTGTTTCCATGATAATTACAAATCCCAACAAGTTAAAAGTCAGGATTAACCCTGTTTCCCTCCTATTATATGGTGAACTCCTTCTTTAGAACTTTTTGAGGCTATCCCCTCTAGGTCCTTCTGCTTGTCCCTTCAATAGAGATATCCCTCTCAGTTTTGTGTCATGTCAGTATCTTCTTACTCCAGAAGCTTCCACCAGATTAGCCTGTTCACAATCAGGATAGCTAACTTCCCTATGATCAACCTTCATTTCAACCTAGGATGGCAGCTGCTTAGGAAGGAGCCCCATCAAGATGAGACCACTGTTAATCTCCATGTTCCCAGGTTAAACACACCCTGACCCTGACAGGCTCTGCTTTCTGAGAAAACTGGAAAAGCCACCAAAGAAGGACTCTGAAAATTGTCTTTGACTCTGGACTCTCCACTCCTTCTGTCTAAACTAAAGCTGAATAGTACTGTCATTTTCCTCCCCAAATATGTCTACACATCTTAGCCACCTCTTCCCTTCCTGTCTCACTGCCTTGACTCAAGCCCTTGTCTCTTACTTAGTTTCATTGCAACACTTCCCTGCTGGTCCCTGCTTCCAATCTTTGTCTCTCCTTTTCTCTTCTTTTCTCTTCTCTTCTCTTCTCTTCTCTTCTCTTCTCTTCTCTTCTCTTTACTTCTCTTCTCTTCCTCTCTCTGCCTCTCTCTCCCTTCTCTTCTCTACCTTCTCTTCTCTATTCTCTTTCTCCCTGTCTCTGTCTCTGTCTCTCTCTCTCCCAACTCTCTCCCTTCCCCCCAACAAAACTTCTCACTTAAGTTCTGTCTTCTTGTGTGTTTGTCCCTTACCTGCCATGGGATCCACCAAGGTCCCCCATGTAATGCATATCAAAACACCACTTACTACCACATTTTACCGATTTAGTAGTCATTAAACAAACAACATGACTCACTTTGAGGCTGTCTCAAAGGCCACCTTGCTGGTGACAGAGTGAAACTAGAACCAGGGTCTCCTGGCTTTTGGTTCAGAGTTTTCATTATCTCCAATGTCAGATTTTCCGAAAGATCCTCAATTTAAATCAAAGCGAAATTAAAACAAAGAAAGCAGCAACAGATCCATAAAAGAAAGCTAAAATAAATCAGTAAATAACCCCCCAAAGAAAAGTATAATAAGCAAAACATAAATAGAGAAACTCATGACCTTGGGGCTTCATTCCAAATTCCCATGAGCTGCAAAGGAAAAGCCCTTCAATAAAGACCTACTTTCCACTGAGTTGAGCTTTAAAATAAATGAAAATCCATCACTGTCTCCCTTTGTCTTCCATCTATTTATCAATTCATTCATTCACCAAGCATGTTCTAAACACTTGAACGGTACCAGATTTCAGTAGATGCTGAAGGACATTGACACACAGTCACTGCCTGGGGAAAGCAAACTTGACATTACCTGTACATCTGGGAGACAAGGCAGAGCACATCCAATATGGGAGAGTCTAACTATGTGCTCTGCCGACTGGGGTAGGCAGGCAGTGGGGGGTGGGGGGAGCAGAAGAGTAACTGAGAGGGGACCCATTCATATATAGATATGACCATTGTCTATCACCAGATATAATCAGGAGAGGGGAGAACAGGGAAGGTGATAGTGGCTGTTTGCAGCATTTGCTGCACCTCAGGTGAACTCTGATTTCTTCCCACCCAGTTCTGTGATAAAAGGAAAATGATATCTGAAACTGGAAAACCAGGAAAGAGGGTGTAACAGCTGTGTGTCTACATAGTAAAGCCAACCACACTAGAGGACCTGTACAGCGGAAGAGAAAGGGTAGCAGCAATGACAAGGCCAGCTCTTCCCCTGGTCACTCACCCATTTCCAGGCTAAATGGGTCTTCCAAGCTCCTTCTGAGGAAGCAAGGCTACTGAAATAAACATCATCTATCCAAGATGACTGCCATCCATCAGTATGCACGGGCATCGCCTAGCCAGAGACAGTGTCAGCACTTAGGAGGCAGTTGTCCCTGCCACGACTCTGTTGCACATGTCAGGCATATGAAGAAAACTCAGGGATGGTGGGAGGATCATCACCATACAGTCGAAGCTGTGTATGGATTGAAACACTTCTAATGGGGATTAAAAGAATTACAAAGTCATGAGATAGAAAATGTCCTAAGATGATATATATATATATATATAATCAGTTCTTCAAATTTGCATTTTTTTTTCTTTTTTGGTTTTTGAGACGGGGTTTCTCTGTAGCTTTGGAGGCTGTCCTGGAACTCACTCAGTAGGCTAGACTGAGATCCTCCTGCCTCTGCCTCCCAAGTGCTAGAATTAAAGGCATGCACCACCACCACCCGGCTCATTATTCTTTTTCAACAAGAGTTTCAGAGCCAGATATACCAGTCCATTTTCTGTGGATTTTGTTGTTTTATTATTTTAAATCTGTTCCAACGTTTGTTGCCTATGTGACCTTGGAAGTGTCATATGATCAGCCAGGTGTGGTGGTGCACACCTCTAATCTATGAACACAAGAGACTGAAGTAGTAGAATTTCAGGACTAGCCAGTATAAAATTTGTTGGAGATTTTACTAAACATTTTTAATTTAATTAATTTAATGTTTATAAGTATTTTGTCTACATGTATGTCTGTGTACCATGTGAATGCCTGTTACCCTCAAAGGCCAGAAGAGGGCATTAGATATCCTAGGACTGGAGTTACAGATGGTTGTGAGCCAACACGTAGGTACTTGAACCCTGATCTTCTGG
Organism: Cricetulus griseus; assembly: GCF_003668045.3. Taxonomy (NCBI): domain Eukaryota; kingdom Metazoa; phylum Chordata; class Mammalia; order Rodentia; family Cricetidae; genus Cricetulus; species Cricetulus griseus. The sequence goes on from NC_048600.1 coordinate 22,528,831, forward strand.
AAGAGCAACCCCTACTTTTCAATACTGAGTCCCTGAAGTATGTTTGCTTTTTGTTTTTTGTTTTGTTTTTGTTTTTGAGACAGGGTTTCTGTGTAACCCCAGCTATCCTGAAACTCTGTAGACCAGGCTATCTTTGAACTCACAGAGAAACACCTACCTCTGCCTCCCAAGTGCTGGAATTAAAGGCATGCACCACCACTGCCTGGCTTCTAGAAACATGTTTTAATAGAGACTTTAAGCACAAGGGTTAGAAGGAAGAGAGGCACCCAGAAAGAATGTAAGGCATGCCCAAAGTGGGTTCCTCTAGAGAGAACTGTAATTAATTATCTTTGAATTAGCCAGATACAACATTTTAGTAGCTCTAAAGTGACACCTCTAAAGGGCTACTAATAAGCACTCCCCTTTCTCTCTCTTTGGATAGGTGAGATTATCCAGTGGGTCTGGAGATGCCTTGGAGGGGATAGAGTAAAACAGGAGCCATAGGTTTCAAGTATGTCCCTGTGTCTGGAGTTCTAGTGAGATTCCTAGGAAATTCCAGGCTTAACAACTGGGAGAGGAGAAGGACCTTAAGCTATTGCTAATTGTACTGAAATTCTAGCTTCTCCAGGATGACGGGTTCCTTTTCCTTCACGTGTTTCCTCAAGGGCCTTGGTATTTGTATCCTGCCTCAGAGAGAAACCCCCTCCCTGAAGTGGGGATATAACCACCTACTTTAGAGAAGATTGAGAAAATTCTGCTTCAGGGAGGGAAGTGAAGATCGGAAAGTTTTCTTGCTTTGGCAGTTTCCTCAAATGCCAAGGGGACTCGTTTTGTAGTAACATGTCTTCAACCCCACTACTACTGTCTGAAGTGAATGACCTGAAGGAAGACTTCCAGAGCTTGAATTTGACTGCAATTCTCTCTTGTGACCTTTGCAGCTTTCTGCGTTGTATCTGTTTCCTCAGGAGTGAAACGAAGGTATTGCCCTCCAAGAGTTAGTAGGAAGGCTGAGATCATGTGTCAGTACAGAGCCTGGTGCACAGTAGGCTCTTCTGTGTTAGCTGCTGGCACTGTTGGCTTCTCCTAATATCTACTGCCTCCAAGCCTTGTGTTTCATTGCAAGCTAGAACACTGAAATGAATGGATGAGGACACTCCAGGATTTCTTGGTCCAGTAGATGAGATGGTGTGGATACAGATGATCACATACTGTAACAGGCATCACAAGGAAACCCAGTTCCACCAGCAAAATATCTCAGAAAAAGTGGTGTTTGAGTAAACTTTGAAAGTGAAAAATGTCCAATCAAGTACTAAGGTCAAAGTACATGCAGAACAAGGATTGTGTGTAGACATACAGAGAGGAGAAGACAGGGAGGCAAGGAGAAGAACAGGGCACTTTGGAGCTGTAAGTGGCCCCAAATCTGCAGAGGGGTAAAGCATGAGCCTGATCCAGCCCAGGAGGACTGGAATCAGACTTTATCCCAAGTGAGTGCAAATAGACAGACTTTGATTCCAAGCTCCATGCCAGATTTGAGAACGACATGGATTAACTTCCCAATTGTAGAGTGTTTGAGAGGATCCTTGAGTCCCTCTAAATCCATCTAATTCTCCCCACATTGTAAACTCCTGGGAGATAAGTCATAACTTTGCTGTCATGGCTTCCCTGGGACATCACAAAGGGGATAGTGTGGCAAGAGAGTGAAGACTGAAGAAAGCATCAAGTTAAACATACAAGAGAAGAGCCTTGCCCACTTGGGTGACACACAACACACAGAGAATGCTGGGGAGCAGGGGCAGGGGAGGGCTCTCAAGATACAAACAATATACAAATGCAGGAGAGGTGGGTGCTGTGTCAATGACCTCGTTTCTTGTTCCAGCACTTTTCAGTGTGTGCCTTTCCCTACCTCATTAGCCCACTCTCATTCTCTTTTCTAACAAACCACCTCGGTTTGCATTGCCATGTGTTCCTGTATAACTCTTTGTCCTGGGACACTAGGTTCTTCAAATTTCAGTTGGTGCTTTCCAGACTCTGGCCCACACCTAGAACGGCAGGACTTAATGCTTAAGACCAGCCTTTTTTTCTTTTTCTCCATCTCAAAGGCCTTGTTGCTTGGCAACCTCTCATCTCAGTGGTCCTCTCACAAATGGGTCCCAGAAAGCACTCATTGACAAAACAGCTTTGTATCTCTAGCCTGTGTTTTCTCATGAAAACAATCTCTTTTTTAAAGTGCAGGTGATGTCAAGGCTACACCTAATCAGTGGAAGGGTGCCAAATCATTCCCATTCAAAGTCAACCTAGCTGCTGAATTATTGGGGGAATGCTGAGACCTGGGTGCTTCCTTTGAAGAAGACACTCTGGGATGCTACAAGGTAGAGAGCCCAGGAAACAAGCCAGAGATGATGCTTCCCAGCCCTGGCTCCTGAGCCCGATAAAATTAACCAAGAGATGATCTCCATGGCAACGAGAAATTTGTTTCTTAAAGAAGGTTAGAAAGAATGCTTTGCGAAGAAACTCCATGACAGATAGAATATTCTCAGATTACACATAAATGCCATCTATGCCAATAAAATGAAGGGCCAGAAGGCTCAATTATCTGGATAATTGAGGCCTGAACCAGTGATTTGTAAGAGAATAGGTTTTAATCCTGAAGAATGCAATGTGGCAGGTATGGGCCCCCAATTCAGGGGAAACCCCCCCCACCCTCCCCACCCCGTCTCTGCCGGCAGCTTCCCTCTGCTGGCCCTGGAGGGATGCTTAGGGGGATTACCAGGGAATCTTGGCAGTGTGTGTGTGTGGGGGGGGGGGTGCTGGAGGAAGCTACCCCCAGGAGGCCTTGTGTCTTTAGTGTTGGGGGGAAGGGGATGTTACACCCGAAACAAGACCTCCCTCATCCCAAAGGAAAGTATCTCCTCCCTCCTTCACACCATCACCCCCTATGGCCTTTCTTCCAGCACTCTTAGGAAGAAGCTTAGAGGTGGTTTGGCAAATTGGAACCCATTTTGAGAGGCAACATGGAGAACCCTGGAGGGACTTCATATAAACACACACACAAAAAAAATTTATTTTAATACTCAGAAACTTTGGGGGTTTTTTATGGTTTTAGAGACAGAGTTTCTCTGTGCAGCTCTGACTCTCCTGGAACTCACTTTGTAGACTAGGCTAGCTTCAAACTCACAGAGATCCATCTGCCTCTGTCTCCTGAGTCCTGGGATTGAAGGCTAAGAGCATGTGCCACCACTGCCCTACCCAGAAACATTTCTTTAAACTAACCCCAAATACTTTTAAATATCCAAGTAAGGCATCCCGACACATGCCTATAATCTCAGCACTTGGGAAAGGAAGGCAGGAGGATTGCCAAGAATTCAAGGCTAGCCTAGTAAATAGTAAATACAGCCTACACTATGGAGTCATATCCTACCAAGGAAAAGAAAAAGAAAGGGAGCGGGTGGAGGAAGCTATAAAATTAAAACCTCTAACTCCTATCAAAGTCAGGCTGACCTCACAGATGCAGGGGCACTATGGTGACCTAGGCTGAGATTTCTTTCACTGTGAGCCTCTAACAAATTCCAGATGATGGGACGTGTCCCCTGTCTTTTGTCGTCTCTGTTACATGTTTAATAAAAAAACTAATGCCAGGGGCTGCAGAAACGGATCAGTCGTTAAGAGACTTTGTTGCTCTTTTAGAAAACCAAAATTTGTTTCCCGGCACCCAAATGAGGTGGCCTACAATCACCTCTAACTCCAGTCACAAGAGCATGAGCACAGGCACATGTTTAAATATTTCTAATCTTAAAAAGTGTTTTATTTTTATTTTATGTGTACAGATGAGTACACCACATGTATGCTTGGTGCCCATGGATGCCAGAAGAGGGCACTGAGTTCCCTAAGACTGGAGTTAGCTGTCAGTGGGTGCTGGGAATTGAACCTTGGCAAGCACAACAAAACACTGGGCCATGTCTCCAGTGCCCAAAAAGTAAGTCTTTAAAAATTAAAATAAAAACAAAAAAGAGGACGGAAGGAAGGAAGGAAGGAAGGAAGGAAGGAAGGAAGGAAGGAAGGAAGGAAGGAAGGAAGGAAGGAAAAACAATGACAATGTCAGGCTGTGATCCTCAATGGTTTGCAAATGCTAAGTGGCCAGGGGAACTTCAGTAAGCGAGGACCCAGCTCACACTGCAAGCTCAGGGATCAGCCAGCTTCCCACCTGCAGAGGCTCAGATCAGAGCCTCTCTTTTGCTTGTTTGTTTATTTTCCTCTTTGCTTGTTATTTATGGGATGAAGGCATCTGTCAGCTAAAGACAAAGATCTCTGTGACTCAATTAACCGCTTTCTATTGCTTATCATTGTAGAACTGTATCGCTGCAGTTTTGTTTTGTTTTGTTTTTATGATAGCATCTGGTCATAAATAGCAAATCCTACAGCCCTCGGGATACCCGAAACACTGTCCTAGAGAGCTCAGGCCAGCTCTAGAACCCTGTGACCCAGGCTAAACTTTGGAAGCAAACAGAGAGTCCAGGCAATTTCACTTTTCAGCTTTGGAAACACCTGACCTTCATCCTGAATTGTGGAAATATCAGCCACATACCAAATGCTTGAAATTTGCCCATAACTGTGGCTGCAGCTTTAGACATTCGATCTTATTGGATTCTCACCTTTTTGGGGGGTGGGGGTGGGGATGGAAGCGAACAAAAGACGTATTCCCCCTTAGAGCAAGGACTTGCCCAGAAGGAAAATTTACTTATTGATTAATGAATAGATGGTACAGCCTGAGCTTTCCTCTCCCAGAGTTCTCCTACGAGTTGTGAGGTCTAAGTTGTGCAAGGTAGAGACTGGAGTCAGATGTCCAAAAACTATTGGACTTGGCTGAAGGATGAGTGACCCTGTACCCACCTTCTTCCCCTCCCTTCCTTCTGAAGCCCTTCCTCCTGCCATTCTTGCTAAGTTCTTTCTCTTCTCCCCTTTCTTCTCTTCCTGTGTATGGTCCCATCACACATTTATTGAGAACATTCTCCAGAAGCTTCCTTATTAAGAGCTAAGCATACAAAATTACCTGGATAGGGTTGTCTTGCTCCTGAGGACCTTAAAGGCTAATGTTTTGTTTCACAGTGGTACCCTAATTCCCCTGAAGGAAACACAAAGAGGGGTCAAGAGTCTGAATTTCTATTTCCTTTGGAGTTGATTCCATTGTGCTGTTAATAGAAGAAAGAAAACTCCAACACCTCACAGACGCAGGTGCCCCCAACCCCCAATTTTACCTGGGCCTTTCAACCATGTTTTAACAAGTATTGCTATGCCTCTGTATATACACACACACACAAACACACACACTATTTTAATTTTATGTTCATTGATGTTTTGCCTGCATGGAAGTCTGTGTGAGGGTATCAGATTCCCCTGGAACTGGACAGTTGTGAGTTGCCATGTGGGTGCTGGGAATTGAACCTGGGTCCTCTGGAAGAACAACTGAAGGAACCAGCTTCCCTTTTGGCAACCATAACAGCCGAACACGTGCTTGCCATAAACCTGCCTTGGTCACTTAGAGGTCAGATGCCTGTCTTGTGCAAGGAACCAATCGGAAGTTAGCTAGTGGCGCTATGCTTTACGACCCTGGGTGTGCTTTACGGACAAGCGCACAGCAATGACGCACAAAGTATAGCAAACACACTGGGAGGGCCTATGGGCCATAACAACCAGTTGACCAATCAACACAGGGCAAGCCCTCCAAGCCTGGAGGCACACCAATCATGAGCCTGTGCGTACCCCTAGACACTCCCCTTACGCTGCCCTATAAGATCTTTTGGGAGCCCCTAGGAGCGGTCTTTTTTGAGCCATCCGCCATGGAGGGGGCGTGAAAGACCCGAGCTAACATGGGGTTAGCTCGTTAAATTACAACAAAGCCTCATGCAGTTTGCAGCAAGCTCTTGAATCCGCCTGGTGACTGGGGTGACCGAGAACGTGGCCTGGGACCCCGGATACTTGAGTTTTCGGGGGTCTAACACAACCAGTGCTCTTAACCTACTGAGCCGTCTCTCCATACCTCACTATGCCTGTTTTTAAGGTAAGAATATCTGAGCACTGATGGCTCAATGTCTGTTCCTACAAGGATGGTGACTAAGAAGTCAAGTGGAAGCCTAGCCCTTCTGTTTTCACTGACTCTGCCTCTTTCTCCCCAGCACACAGCCTCTCTACTCCCAAGTCTCTATTGATTTTGCAAATGGTGATTGCTAAGATTTCTGGGAAAATGTCCTCTTTTCAGGAAAAATTTAGCCAATGACATTTCCACTCGTAAGCCCTTTTCTCCTGAATGGTCACAGCTCCCTTCCCACAGTGGGAGAGGTAGGAGCTGAGGTTCTGGCCAGCCCCTGAGCTACCTCCTGCTGGGGCAAGCCTGTTGCAGGGGCCTCCCAGCTAGCCACAGATTTAGGGCCAGCACCACAGCTGTTTCCAGCCAAGGTGAGGACTTCATCTTTAATGGTGTCGTTTACAAGTCAATAAAGCCAGGATGGAGCACCATTTCCTCTGCTGCTCCCACCTCTCTGGCTCTGTTGTTTCATGCCTGCAGTCAGGGTGCTGAGGGCCAGGCCCTGGGGACTCATTTCTCCCTAATGGCTCTGCTCTCCCACTGCCACCACCACCACCCCCAAGCAGCCTGGCCATAAAGCAAGCCCTAACCCCTCAGAAGGCAGAGTTCAAAGCTCTGACGCCCCAGGACCCTAAACTGTCAGCCCCTCCCTGCTTTATGGCTCCTGCCAGCAGGGTGTTATCTTTGTAAGGAGATAAAGGCACAGGCTGGAGGCTGCGGGGCTGAAAATGGAGGCCCCCTGGACTGGGGCTCATCCACCCTGCCCTTCAGGGGCTATTAAACGGGCTGATGGAAAGATGGCCCTTTTCAACCTTACAGTGATGACATTCCCTCTGGGTGCTGGGGGTTCCCAGACCAGACCTGCAGGGGCCTCACCTCTTCGGGAGGGCTAGGAAGCCAGCAGCACTCCAGGGTGTTCCTAGCCGCTGAGGTGAAGCTCTCTCAAGCCTAGGTGATAATGAGGTGAGAGAAGATGGAGGGTTAATGGCACTCAGGCCCACTGGAAGGCAGAGCCAACCCAAGGTCACAACAGCCCGGCAGTGACAGAACAAGGTCAGGACCCTTCCCAGTCAACCATCTGTTGCTGAAACAGTGTTCTAAGCACCCAGGGTGAGCTGGGTCTGTGCTAGGTGCTGAGGGCTCACCAGGCTGAGACACAGTGGGAATTCTCTGGCAGTGGGAAGCATGACTTCACAAAAGTGCAGACATAACACAAGCCTGACACAAAGTGGAGTGCCCTGGGTAAGTCAGTGGTGTCAGGCCCAACTCTTGATTGGAGCGATCATGAGATCCAAGCCACAGGCTTTCCACTCCCCCTCTCTCCTGGCTTGTCATGTCGTGTATACACACACACACACACACACACACACACACACACACACACACACACACGTTTCTCCCATGCAATGGGCACAAGAAACCCAGTAGTGAGAAAGCCACCAGCACTTCATGCAGACTGTCCAGGCAGGGGCAGCCTCTATCAGCCCATACCCAACTGGAGTCCTGGAGTGGCCAGAAAAAGAAGAAGGCAAAGCAGGAGTAGCTGCCAAGGTACAAATGTCTGCAAGAATCTGATGCACCCCACAGTCCAATACCTACTCCACATGTAACATGGTTACAGTACAATCCTCTCTCCAGGGAGGAAACTGAGGCACAGGGGAGTTATAGCAACAGTAGCTACTCAAAAGCCACCATCAGCCTGTTTAGCACCTGTAGTTCATGTTGATGTGGAAAATCGTCTGACTAGAACAACTTAAGAATGGGAGGGCTTTTTTTTGGGGGGGGGGTTCGAGACAGGGTTTCTCTGTGTAGCTTTGGAGCCTATCCTGGCATTTGCTCTGGAAGTCCAGGCTGGCCTTGAACTCACAGAGATCCGCCTGCCTCTGCCTCTGCCTCCCGAGTGCTGGGATTAAAGGCGTGTGCCACCAACGCCCGATGAAAGGGAGGGCTTTTAATGGCTCACACTTCAAAGGTCCAGTCCATCATGGTGGGGTAGGCTCTGCAGCACCAGTGTGAGGTGGCTAGTTACATCACATCCACAGTCAGGAAGCAGAAAGATAAAGGCTGATGTATGATTTATACAATATGGAGTAGTCAGAGTAGGGATAGGCGGTGGTGGTTTGAATAGGAATGACCCCCATAGACTCATGTATTTGAATGCTTGGCTCATAGAATGTGGCATTATTTGGAGGTGTGGTCTTGTTGGAGTAGGTGTGGTGGAAGTGTGTCACTCTGGGGATAGGCTTTGAGGTCTCATATATGCTCAAGTCATGTCCAGTTTGACAGTGTCTCCTTCTGCTACTTTCGAATCAAGAAACACTTGAACTCTCAGCTACCTCTCCAGCACCATGTCCGCCTGCATGCCTCCATGCTCCCTGCCATGATGATAATGGACTAAACCTCTGAAACTGTAAGCCTGCCCCAGTTAAATGTTTTCCTTCATAAGAGCTTCAGAAGTCATGCTATCTCTTCATAGCAATAGAAACCCGAACTAAGACACCCTGTTCTCAACAGCTGGTACTCAGCTCTCTTGTTATTTGTTCAAGGACTCCACCCATGAGATGGTACTTCCCTGTCAATGTGATAGTATTAACTCTTCGTGGTCCCATAGTACTGTTGTGTGAACTGGAAAAGTGTCCCTTGTAAATGGATTCAACCTGAGACATTGCTATGAGCTGGCCTCAGTGTGCTATAGGAATGTGCCCTGCTAAAGGAATGTGCCCTGCTCCCTCTGGGATACACAGAGGCAGAAATATACCAGGTACACAAAGTCTGCAAAGAAGGTCAAAACTGATGCTAAGCCCCCATCAGTGGCACCACCTCTCATGTTCTTGTTACCAAAGTCATTACAGTTATCCTGGGCCCTGGTTGCCCTAACAAGCTGGATTCAGCCAACCACCCTCTATAAACAGATAAGTAATAAGACTTATCAGACTAAACAGATAAGTAATGGTGGAAACAGGAAAATTTGTGCATTGTCACATTGAGACTGCCCCCCATCCACCAGTAGCAACTTTATAGTCATGAGGCATAGGGTTAAATAAAGAGCAAGAGGTAGGCATAACTAAGCAGTCCTGGCCAAGGTATGCTCCTGCTCATCATTGACCCATCACTGTCTCAGCTCCAGTCTCTCCTGCAAGGTGATCTGACAAGTTGTCAGAATTGTGTGAAATCTCTTCCATGGACTTGGCATCAGGCTCCAGCCTTTTTCTTCTCCCAGCGTGAAATCCCTGGGGAAATTCCAATTTCGTGGGGGAACCATCCTTTCAATAGTCTGGTAGCCAAAGGGAGGGGCACAAGTGTCTCTTTAGAATGTCTTCGCTCCTTCCAGGATGGTTAAAAAGCTAACAAGAGCAAAATGCCCTTTCCACACTGCGCTGTGTGAGGTAGACGCGGGTAGGGGCGGCAGGGCTTGACAGTCAGGCACAAGTATGATTGAGGTCTGGCTCCCAGATACCACTTACAAGCTTGCAGCCCTGGCTGACTGATCCTCATCCCTGAATCTGCAGACTAAGGCTCAAGTACCTACTTCAGGGGCTTGGTAAAGATTGAAGAGCAGATAGCTCTGCTTGTTATTCCAACGCTGAAGAACAGAAACTGGAGGCTCTCCAGAGCCTGGATGTTTTCCTTCCTTCCTCACTTAGAGAAATGTCTCCGCTATTTGTTTCCTGCCGGCATCTAATTACAGTGCCAGGGCCCCATTCTCCAGGCTGGGTTTAGTGGAAGAGGAAGGAAGCTACGGCCCTTTCACAGCAAGCCCTGTGCTCAGTGATGCCAGCTGGGAATGGGTCTCACCCAGAACAAAGGACTTGCACAGGCAGGGTCACCGGTGCCATCATCCAAATGCAGGGTGCCTACCTTCTCCAGTGGGCTCACAAGTACACAGCTGAAGGAGGAAAGGAAGTCTCTCCACCTACACACTGGGAATGAAGAATGTCAGGGCCACTTTGGCTGCTCTGCCCACCAGCGTGTCCATGAAAACACCCATTGTGTCCATTCCTCTGGAGGGCTGTGGGAGCACTATTCCAGGAAAGCACTTTCCAATCTTGGAAAAGTCAGTAGCCTGTCAAGACTACTGGAGGGGGGATCTTAATTCTTCTGTTAGACCCCCAGAAAACTCAAGTACCCGGGGTCCCAGGCCACGTTCTCGGTCACCCCAATCACCAGGCGGATTTGAGAGCTTGCTGCAAACTGTTTGCATGAGGCTTTATTGTAATTTAACGAGCTAACCCCATATTAGCTCGGGTCTTTCACGCACCCACCATGGCGGATAGCTAGAAAAGACGGCTCCTAGGGCCTCCCAAGAGATCTTATAGGACAGCGTAAGGAGAGTGTCTAGGGGTACGCACAGGCTCATGATTGGTGTGCCTCCAGGCTTGGAGGGCTTGCCCTGTGTTGATTGGTCAACTGGTTGTTATGGCCCATAGGCCCTCCCAGTGTGGTTGCTATACTTTGTGCGTCATTGCTGTGCGCTTGTCCGTAAAGCACACCCAGGGTCATAAAGCATAGCGCCACCAGCTAACTTCTGATTGGTTCCTTGTCATGAGGTAGGCATCTGACTTTCTGGTGTCTAGGACAAGGTCACAGAAGCACGTGTTCGGCTGTTATGGCTGCCAAAAGGGAAGCTGGTCCCTTCACTTCCACTTGCTTCCAAGCCCCATGGAAGGGCCCCAGATGTCTAAGGACCACTGACTTGGTCCTGGGAAGTCCTGGAAAGAGTTTCTTTTGAGCCAAGGGACAAAGTCACAATGCCCAGGCCATCTCTGTTCTATAACCTTGATCAAGTCTCTTCTCGCTCTCCACCAACTAACTCCTCTATAAACCAGGGCATTGTAGGTATGTAAACAAGCCCCAAAGGCCTTCAAAATGGTGAGCTGTGTGTGATATTGGGATTCGAAGAGTTTAAGGATCGCTGCCCAGATCTGTGTTAATTAAAAGAAAAAAGCTGTCTAAAAACACAGCTTCTTCCTTTTCAGGGGATGGTGGAAAGAGTCTGCCTGCTTGACAGAAAGCTTGATCTGGTGGTTTTACACTGCTGATCCCTGATGAAGCATATTCCAAATGCTCCAAGAAGAGCATCCAGAGGATTAGGAAGATGGCTCCACAGATAAGATGCTTGCTGCATAAACATGGGCACTAAGTCTGGATCCCAGGCACACCTACAAAAGGCCAGCCAGGGAAGTATATGTGTAATCCCAGCACTAGGCATTGGAGTCAGAAGGACGGCTGGGGTTGGCTCACCAGACACTTGAGTAGAAACAAGGTAAAGTATGACTGAGGAAGATATGTAACATCAGCCTCCATGTTCACACACACACACACACACACACACACACCCCAGTGGGGGTAAGAAAAAGATTCTGCTGGCCTATAGGTGGGTAGCAGTGTACTTGCCTCACACACATGAACGCATGAGGCTCTAGGTTCAGTTCACAGCACTAAGGAACAGAGGAGACTGCAGTTCCCAAAGCATGAGGAAAGCCAGAAAGATCTGGGCTACTGATATACCCCTGATATAGTACTGATTAGCAGAAACCCAAGAAGTCACAGGCCTTACCTATCTTGCATTCCCACAATGCTTACCTGTAGGCTGGGACTTGGGCTGACACCTCTCCTGTACTCATTATGGCTACCTTAAAGAAATTTTCATTCATCAGTTTATCAAAGACCTTTGGGACTATCAAAGGAATTTCAGCCAGGACCCAGTTTGAACAGAAATTACTATCTCCATCTTTACCAAATAATTAACTAACTGAATGTTGGAGAGATGTGATTTTTTGTCTTAGGGCCACAGAGCCTGGGAGTGGTGAGGTCTGTGAATTCCAATCTTCTGACTATGCTGTGAGTACCACACCTCTGTGTCTGGGTAGCAGAGGGTCCAGGCCCAAGAGGTTATCGTGTGTGTAGGCCCCTACGTAAAGGAGATGCTCTGTGTATTTGTAGATAAAAACAACTTGTTTCTTGGCTTTACGACTCAATACAAAGACTTGGTTGCCATTTCCAAAGCCCTAAGTTCTTTCTAGTTCTTTCATCTGGAGTGTTTGTTACAGGACAGTGACTTTTGTAAATGGAAAATTCTAGAAGACACCTCTCCTACTGGTATCACAAGTAAGCACTTCTCAACATGCTGCTGTTTCCACCAAAGATAAGGAAAGCACTCTGTCTGTCCATGAGGGCCAAGTGGAGCGTGGAAGTGAGGCTGACTTCCGTCCTTGCCATTGGGTTACTAGAGGGGAAAAATGTCTTTTTTGAGCCCAAGTAATTGATTCTATAAAATGGAGTGAATATTCACTTAGAAAAGATGTTGGGAGAGTGAGATGAAATTCTTGAGAGCCCTATCACATCAAGCTTTAATGTGGCTTGTGACAGTGTAGATTTACATAGGCAAGTCTCTTCCCTGGCCTGTATTCTCTCCGAACAATTTCCCACCATCATCTCTCCTTTGTTAGTATTCAGTGCCATTAGCCTTCAGGTAATGGATCCTTAATCAGCTGGTTCCACTGGCTGAGCGGCTGAGAGTCCATCTACTCCAAAGATGTCTGTGCAGTTTGTGCACAGGAAACATAGTCACAGAGTCTCCAAGGACTCTTTTTTTCTTACCCTCAAAAAAAAAAAAAAAAAAAGAAAAGATAGTTGTCTCGTTTGAGGGTGGGTGAGCTGAGGTGTGTGTTGATCAGACAATAACCTTGTGGAATCCATTCTCTTTCCATATTACATAGGAGCCAGGAATCAAACTCAGATTAGCAGGCTTTCGAGGCAAGCATCAGTACCCCCTGATCCATCTTGCTGACCCTCTAAGGTCATTTTATGATGCAAGTGTAGTCTCCGGCAAATCATGAAGTCTGTTACACCACACACTACAGGCCTGCCTGGAGAGCTTCAGAAAGCTCTACATAAATGTCTGAGATCTGTCGGCACAAAAACAACTGTCCAAATAACACGAAATAAAAACTGCAAATACAAAAGAAAACAGACGTTTAATACAGTGACTAACAATTGTAATGTTGTGTCCTAGCCCAGTGCCCTCTTATACTTATTATCTGTGAAGATGTCATTGTGCTAGAAATCAGTCTGTAGGTTATATGCCTTCATTTTGTATGAGTTCCCCCAGAAACTTAAAGAAAAAAAATACTGATAAGTAATTAAATGACCCAGAACCCAATAATTTGGAAGAAAAAAATCACTAAGAGTTTGAGGCCAGCCTAGGTTAGATTGAGACCTTGCAGGTGTGTGTGTGTGTGTGTGTGTGTGTGTGTGTGTGTGTGTGTGTGTGTGTGTGTGTGAGAGAGAGAGAGAGAGAGAGAGAGAGAGAGACAGAGAGACAGAGACAGACAGAGAGAGAGAGAGAGAGCACCTGGAAGATATAGGCAGGCAGATGGATAGTTTAAGGGAAACCTTGGCTACACAGACATTTTGAGGGGCTTGTCTGAGTCACATGAAACACTGTTATGGGATTCCCAGTTCTGCAACAGCCTCAGAGCCCCAAATAACACATGAGACACTATATTAATTATGAAACTGTTGGCCAATGTCTAGGGCTTCTTATTGGCTAGCTCTGACTTAATTTCTAACCCATTTCTATCAAAGTATTTCCAAGTGGTCTTCTCTTACCAGAGACATGTTACTTCTCTCACATCCTACATTGTGATTCACTGTGCCTACACCTCCCAGAATCCTCCTTGTCTCCTATCTTGCTTCCACCTATCTTGCTTCCCTGTTGGCCAACAGCGTTTTATTCATCTACCAATAAGAGAAACATGTAGAGAAGACTTCCTCCTTCAAAACACCATCTCAGAACCAGCCAAATGAATAAAAGGAAAATAGACGCAGCTACAATGCTCAGTATTCTAAGTGGCAGGATAGTCAGTTTGCTTATTTCTTTTATACTTCTTTTCTTATCCACAATTGTGAAATTTTTGTAGAAAACATTGTCTTCATAAAAAATGAGTTGTTTTTTAATTTTTTTTTTTTTACTAGGCAGTGGTGGTACACACCTTGAATCTCAGTACTCAGGTGGATCTTTAAGTTTGAGACCAACTTGGTCTACAGAGCTAGTTCCAGGACAGCCAGAGCTACACAGAAAAACCCTGTCTCAGACACACACACACACACACACACACACACACACACACACACACACACACAGAGAGAGAGAGAGAGAGAGAGAGAGAGAGAGAGAGAGAGAGAGAGGGTTTCCTATATTCCACAGAATCACCAGGCCTAGGCCAAGATCTACATGGAATTCCAACAACTTGACTGCATAGGTCAGAAAAAACTGACTTCCCTGTGATTCTAGCCAGCTTATACAGGCAGACAAAAGACAGGAACACAGTACACCTCAGTTGAACTGTGGGTCCAAGCTCAGCTTATCCTTAGATCTATTGTGTAGCCACTCAGGCAAGAACAAACATTCCCCCACTTGAGTGATTTTGTTTTTCTTTTAATCACAAGCAAGTAAATCCTTCCTTCCTTCCTTCCTTCCTTCCTTCCTTCCTTCCTTCCTTCTTTCCTTGTTTCATCCCTCCCTCCTTTTCTTCCTTTCTCCTTTCTTTACTTCCTTCCTGTCTGCCCCCCCCACACACACACACACTTTTCTTTCTTCATTAAGTATTTCTTGGTCCATGTGTACAAGGCTCAAGGCCAGGAACACATCTAAGGGCAGAGGCCAAGGCTTTGCACACCTTGGGATCTAAAGTGTCCCTTATGCTATAGGAAGGGATGCATGCTCAGACACACCTAGCAGCTGGCCCAACCAGAGTGCTTCAGGCAGACTTTTTTTTCGCGTCAAGACATCTGAGCTCAGGAAGTAAAAGACCAAGGTATCATGGGATAGGACAGGCCATCTCAGAAAGAGGGATAGTGCAGCAAAAGCATTCCTTTGGGTCCCAGAAAGTCCTAGAAGCCACACGCTGCCTGGGAAATTGTTCTCTTGGTAATTGCAAAAAAGCTTCCCAGAACTAAAGGAAGAAATAGGATATGGATCCCACTTCCACCCCAACCATTTATTTCTAGGACCCCAGAGTCACCCCTAGACATCCTAAGGTACCTCGAACATGCCCCCATCTCTGGGCCCTAGGCTTCTTGAGGCATGTCTCAGAAGAGAGACAGTGGGGTCCAGGCTTCTGTATTCTGCTGCTACTACTTAGATCTGTGTCCAGCACAACTGAGCAAGCAGAGAGAGCAAGTCTTGAATCAATACTTGAGGCATCACTACCTCTGTCCAACTCTGTCTCTGTCACTTGGGGACCAGACAGTCAGTCATCCCAGTGTCATATGGTGTTGTGAGGTTAAATGGGATGAAGTAGATGAAGGAAAGACAGACTGGTTGTCTGTCCACCTCTCCTAAAAGCCCATGGCTGGGGCAGCAGTGCTATAGCTCTGGTCTGTCTGAGGAATGTGCTTCCCACCTCTGTGAGCAGAGAACACCTCAGAGCAAATGGCACCCAACACAGGGCATTGCCTGTGGCACTCATCCTATTTACTCTCTACCATCAGCCACGGCAGGAAGAACAGCTCTGCTCTGATGTCCAGGATGCTGATAGTGACAGCATTTTTTCAGTGTCCTTAATTTGGTCTGATACCCAGCCAAGGGAAACACGGTTCCTCCTGGGAGCATAATGAGCTTACCATGTTAACCATGACCAACAGGTATGCAGTGCCAGAGCTCTGTCCTTAGTCCCTAGTGGTCTTCATTCTTCAGGTTCATGTGACCTATGTACATCCCTCTGTGCTTCACTCCCAGGAAAAATCCTACCACCCATCTGGGGACCCCACCACCACCCCTGAAATACCTCCTGGGTTCAAGGAATCCCAGATAAACTAGTCAGACAGTCTGGACCCTGCTCCCACCAGCTGCCTGGATCCCAGCCATTTGTCCCTCTCACAGCCATTCTGACCATTTGGTCCTTCCAAACTCCAATAGGACCCCACACCTCCCCATTCATAAAACTCTTGTTTATCTTTTCAATTACAGCTGGTGTGTCACTTCCTCCAAGAAGCCTCCCTGGAACGGGGGCCCTTTTGTCCTGCCTGATACACATTCATCATGCTGTACTGTAACTGCCTGCTACCCCTGTGGCAGGATGCACTCTTCTTTCCCACCCTCCATCCTGGTGCACTGATGGGTGGGGGTATCCTTGGTTCACACAGATGTCACGCAATGACTGGAAATAGTTTTCAGCAAAGAGTGTTCTGTTCATGTCGTGGCACCCCATCCACAGGCTGTGCAGCCTGAAGGGGTGTGTGCTGTGTCTCTAGGTTGCAGGCAGGGGGCTCCATTCAGAAGAGAGAGTTCAGGTGCCTTGTGGAAAGTAGCTTTTGAGAGCTTATAAGCAAAACAGTATCTTGGGAAAAAATTAATCCTGCCTCACAGACTTGGGGATCCCCCATCTCTCCAATGCCTGGTTCTGTAGTCAAAGGAGTTTGGGAAATGGCTTGGAAAAATGAAGTAGGTTTCTATCTGGCCAGACTTCTTATAGTTCTCAGTAGATAGCATCGAGGGTCTTACAGAGAGAGATGATGGTGTTTAGGAGGATGGTGTGAATGCCATCCTGCCTGTGTCTGAGAAAACCTTCTTGCTGGGCATTGGTGGCGCACACCTTTAATCCCAGCACTCGGGAGGCAGAGGCAGACAGATCTCTGTGAGTTCGAGGCCAGCCTGGTCTCCAGAGTGAGTGCCAGGATAGGCTCCAAAGCTACACAGAGAAACCCTGTCTCAAAAAAAAAAAAAAAAAAAAAAAAAAAAAAAAAAAAAAAAGATAAGAAAACCTTCTCCCAGTCTGGAAGAGTATTTCATGGAATGCAATGGAAACTACTGCTCAGGGAGCTGGTTGTGAACTTTGGAGTTCCCCAAGGCCATGTTTCCTAATGTCCCAATCTACAGGGACACTGTATTGGTAATTTTCTCTGGCATATTACTTAATGTCTCTTGTAACAGAGATAGTATCAGTGATTGTTGATACTGTGAATAATGTGTTTCTCTCATTACTATGGCTCCCAGGGAGCTCAAAACTTAGTTCCAGTCACTGCCTAAAGAGGTGTGTTTCTAGTTGCATCTATTTTCTTGACTCAGAGGAATCATACATATTTGGGGGGGTGTGGTGTGGTATTTCAATACATGAATAACATCTGTTGTGACCAGATTGGGGCCATTAGCATATCTCTTGCTTCAGACATATATCTTGTTTTGGAAGCATTTGAAAGCCTCCGTAATAGTTATTTTGAAATACTGAATTCAGCGTTATTAACCAGTGATTTTATTGTGCCATAGAATACCAGCAGTATTCTTGTTTTTTCCATTTTTTTTTTTTATGACAAGGTCTCATGTGTCCCATGCTAACCTTGAAATCACTATATACCCAAGGATGATCATAAATTCCTGATCCTTCCCATCTACTTCCCAAGTCTGAGAGTTGCAGGCATGTGCCACCATGCTGAGAATCAAAACCAGGGATTTGTACATTCTAGACAAGCTCTCTACCAACTGAACTATACCCCCAGCAAGAACTACTTAGCCATCCGCACCCTATCCTAGAGGGATAGATAGAACTTCTGACTCTGTCTTCACAGGTCTGTCAGCTTTGTTCTCTTGATAGGGGAGTCCTTTATTCATTGTAAATCTGTTCCACTGGTAATGTTAAAATCCTTTAGAAAAAGAGGCAAGATGGATATGAACACTGCAACCAAGTACAATGATGTTATCATTAGCAATAATGATTAGAGAAACACCTTCTTATGGACTATCAGGAGAGTGCCCCCCAGGGGTGAGCCACCAGCTCTTCTCTGACAGGGAGGATAAGTAAGATGGGCTGCAGGGTGTCTCTTAACCCTTTCTTTCCTCTTCAAAGTCGGAAGTTATCCTCCTTTTTGTCCCCTGGCCCCCAAGAGGCTGAAACAAAACCCCCCTCCAGATTGCCTAGATTAGGCCAATGACAAAGGAAAGAGGAGATGGCTTGTGTCCACTCCCACAGCCCAGCAAGACAAGAGGCCTTTGTGTTCAGAGGAAAGGGGTCAGGGGTACTTGGTAAGTTGCATCCACTCTACAAGGTTTTCA
Source organism: Cricetulus griseus (assembly GCF_003668045.3). NCBI lineage: Eukaryota > Metazoa > Chordata > Mammalia > Rodentia > Cricetidae > Cricetulus > Cricetulus griseus. Next base: position 22,546,941 of record NC_048600.1, read on the forward strand.
GGCTGATACTCCAGCCCTAGAAGGTCTCTTGGGATAGAATGGAGGGCTAGCCTTAATTCCCAACTTTCACCCCACGGCTTGCTCAGGCATGACCAGGACTAACCTCTGATGCCCTGGGTACTCTGTAACAGCTGAGGGCTCAGAAGCCCCATAACCACACAAACTCCAGTCTTCTGCCTGCTGATGTCCTGACTGCAGAATAAGCCACCTGTCAAAACCCTCCATTGGCTGTTTTGATTGGGCTGTGACTCCTCCCTGGACCATTAACAGGTGCTTCCAGGTACAGGAGCACAGTGGCTGCTCCCTGATGTCTCAGAGCTGTGATCACTTGGTGTGGGGGGATGATAGGGATGGGATGACAGAAACTCCATCTTCTTAATGGGCATGCCTCCCCTCCCCATATTCAAAGGAATTCTTTGTTAAAAAAGAAAGAAGCAATATAAATAAATAAAACTGGAGCCACAAAGTAAGGGACAATGTCGCCTGACCCCAGAAAGACAATAGAAATGGCCTAAATTAACTGTTTCTCTTCTGAGCCAGGCATACACTATCTGTCCTGTCATTTTGTCTGTCTATCACTGCCTGCACCAGGGGTATCCTCCTGAAGGACAGGATCCAGACAGAACTCACTGCTGTTCCTCAGTGTCTGAGCCCTGCCTCTGAGTATGACTCCATGTGGTAGAAGAAACAGCCAGGAGCCATAGTGTGCGCCTGTAATCTCAGCACCCAGGAGACTAAAACAGGAGGATCATGAGTTTATGGCCAACCTATACTGTCTCAGAAAGAAAAAGAGAGCAGAAGCAAAATCCAAGGTCTGTGAAGGGCCTGGAAAAGGAGAAGGAAGGAAAGAAAAAAGATGATGGCTGTTGGGGTAGCACAATATTTTATTCATTGTCTCTTTGAGTCCCTATTGCCACCCCAAGAGTTTAGATCAATGGTTCTCAACCTGTGGGTCATGACCCCCAAAAGAACATTGGAAAACACAGATATTTACATTGCAATTCATGACAGTAGCAAAATTACAATTATGAAGTAGCAATGAAAATAATTCTATGGTTGAGGTCACTACAACATGTATTAAGGGGTCACAGCATAAGGAATAATGGGAACCAGTGGTTTAGATACTATCATCTCCCTGTCTTGGAAATGGGGACACTGTGCTTCTGAAAGTGTGGTTTGCCTATAAGGTAAGCCTGAAATTCACAACAGTTTGGATCAAGTTCAAACCACCCCCACAGCCCTATGTCCTGGAACTCAGCTGTGCCATGGCTAGCCTAGAGTTCTAACTTTATCCCACAGGCAGCCACACTAAAATCTATCTGAGATCTTGTAAGCTGAACTGACAAAAACAGTGTTAAAACATAAATAATGGGTTAGAGAGCTAGCTCAGAGGTTAAGAGCACTGGCTGCTTTTCCAGAGGTCCTGAGTTCAATTCCCAGCAACCACATGGTGGTTCACCATCATCTATGAGATCTGGTACCCTCTTCTAGCCTGCAGGCATTCATGTAGGCAGAGCACTGTATACATAGCAAATAAATAAATAGACCTTTAAAAAAAAACATAAATAATGGCTTTCCCACCATGGCCTGCTCAGCTTTTGGTTGCAGTCAGAGCCAGTACAAAGGCCTACGCTTGGAAGCTGGGGCAGTGGTGGCACATGCTTTTAATCCCAGCCCTTAGGAGGTAGAAGCAGAGACAGAGACAGGCAGATTTCTGGGAGTATGAGGACAGACTGGTGTATAGAATGAGTTCCAGAATAGCCAGGTCTATACAGAGAAACCCTGTCTCAAAAAAAAAAAAAAAAAAGGAAGGAAGGGAGAGAGGGAGGGAGGGAGGAAGGAAGGAAGGAAGGAAGGAAGAAAGAAAGAAAGAAAGAAAGAAAGAAAGAAAGAAAGAAAGAAAGAAAGAAAGGAAAGGAAAACAAATGACCTGCTTTTGGAACTAGAGAGGTATCTCAGTAAAGAGCTCATGGCACAGGTATGTATACCAAACTCAAGAACCAGAACCCACATTTTAAAAGCTAGGCATGGTGGCACATGCTTGTAATCACACAGCTGGGGAAGCAGAGACAGGTAGATCCTTGTGGCTTACCAGCCACCCAGCCTAACATACTTGGCAGGCCCCAGGTCAGGGAGGAACAATTTCTCAAAAACACAAGCAGCATGGCATAGCAAGGGGTAACACCCAGTGCTGAACTCTGGCCTCCAGATGTTTGAGCATCCAAGTGACTGCTCAGTCTCCATACTTGAACAGGTTCACACACACACACACACACACACACACACACACACACAGAGAGAGAGAGACAGAGACAGAGACAGAAGAGAGAGTTGCTCTAAAAGAGAATGCATTTTGGGTACCTGAATGAGAAGATTCATAGTCTCAGACATAGAGACCCTTTGGTCTGGAGTATACTCAGCTGAAAGCCCAGACTCCACTCCTCCAGCATTCTCTAGTCTCCTGGGGAAAACAAGAAAGGAAATACAAGCTTATCGGCCAGCTCAGCTCTCTCCATTATAACAAATGAGGAGGCTTCACTAGGGAAACTATTATCAAGGAGACACTGATGCCCAACCCCAGCCACACACCCACACAGGTCCATGAGCATCAACACCCAGACAGGAAGCTGAGAGCAGGCACAGCATCCGCTGGTTTCTTGTGCTTAGTGAGCAGTATGTGAGGCCTATGAAGGCTGGACCAATCCCCATCCATCTGTAGGTTTGGCTGTCTGATCCATGAAAACATTGACTCCTCTGAAGTGGGCAGTGTTAGAGGAACTGAGTGGGGCAGGGAGGGGGGTAGGTAGGGTCTGGGATGTGCTAGCTTTTTTTTTATCACTTTCCTACTCTATGCCTTTGGACAGAGCATCATTCCTTCCACCTCCATCTCAACTGCCACCAAAAGCCCAGTTTCCCCATGTGTATGTCATTATCTGCTATGCCCACCGTGGCGTTCTCAACAGTACTTGTTAGACACCTGTGATCGGCTATGAGAACAATCCTAGCAGCAAGGATGTTTTGTTATTACAGACCCTGGTACTAGGAGGCCTAGTGCTTTATTTCATGCTGTGTCTTAGGCAAGCTACTTCTCTTCCAACCAGAACCCACATCTGTCAAATAAAAGGGATGACAACTGGATGTTCTCCATCCCTCAGACTCTGTGTGTAGTCACCAGACTAGGAGGAGTTAAGATTGTACTAGAATGCCAGTCAATAATCTGCTTCCTTAGTCTGGAAAACCCTTCTATGAGGAAAAAAAAAAAACTGAGTCCTGCCTGAAGACTGGTAAGTGCAACAGAAGACAACATGTAGACAGCATGTTAAGAGGCTCTTGGGAAGCCAAGAGAGCAGTAGGAGTTCCATTTGCATCCATGTTTGGGACGTGAATGCTGTCATTCCCTTGCGTTATATCCAGGTGGGAGCTGTGCTCTGCAGTGTGCTTTACCTACAGAAGCACCAACTGTGTGAGCCTGGGACTAAATGACAAGCTTCCCTGCACACCCTCATTCTATGTTCCACACAAAGAGGAGCCTGGAAAGTTCATAAGATTCAGGTTTATCAATACTCAGCCTTGGTTACCATTCTTCTACTTGGTCAATAGGTACTCACTATGGACTGTTTTAGCCCAGCCCAGGTGACCTGCCCAAAAGCTTCCATACCATGTCAGGAGGTTGAGACATGAGCAAGAATCAAGAAGGAATGAGGGAGCAGGAAGATCGAGTCAGGGGAAGACTAGAGGAGAGCAAGAAAAGAGATAGCATAATAGAGGGAGCCATTATAGGCTTAAAGAGAAATCTGGCACTAGGGAAACGTCCAGAGATCCACAAGGTTGACCCCAACTAACAATCTAAGCAATAGTCAAGAGGCTATCTTAAATGCCCTTCTCTGATAATGAGATTGATGACTACCTTAAATACCATCCTAGAGCCTTCATCCAGTAGCTGATGGAAGCAGAAGCAGATACCCACAGTTAAACACTGAACTGAACTCCTAGAATCCAGTTGCAGAGAGGGAGGGTGATGAGCAAAGGGGTCTAGGTCCAGGCTAATGAAACCCACAGAAACAGCTGACCTGAACAAGGGGAGCTCATGGACCCCCAGACTGATAGCTGGGAAACCAGCATAGGACTGATCCAGACCCCGTGAATGTGGGTATCAGTGAGGAGGCCTGGGTAATCTATGGGGCCTCTGGTAGTACATCAGTATTTATCCCTAGCATACAAATGGACTTTGGGAGCCCATCCCACATTGAGGGATACTCTCTCAGCCTAGACACACAGGAAAGGGCCTAGACCTTGCTCCAAATGATAAGACAGACTTTGAAGATTCCCTCATGGAAGGCCTCACTCTCCCTGGGGAGCAGAAAGGGGGTGGGATAAGGGGTTAGTGGGAGCAAGGGAGGAAGGGAGGGAGAGGGAACTGGGATTGACATGTAAAACAAGCTTGTTTTTAACTTAAATTAAAAAATAGAAAAAAATAAGAACTAGCCATATTGTCAGCTGAGGGATGGGTACCAGACAGTCCTGCCCAGGAAAGATCTAGGGAAAAGCCCATGTAAGAAAATGTCATTGAGACAGAAATTGTGGAAGGCTTCCTGAAGGAGGTGACTTTGCCCCTGTGTTGATGAAGTTAATTGCCTGGGTTAATAGAAACCTGTGGAGAGTCCAAGAACACAAGGCCTTGTGCATATCATCCTGTGCTCATTTCCAGAACTTTGAGGAGGACAGAAAGACAATATGCTCACACCTTTCCTATCAAGTCTAGGCTCTGAGGCTCCTGAGTGGCTGACTGGCCATCTCTCTCAAGCAGACAATCATGGCTTCTCTCATGAAGTTCTATTTCAGCTCATACCATGACATCATATTTAATAATAATAGCAACCACACACATAAGGATCCCTTATCCCTTTGGCCTTCAGGTCACCTAGTAAAAGCGACTTCTGCCTCAGTTGTCCAATCTTTATCTGGGACTCAGACTCCTCTGGTCTACAAACTGTTCCAATGAACAATTGACCGGCCTCTCCTGGGTTTACTGTGGTGACTGCAAAGTTAAGCAGATATACAATGGGCCCTTTTTTCTTTTCTCCTACTTCTCTGTGTAAGGCAAGAAAGGATTCCTAGACATATATAGGCCCATCTGCAGGAAGACTCCAGTCTCCTCTCCAGCTCAGACCCATACTCCAGGGATATCATCAGACATAAAGCTAGCTGCCGGTAATGGTGGGGCTGCAGCTGCCCACACAGAGTCCTGTCCCCTCTGGTTTCAGGCATGAGCTTTGTTGCCTCCAAATGTCTGTCTTTTTACTAATTGGCCTATCTTTTAATAGGCCGTCTTTCTTTCTTTTACATCTTCACCGTCTTTCTATACAATCCATTGGCCGAGTTATCTTTCACATTTAACTTCCAGCTTTCAATTGACAGTGTTTTTCTATGTCTAGAAAGGAAACAGTCCCATGGGAAAAGATAAGTGTGAGACAAGGGTGGCTAGGGTCCTATCTTTGAGGTGTCCCGCCTTATACAAAGAACTTTTTAATGAATTGTTTTTCCTTCCCAAAGGAAGACATGTGTAATCTCCCCCCAGAGGGTTCTTAATTCTTAGCTGAGGCAGATAGAGACCAAGCCTTTTGCTTCTGAATCCCGAGTCTTTGAAAGCTAAACCAGGATAAAGAGACTTTCTGGTAAATGTTGTAATAAGAATTCTAGACTCCAGTGTAAGGGGCGTCTGCATATTCTCACTAGGAAGTGAATTGCCTTGGATTTTCATAGGCCAGTCTAGAATTCTTGGGAAGGGCTCCCTTTATCCCTAGACCGCCTTTGATGACACACCACCTTTGACCCTGATCAATGCAACCTCCTCCCCAGCCGCAAAGGCCAGAGCGGCTCTCTCAGCGCCCAGAGGAAGAGCGGGCATTCGGCCCTGACCTCTCCCCCTGCCCCTAACCTTACTGATAATTGAGCTTTCCATCCATGCTCACCAGCAGGCTCGCCACACAAAGGAACTGGCCCCTCCTTACTCCGTCTTTCCCAAGATGAAACCATGAGCCGAATCTGTTCAGCTAACACCAGCATCCGGTAGGGAACACACACAGGAGGGTCAGATCTAGGGACCCTGGCCCCTCCATACCATCCTGGCCCTCCCAGCACCTCCCACGCCCCCAACACAGTCTGCTTGACCCAACCGCATTTGTCTCTCCAATTGCAGGCCTTGGACAGAGGGCAAGGTCTCCTTGCAAGATGTTCTCATTGTAGAGCAGTTTAGAAAACACACACACACCATAAATACACTGCAGACACATGTATACACATGCATACCACACACTGCACGCATCCATATATACATATGGATAGCACATGCCCATCATACACATCAAGCACACGTGTACACGCACCTCACATGTATACCACAGCACACACATGCACACACATGCACACACATGCCACACACTACACATACCACATACACATATGCTTACAATACACCACAAGCATGTGTGTACACATACCACATATACATACACCATACGCACATACTATACCACACCTTATAGATATGCACACATACACACATATGCACACTACATACACATCATACACATGTGCACATGCATCTCATATGCATACCACACACACCATACACACACACATATTGCATATCATATCACACCACATGTAGCATACTTCATCTTTGCTTTAAAATATGTTTTTCTAACCACTGAACCATCTCTCCAGCCCCTAAAGTATGATTTCCTAAAGGCATGTTTCCCAACTTTAAAAACTGAAAAGCAAATTAAGAAGAACGTAAAGTCACCTCTCTTCACTCCCCTTTCAATCTTTGTAAATGGCCTTATTTTGAAGTGATAAATAAGCCCTTTAGACACATTTCCCCACCTGGGGTTGCCTTCCGAGGAGGACAGGATGGATAGCTAGGGTCACTGCCCTGCTCACTGCTGAAGAAACACAGTGCTGGTGTGGGAGCGAAGTTCATGACCAGAGCATCAGTGGAGCCCAAGCAGACCTGCCACTGAGAAAGACAGGATATGGAGCATCCTAAGGTGCCCTCCCTGCCCTTGGGAGTGCTATTTGTTTTGTGATGAATAATAATGACTTCATTTGCATGACGGTCTCCTCTAACCCATATGTCTCTGACATATCTAAATTCTGTTCCAAGAAACCAAAGGGCAGAGATCTGGTCCAAGGTGATCCAATTACTAGGCACCAAGTTTTCAGGCCTGGGATCAGGAGCTACCTAGAGCATCTCATGGCTTCCACAGGACACTTCCGGGACACAGGAGGAAGAGAAAAAGTCTAAGATAAGACACAGAGGAGAAAACACAAAGCAAAGGCAGAGCTGAGGCCACCAGGGAGGTGGACACCTGACTTAAGAGGATGGCTTGCCAAGGGGGAGGGGGAGGGTGCTCACTGGGTCTTAAGGGCATCACAGTCAGGAGTTCCTGATTGAAGGAGAAGGAGAGATACTGCTAGAAAGGACCTATCTGAGTTGCTCCAGAGAAGCAAGTCTTTCCCAGGCCCATGGTGAGCCAAGATGCCAGTGGGTCCCCAGGGTGTCCAGGAAAAACAGGATGCCATATTTTAGATTCTACCACATCTAGAACTGAAGTCTGAATGAATGAAGCCTGGCCTACTAGTCTAGGCACCGGTTCTGGCTTCTTATCAGGGACTCAGATGTAAGTTATTGTACCTCTACACAAAACCTGACTGAGATTCAATTCAGCTCAGCCTGATGAGTGGAAGTCAAAGTGAAGGACAGGTTCCAAGTCATGGGTTAAAGACTTGTACATTCTCAGGTCAGAAATGATGGGGTCCTTTGTTTAGTGCAAAGCCCAACAATTCACCCTGAATATTAGGCCTATCACCTGGTACTTCTCTCACCTAGGGGTGCTGACCCTGTGCTAGGAGCTCACTCCTACATACTGTCACAGATGGATTGGACAGAAGTCCCTTTCAAGTCTTAAATTATGAGAAGGGGCTTATACTGAAGTGATTTGCCCTGACCCTCATCTATTAGTCAGGGATCTCTGGAGAAGCAATACCAATAGTAAAAATGTATAAATGGGTAGATAAGGAGTTAGATGATACATGCATGCATACATACATACATACATACATACATACATACATAATACATACATACATACTTACAAATATAGATAGATACAGATAGAAAATAGATAGAGATACATAGATAGATAGATAGATAGATAGATAGATAGATAGATAGATAGATAGATGATAGATGAGAGAGAGACAGATAAATGACAGGAAAAAAGAGATATGATAGGTAAGAGAAAGAGACAGGTTTGACTTAAAGAACCAATTCATGAGGTAATGAGATGGCTCAGTGGGCAAGAGCTCTTGCTATGCAAGAATGAAGACCTGAGTTCAGATCCCAGAACCCATGTAGCTGCATGTAACACATGCCTGTAAATCTGGTGTGGTAGGAGGTGAGGACGGGTGGATTGCTGGTGCTTACTGCCTCCCTGCCTAGCTCTAGGTTCTGGGAGAGATCCTGCCTCAAAGGAATAAGACAAAGGAGGATAGAGGAGGATATCTGACAGCTTCTGGCCTCCACACAATTGCACACATACCATATGCACATGCATGACAAACAGCACACACAGATACATACTTACACACACACACACACACACACACACACACACACACACACACACTACACGAATCTGGCATGATTACTTGGCATACCAGTGAGTCTAAATTTTGCAGGTCAGACTGGAGACCTGGAGCAGTTTCGATGCTGCAGTCTTGAGGCAAAAGCCCTTCCTTCAAAAGGAAGTACATCTTTTCTCTTGAGACCCAAAGGGTAATACAGTTTCTTTAAGAGCTACTGACCTTCATAAGAGCTAATCTTATCTAAAAATATCTTTGCAACAAGCCCCCAAATCTTGGTCTGGGCACTATAGCATAGTCAAGACAACATACAAAGTCAGTGCTCACACTCCCCAAGTCAGTAGTATGAAAAGGAGCTCAGATATGAAGGCCAGTGAGGTGGGGCATTAGAAATAGAAGGGTGGATGGCACAATATTATTTGCAACACTTTAAAAGTCACTGTTCATAGTGATATAGCTTAGAGAATTCCTTTGAAGTTACAGAGCCTTGGGACAGTTGTCTACCCGGAGAGGATCTTGGGAATGACAAGGGGCACTTAAACATAGAAGAACTTGGAACATACTGATAAGTAGTGTTTCCTGAGCTACAGAGTGGAGCTCAGCTCTCTGCACTTTGGCCCAGATGCAGGGAGAAGAATCACATGGATGGATGCTACTATTGCATTCTCAGACTTATTCCTTGTCTAGCTCTCCTCCTAGACCAGTGGTTTGCAAACTCTGAGCCATGAGCCAAAGCTAGTCCACTATTCTATCCTAACAGTGTTGCTGGTACCCAGCTACTCTCTTGCCTAGCTGGTGCCTGTAGCTGCTTTGTTCTTCCTGTGGCATAGGAGAAGAGCTGGAACCATGACTCTGTGGCCTGCAACACTTAAGGTCTTTACAATCAGATCGTTTAAAGAAAAATGTCTGTTCCAGACTAAAAGCTCCATGGTGGCAAGAACCAGCTGAACAAGTGCAGCCCAGTGGCCCTGTGAGGGGAAGGGACAGGAAGAATGCAAACACAGGCATCCTTGCACCATGCTGAGTGGCTCAGAGTGGTAGTACCCTCTGTTCACTCTCATGCACTGGGAAGCTTTTGGGCCCAGGCCCATATGCATAAATAAAAAGTATGCTTGAGGACTATAAACAGGGTCGATCTACCTAGAGTGGCTAGCTGTTGAGCCCTGCAGATCAACCTCCCCAGAACATTGCTATTATAGGCCAGTGCCACAACACCCAGATTTTTCACGTGGGTTCTAGGGTATCGAAATCAGATCATCATACTTACACAGCAAGAGTGGCGGACTTACAGGGGACAGAGAAAAAAATGAGGTTAGAGAAGATTGGTTCTGTGTGCTATGATGGTACATGCCTGTAATCCCAAACTTGTGAGAACTAGGCCAGCTTAAGATACACAGTGAGACCCTGTTTTGGGAAAACAAGAGGCAAAGATTAGGGGAGAGGAGGAGAGGGAAGAAGGGGTTGGAGATGGATGCTAAAAGTCCTGGAATAACAAGAAGTAGATGCTTTCTCCCCCAGAACATGCTCAGGCCTGACTCAGCCACATGAAAACTGCCCACTGAATGACTTGGAGCTACAAGGAGCCAGCCCCAGGCCAAGCCAGCCCCTTCTGGCTATGCAATCTTTATTCCATCTTTGCATCCTGCTTGATGCCCCTTTCTGGGCACACCCAAGCATAATGAGGGCTCAGAATAGCTGCTTATAGGAATCTAGTGTGGACAGAGAGTGTGTAGCTTCTCCTGGATACTGGAAGTCAAGGGTCTCTTCTCTGTAGAACTCTGAGACCACAGGCTGTTCACCTGCTAGATCTGTGGTCAAACACCTTTCTCTTGTCTGTGGGGTATAAAATAAATGATGTAGAATCTGGAAGACATCTACAGAGCCTGTCTCCCGACAAAAATTAGACACACTTACCCCTTCTGGTGCCCCCTCCCTTCCTCCCTCCCTCCCTCCCTCTCCCTCCCTCCTCCTCCCTCCCTCCCTCCCTCCTTTCCTCCCTCTCTTTACACAGAACTCCTTATGCAGCCCCAGAACGCCTCCCATGATCCTCCACAGAGTTCCCACTGCAGCTTACATTCACACAGCCTCACTAGGCTGACATTCCACGTTTCTAAGGAGCCCCTAGCCCTGTGGATGCCCCAGGTCCTGGGGTGACCTTTTGACTAAGAAGGGCCTTGACAGCTTAATCCCCGAAAACATTTCCCTTGAACCAAAGGGGGTATATTTGAAAATTTGACAGATGCATGCTGATGGCCAGGCCACTAGTTCCGAAGCCTCAGCAGTCCCAGGCATTAGTGAACCTTGAGTTTTGGATTGGAACAGGGAGGAAACTGGGGGTGGGGCAGCCTGGAAGAGAGCCTGTCTCTTTACACTGGGCAGTGATGAGTTTCCATGGTTAAGAGCTGGCACCAACCTCCGGTGTCTGCCAGCTGCCTGCCCTCCTAGCCCGACAGCACCCATAGCTAAGGACAAGCCAAAACAGCCTGGCCAGCGGGTATATCCAAATGAAATGGACATTAGAGTCTGTGTTGGCAGGAGCTGACTGCTGGGTAAACATCATTTGGGTTGGTTTTTTCTTTTTCTTTTTCTCTTCCTCTTCAAACAAGCTCTCCTCGGCACTGGCCACATAACCCTCCACATGGCCTCTCAGTGCTGTTGACACAAAGGCACGAATGGTGTCATTCCAAACCAGAGATAAAAGGGACCCTCCCTCCTGTGGTGGTGGGCACTTCCTCCCTGGAGGAACACCAGCCATCAGGAAATTGACCAGGCCAGTCTGAGCCTCCTCTGAGGCGGGGCTTGGGGTTTTGTTATTTCTAGTGGATTGCTTTCTCCCCAAAGCTCCCCTTGTTTCATGTGGCTCGGTCAGCAGATATGTCAGAGGCAGACAATGACCTCTTTCTACAGACAATGGTCAGCATGAGGAATGTCAAAGGAGGCAGGGCTTCATGGGGGACAATCCAGCTTTCAGAACCAGGGACCAAGTGGGTGCTACAGGGAGGGTCCCACAGTCCCCAGGCAACCTCTTCAAAGAAGCCATTTGTGGGACTGCAGCCGCAGGGGAAAAAAAAAAAAAAGAATTCCTTAGGCTGTGGTTATTGAACCTGCTTGCATGCCGGTTCACCTGCCTGCCAAAGGAGGATTGTAGTACCTGCTGTGTCGGGCTCCTGGGTCACCTGTGACCACAAGCCCTGCCCTGCAGACTTTGTTTAATGAAAAAGCAAACAGCTATTCAGCCCTCCCCTCCAAAGCAGACCAGACCTACCCCTCCAGCCTGGGCCTCCACTGGCCAGGGCAAGAGAGAAGAAAGGAGTTATTCATGGCCAAGGTGGAAAAGTGCCTTCTCCCAGGAAACTGTGTAACTGGTTTGTAGTGGGATCAAATACAGTCCTCAAGGTCTGGGGTGGGGGGGTGCATAAAAGAAAAACAGATAAGGGAGCAGAGGCTGGAGCCAGCAATGAGGTCTTTGCCTTAGATTAGTTCCCTGCTGAATGACTGTCCCTACCAGAAGCTGGAGCCCTATTGTCACATCAGTTGGTCGCTGGATCTTAAGGTCCTCTGCAGTGATTAGAAAATGAAATGATTGACATGCTCTAGCTCAGGGTTCTCAACCTGTGGGTTGTGATCCCTTGGGGGTGGGGGTAGCAAATTTACAGTTATGGAGTAGCAACTGAATAATGTTATGGTTGGGGGGGGCGTGTCACCACAACATGAGGAACCTATTAAAGGCTCACAGTGTTAGGATGGGTGAGAACCACTGCTCTAATACAACATTTGGTGTGTAATAGATGCTGAGTAAACGTTTTTCTTTTCTTTTTTCTTTTTTCTTTTTTTTTTTTGTTTTTTGTTTGTTTGTTTGTTTTGTTTTTCGAGACAGGGTTTCTCTGTGGCTTTGGAGGCTGTCCTGGAACTAGCTCTTGTAGACCAGGCTGGTCTCAAACTCACAGAGATCCACCTGCCTCTGCCTCCCGAGTGCTGGGATTAAAGGCATGTGCCACCACCGCCCGGCGAGTAAACGTTTTTTCTTGAATGAATGAAACATTCAATAACCTCTGATTCTTTCTCTCCCTGCTTAAAAAGGAAAAGAAAAACGAAGGAAACAATTGTTCAGTGCAATGTTGCCTATGTTGCAAATTTTTTCTCAACTATGCCTTATTAACTAGCACCTCGAGTGCCTTTCCAATGCTACAACCCCATATGTGTATACCTCCAATATTCCACACTCACTGCCTCTAATGCGTTGAACCAGGAACTGTTGTACAAACATGAAGCCTTTGCTCCAACTACCCCAATCCCCAATAACCCCAAGACCCCTCCCAATGAGATGAGTTCCTCCCAAAGAATCTCACTTCCAGTGTTTGCCCACGACCCCCATGAGAAGTTGCCACCCAAGGTCTAGGTGCACAGCCCCATTGTGTCACCTGCCACAACTTCTTGTGTGTGTTCCCAGAAGCAGGGATTGAGTCTGGCTTCCTGCCACCCACCCGGTGAGAAAGGAGCTGCTCTAGCACCCATCAATAGAGAACAAGGGGACTAGTAAAGTCCTGGCTTGCCCAAATCACTAAAAGCTACACTCTAAGAAATCCCTCAGTCCTTGGCAGAAGGGACTACTGGTCCTCAACAGTGAGTGAATATTAACTCCATAAGTGGACAGACATCTATTCATTTGCTAGATAACTTCACATGTTTGTAGTGCTAGGTCCCCCATGCATCAGCTAGAGGGGATTTCGGATCAGCCATGTCTACCAGATGAATCTGTGCTATTGAATGGTCACGAATCCAGGAGGCCCCTCTTGGGCCCTTGTTTATGCTATCCTAGGACAATGCCACATTGTTCATAATGCATCAATTGACATCTGTCTTATTGCCCTGGACTTGCTCTAACTCTCAGTTGCTCTCAGAAAGGATGAGCCCTCTAGCCTTACCACTAAATCCCTAGCAAAGATTAAGTCCAGAGGCACCCACAGGAGTGCTTTGTAAGGCCAGCGGGCCCCAGGCCCTCAACAGCAACAGCAGAGGCAGAGGCAGAGGCAGCAGGGACAGGCAGGAGTCATATGTGCGGGAAGGCTCCCACGGACCCTGGGGCAGCATGGTCCCATCTGTTTCCCAGTTCTAGGTCAAATCAAGCTGCGAAAGGATCAGGCTTCATCTGACCTGAGATGGCTGGAGCATCTGGCTTCTCCCTACACCTCCCCCATCCTCAGAAACAAGCTGCCTCCATTCTACTCCATGGCTTCCAGGGGTGCCAAGCTTGTTTGGTGATTTCAGGGCTTCTGGGAAGTGGGACCCAGTAGAAGCCACAAGGCAGACACATCTTCCTTGAATGCCAGTTCAGCTACTTCACTGTTGGATCTTGGATAATTACTGCACTGTTTTTTTTTTTCTATTTTGTATTCTGTATTATTGTTATAAAGGTTATAGAAGATCTGATAGGCGACAGGCTCTGTGTCCAGCACAGAGCAGATGCTACAAACCAATTTTTTTTCCACTCCCAATACAAGGGAGGAAGCCACTATTTGGCGTAAAACTCCTTCAGCAGTGTGGAGTTTGGACCATGCTTTCTGGTATCTCCCTCTGCCTACAAGAGAAAGACAGTGTCACTGGGATGGGATAGCCCAGTCATTTCTTTTCTAAGGTGCAGAAGTCACCTCAGCTCTTATGGGACATAGTTCTGAAGAATCAGGATGTCACTGTGAATGTTGGATTAGCAAAATACCAGCAAAACTAGTATTTAAAGATACAGCTCTGTTTGCCCTTGTTTCCAAAATTCACAATAGAAATGTTGTTTTAAAAAATAATTTCAAAGCCTGGTTAATGTGAGGTGTTTGGACATGGAATTACCTGGACATCATTGTTGAAAGAATCTGTGTCTCAGTGATTCTCCTTTGTGGGTGTGTGGGGGGGAGGGGAGGCACACGGGACACACATGTCACTACATCACTTCCTTTCACTGCTGAGCAGCTAGCTGGCTCTCCAGAAAGCAAAGCCCATGAGATTTGTGTGCAGTGACCCTCCCCCGTCCCCAAATTCAGGCATATGTTAGCAGCCTGCCCCTTTCCCTAGCACCCACAGCACTGGAACCCAGTCACACACTGAGCAGTCGATTGATGAGCTTTTCATGTCGGTCTTCCCATGTCACCTCAGTGTCCCCATCTGTGGTTTCCTGTTTCTACAAACACTTGGACTTTGTGTCGAATCAAAACTAGTAGATTCGCACACAAAGGAATCCAGACTGCACTGCAAAGCTCTGATACTTCTCCAAGTTTCTCTGAGTGATTCCACCCCCCACCTCTCTCTCTCTCAATAGCAGTCCTGTATTCATTAATCTCAGGGAATCCTTCTGCCATGATACCTTATGACTATGTCTCCTTGGTCGAAGAATAACACATCTTGTATGAGCATACACAAGCTCTGGAAAGGGAAGGATACTCCAGCAGCAATTTGTGAAGCCGCAAGGGGGAACAGAGCATCAATTCAACAACTTTGACTGTCCTATTTTGGGCAGGGTGTAGTGGCACATGTCTTTAATTCCAGCACTTGGGAGGCAAAAGTAGGCTTATCTGTGTGAGTTCAAGGCCAACCTGGTCTACAGAGTGAGTTCCAGGACAGCCAGAACTACATAGTAAGACCCTCGCTTGAAAGAAACAAAACCAAAAACCAAACAAACAAATAAAAGTCAGAAAGAAAAAAAAGTCAATTGAAGAAAAATTAGAAATGCCTCGGGCCAGCCAAAAAGATGGTACCACAGGGGCACCACTGCACAGGCCATCTCATCTTTTTCCAATTAGTCTTTTGAAGCGACTCCCTTTGTCCCACACTAATTGCTGGGTAATTGTCCACTTTAGCACTCTTACCAAGCGGGTAGGTATTTGAGAGCCATGATGACCTCTGGCCTTTGACCCAAGGTGATCTTTGCCAGGAGAACGCATGAAAGATTGATTTGAGCAGAGCTGAGTTAGACAAACAAGCCATTCAAATGAACTTCAGATCTGGAGGCAAAGCAGGTACAAATGTAAGCAACCTTTGTGGCCTGGAATTTCCGGTCCCTGGTGGAGTGATGGACAGTTTTCTGGTTCAGAAAGGGTTCCTTTTAGCTCAGTAGAACAATCCCATGAAGCATGGAGTCCCATGCACAGGTGAGCTTGGGCTTGCCTAACGCCCTTGACAAGGAAATGAATGAATTTGTCTCCAACACAGTTTGAAGCAATTACTATTTTTCCCCCCTTGGCTGTTGGAGACAGGGACTCACTTTGTAGTCCAGGTGGACTGAAACTCACTCTGTAGGCCAGGCTAGCCTCAAGCTCAGAGCAACCCTCCCATGTCAGCCTCCCAAGTACTGGGATTGCAGATACTAGGTGCCACACCTGGCTCAACAACTGTTAACTAATCCACTTTTGTCTTTATCTTTTTCTTTCAAATAAGCCCACTTGGGAGACTTTCTACAGTAGAACTGCACCATTTTAACTAATTTATTTCTCCAGGTCTCAGTCATTCAAATTCGAGAAGCTGTGTATCACTACTTCCAATGGGGCTGAGGTCAGTGGAGGAATGGCCATGTGAATGGGGTATGATTACCAGTGAGAACCCAGTGTGTGTGTGTGTGTGTGTGTGTGTGTGTGTGTGTGTGTGTGTGTGTGTGTAGGGTGGGAGGATATTCATTGGTGAGGTGGAACAGAGGCAGGGGTCAGGGATACTGAGGTGATATTCCCAGATGTCCACATCTCCTCTGCCTGGCATGGAAGAGCCCAAGCTGGCACCCGCTGACTGCAACACTGCCACCCACTGTGCCCAAGCTTATCACAAAAGTTCCAAAGACAAAGAGGGTAGTGGAAAAGAGTCTAAGAGAGTCTATTTAGCTTTGTTCACTTCTCTTCTTCTTCTTCTTCTTCTTCTCCTCCTCCTCCTCCTCCTAAAGTGTATTACTGTTGAAGAAAAAGGTCAGGGGATGGCACCATTAATAAAAAAAATGTAAAACAGAAGAATAGCAAAGGCTGGGGATGTGGCTTAGAGATAGAATGCTTGTCTAATATGCACAAATGCCCTCGGTTTAGTTCTGAGAAGGAGGAAGAGGAGGAGGAGAAGGAGGAGGAGGAGAAGAGAAGGAGGAGGGGGAGGAAGAGGAGAAGGAGGAGGGGGAGGGCAGGAGAAAGTGGAAGAGTGGTTCCATAAGGACAAAATAATAAGGGGCTAGACACATGGTGCAATGATTAAGAGCACTGGCTGCTCTTCCAGAGGTCCTGCGTTCAATTCCCAGCACTCACATGGCAGCTTAAAACTGTCTGTAGCTCCATGTCCAGGGTGTCTGATTGCTTGGACATGAAAATACATCACCAGGCAGGTACATAGTGCACAGACGTACACGAATGCAAAACACACACAAGATAAAAATGTTCTAAAAGAACAAAGTAATACATATGAAAATTTATCATAGTATGAAATTGCAGTAGTATAACCTATTTTGTATGTTAACTTACAAAAACTAGTTTTTAGAGAAAGGATCACCAATAATCCTATAATTTCCCAGCATGGTAGTGCACACTTTAATCCCAGGACTTGGGAGCTGGAGACAAGAGGGTCAGAAGTTCAAGGTCATCTTCTGCTATATGATGAGATCCTAACTCAAAAAAAATATTAATAAAATAAAGATAAAAAGAAAAAATAGCAATCCTAGAATTGATGTTTAGTTTTAGACCCTGGGTTCAATCCACAGTATCAAAAAAAAAAAAAAAAAAAAAAGACAGAACAAACGAGAGAGCTTCATCTGTGTGAGGTAGTCTGATTCTCACACACAAATTTGTTATTTGTGGAGTTTAAGTTTGCAAATTCACCTACTAGCTAAAAGGTCTTTGCAACCCCATAGTCAATACTCCCCCACAGCATTGAAACAGTAATTCTACATGTGCACAAAGTGGTAGAAAATTGAGTTGGCCTTGTACCAGTTCCCTCTCATGCCCTTCATCTCCACTACCAAATAGCCATCCCTCTCTCCTCCAGTGAGGATGCTCACTCATTAAGGTGACCAATATTTCAGCCTGGGGGACAAAGCTGGAAAGGTATCTTCATGCATTGAATGTACTAGTTCCACACAGACTCATGGTTGTTTTATTCTGTCCCTCATCCCAGAACATTCTCAATACCTATTCCACCTACAGTTTTATCTCAGTAATGAATAAATGATTTAGGCTTGGGCCATAATGGTCAGGGATCATCAATCCAACATAGGGACCCAGATGGAGTATTCAATCGCTGTGTGTTATCTGATGTGTTTACATCATCAACCACTCACCTGTGGAGCTAGCACTGTGGGTGGGTAGACTCTGACTTTCATTAGCTTGCTCAGTCCTCACTGCCTTTGGGTGCAAGTTTTATGGCCTCGTTTTACCTGCAAGAAAAATGGGACTTCCTGATGTCTCATGTCATCATACCCTCAATGCTGGAGATTATAAGTATCTGCTGTCTTTGCTGCATTAGGCAGAGTCCATCTGTGCTCCTGAGACCAGCTGCATACCTTCTGTGGTCACCTGATCAATGTGATCCAAATCCAAGAGCCTCCCATAAAGCCCACAGGGGCATGTAATCCCTGGGTCTCTGCTTTCTCCTATGCCCACAGTCCTGCCCCTGAGTAGCTCCTTTCTCCTGCATTTACACATGTCTGACACCATGGCTGTTTGTCATCCCTCAATGTCTGGTCCATGCTTAATTGAAACTCACACCTGACTTTGAGTGTGGGAATAGGAGCAAGGGTTCGTAGAGAGGAGAGGGAGCTAAACTCTGCATGATGCTCAAGAAGCAGTTTTTATCTGCTCTCTTGCTTAGAATTGACTTGAATTAGGGCAGAGGTGGAGCGGTTTGAGGTGTTTTCTTCTTATTTATAAAAGAAGAGGTGAGGGGGCTAGGGATGTGGCTCAGTTAGTCAAGTGTTCACCATATAAGCCTGAGGACCAGAGTTCGATTCCCAGCACCCATGTAAAAGCCAATGTGACTAGGACATGTAAAATCCCAGTTCTGGGGAGGCAGAGACAGGGGGATCCTTAGGACTTACTAGCCAAGTCCAGTTTCAGTGAGGAACCCACTATCAAAAAAACAAAAATAGAGTAGAGCATGATAGAGGAAGACACCTAACATGAACCTCTGAATGAAGAAATGTGTTAAGGATCAACTCATCCCAGAAGCGTGTAATGCCTTCTTACACAGTGATTTAGACACCCAAAGACTTCACAGTGCTTTTGGGGAACACAGAGGGGATATTACCTCCACTTTACCCTTCCACATGGGTGCTCTCTTAGTGTACTTGCAGTGGTTTGAAAGAAAATGGCCCTCAAAGGCACTATTAAGAGATATGGCTTTGTTGGAGGAAGTGTGTCACTGTGGGGTGGGCTTTTAGATCTCTTTTGCCCAAGCTTCCCTTGGTGTGACAGTCAGTTGACTTCCTGTTGCCTGCAAGATATAGGCAGCTTCATGTCTGCCTGCACACCGCCATGCTCCTGGTACGATGATAACAGACTGAACCTCTGAAACTGTAATCGAGCCACTCCAATGAAATGTTTTCTTGATGAGAGTTGCTGTAGTCATGGTGCCTCTTTGCAGCAATAGTAACCCAAACTAAGGCACTCCTACAAAAAGTAGCTGCTCAACATTTTCCTGGTTGTCTCCAGCTATGGCAAACTGAAGGAACTGTCTAGTAACCCTTAATTATAAATCCCCTTTTCATTTGTCTTTCTTCTCTTGCTTTTAAAAGATTGGTGTATATGTAGTATATATGTGTGTGCATGTATGTGAGGGGTACATACCCACTTGTACAAATCAGAAGCCAGAAGTGTTTACCTCTGCCATTGTCTGCTGTATTTCCTTGGGACAGGGTCCTTTTTTTGTTTGCTTGTTTGTTTTTCGAGACAGGGTTTCTCTGTAGCTTTGGAGCCTGTCCTAGAACTTGCTCTGTAGACCAGGCTGGTCTTAAACTCACAAAAATCTGCCTGCCTCTGCCTCCCAAAGGATTAAAGGTGTGTGCCACCACCACTCAGCTGAGTCAGGGTCTCTTAAGTGAACTTGAAGCTTGACATTTCAGCTAGGCTGGCTCAACAGTGAGCTTCTAGGATCCACCCCTCTCTCTTCCCCAACACTGGGATTACATGTCTGGCTTTCTTTATATGTGAGTGTTGGGTTTTGAACTCTGACCCTCATGCTTGCACAGCAAGCATATCCACCAAGCATCTCCTAAACCTGCAACTTCTAACCTTCTACTGGTAGCTTGGGCCCTTGAGATTCTGGAAGGTGGAGTTACATTATTATGTTGTTATTATATTATTACAACAATTAAAGGGACTCTGGTCAAACTTGGAATGACAAACAGGGCTCCGGCAGACCTTGTCCTTCCCCCATTCCCTCATCCTTGCTAAAAAAAACAGTTAGATTACATTCCTAAAGCTAGCCACCAAGGTTTATTCCCTTATTTGACCATTTCCTCCTCCTGAGCTGACTACCAAGATCTAACTATCAAAAGTCTAGCAGTCAAAAGCTCCCTTTAAGCTAACCTAGTTAACATGCCCAATTAAAATTAAACACCTCATCCAAACACAGGGTTTTCCCTTTTACTTGTATAAACTGTCATTTTTCCTATGGGCTGCATCCGTCTTCTCTCTATCCAGCGGCAGTGCTTTGTCCCTTCCCCCTCTCCCTTGTTCCCTTCCCCTTCTCCTTAGTTCTCTACCTCTGGTCTTTGTCTCTTACTCCCTGCCCTTTGTTCTCTTGGGTCAAGTAAATCTCCTCTGGGCTGAGAACTTGGTCTTGGAGTGTCTTGTCCCAAACACCTGTCCCTTCAATGATAACAATTAATGGCTATTCCATAGCAACAACCACAAATACTAAGTATTGATAGATATGATAATGTATTAGTTACTTATTTGTTGCTGTGATAAAACACCATGACCAAAAGCAACTTATGGAAGAGTTTATTTTGGCTTATTGTTCCAGAGGGACAAGAGTCCATTGTGGTGTGGAATCATGGCAGCAAGTGACAGGCACAGTGGACAAAGCAGGAGCCTCACATCTTCAAACACAAGTATGAAGCAGAAAGAGCAAACTGGAAATAGGAGACTTTAAATTCTCAAACCCTAACCCTGACAGTGACATACTTCTTCCAGCAAGATACCCAACATTCCCAAAATTGAGCCACCAACTGGGGAACAAGTATTCAAATGCCTGTGCCTGTAGGGGGTGTTTGTCATTCAAACTACCATATGGAGGCAAAGTTCTTCATGATCAACTTGTCTGATTCTCATTGGATCCCTACATCAGCTCTATGGGGCAATATAACTATTGTCTTTATTATATGGAATACTTAAGAAACAGGGAAGTAAGCCAGGCATTAGTGGTACATGCCTTTAATCCTAACACTCAGGAGGCAGAGGCAGGAGGATCTCTATGATTTTGAGGCTGGCCTGGTCTATAGAGTGAGTTTCAGGACAGCCAAAGCTACACAGAGAAATCCTGTCTTGGAAAAAAAAAAAGGTGGGGAAGGGAAGGAAGGAAGGGAGGGAGGAAGGGAGGGAGGGAGGGAGGGGGGAGGGAGGAGGGAGGGGAAGGAGGATGGAAGAAAAAGAAAGAAGAAAAAAATAGGAAAATAAAATAACTTACCTAAGATTACAGAGAGGACAAGGCAGAGCTAAGATTAGAACCCTGACTGTCTGACTCTAGAGTATGCATTCTAATTTCTGCACTCTTGTTCCCCTTTGGATGTAAAGGAGGGTGTGGACTGATACAACTCATGACAGGTGCTATATTCTCTCTCTTGCATACACTGTCTTCATACTATGGACAGCCCTGTGACACAGGCAAGCAAATGTCCCTATACTACAAGAACTCAAACATATGTCATACTCTCAAAATGGTCCATGCCATGTGTAGCATAACTTGGCCATCGGTACACCAAGGACACCATATCATACCCAAGGTGCCTGGGACTCAGACACTTAATTCTGTCTATGTCACAAGATGATCTTTACAGATTTTCTAGGGATGTATCAATATAGCCCCAGGAATGCCAAGAAGCCTTTTCCCTCATTCCCAACATTGATTTCCTGTTTTAGAATCCAGAGACAAGATTAGAGTTCTGAGACCTGTCCCTGCTAGTAAAGCATCCTATTTTTACCTGGAGCTTATAGAAGAGATGGAGGGAGGATGGAGAAAGGAGAGAGAGATGATACGTGCATAGGTCAGTTGTGGGAGAGACCTTATAGCAAGCCACACTGTGCTTTAGAACTGAACAAAGGGAAGACCACTCAGACTGGGCAGTAAAAGGAAATCAAGGAAGGGTGGAAAGATGTCTATTTTGGTAAAGTTTCTGCCACACAACCATAAGAACCCGAGTTTGGTTCACTGGTACCCAAGCCTGTAATTCTAGCACTGGGGAGGTAGAAACACATGGATCCCTGCAACTCATTTGCTGGCCAAATGTGGTGGTTTGAGTGAGAATGCTCCATGACCACCACCACACAGGCTCATATATTTGAATGTTTGGTCACCAGGGAGTGGCACTATTTGGAAAGGATTAGGAGATGAAGCCTTATTAGAGGAAGTATGTCACTGGGGGTAGGCTTTGAGGTTTCAAAAGCCCAAGCCTGGCCCAGTGTCCCTCTCTCATCATCAGAATGTAGCTCTCAGCTACTTTTCCAGTACCACACCTGCATGCTGCTATGATGATATTGTAACCTCTGAAACTGTAAGCAGGCCCCAATTAAATGCACTCTTTTATAAGAGCTGCTATGGTCACAGTGTCTCTTCACAGCAATAGAAAAGCAACTACGACACCAATGGAGGTGATCTAGATTCAGTGAGAGACCCTGTCTTAAAATATAATGTGGAGAATGATTGAAGATGACACTTGATATTGACCCTTGCCCTCCAAATGCACATACCCATAGGGGAAAGGAAAGAGGACAGAGGAAAATGGAAAGAGGGGATGAAAAATGAAAGGGATCTCTGCAGATAGCCTCAAATTCTGTTCTCTACCTCAGAGAGCACAAAGTCCTGTCTAGCCCTCCCCAACTTCCTGAATAGTTTGAGAGCCAGCTTTTCTAGGGATGCTTCCAGGCAATAGAGAGAAGGGGTAAAGACTCATGCAGTGAACAACTCCAAAGCCCCCTCCATCCAGCAAGCATTCCTGCTCCCTCTCTTGTGACAGCTACCCTCAAAGGAGTCTACCAAGGGAGGACAGGTGTGTGTATGGAGGAGGGGGGCGTCCCTCAGACTAACATCCCTGAGCCACCACTGAAGCTTGAAACTGCACCTGGAGAGCAGATGGAGCCAACTGCTCTAGGCACAAGCCTACTCACCTGCCGCCTTGGCTATGGCCTTGATGCTGGGACAATGCTGAGGAATTCCTGCTTTGTGAATGTGCTGCGGTTTGGGCTTCTGCCATAGCACAAACCTGCCCCATGCTGTCTCAGTGAAAGAAGAGGAACAGGGCTATGAAAGGTCCTCTGTTTATAGCAAGGGTGAAGTGGGTGCCTCCTTGTTCTCTCCCCTGCTGCTCCTCTAAGGAAGAGGCAGTAGCCGCCTATGAGGTAGGTGTGCTTTGTCAGCACTTCCTGGGCTCTCCGGCCAGCTAGTGAGATTTCTGGGTGGGAGCAGCATTGGAAGGTCAGAACCTGTCTGGAACTGAAACCTTCCTTTTGTCACCCAGATGAACTTGACAAAATAGGGCAGAAAACATGGAGAGCCAGCCATCCAGGCTCAAGGTCCACCCCCACTTCCTTGGGTGAGCTGTCTTCAGGTACAAACTTGGGAGCCGGGCTTAAGAAACCATTCTATACATCAATAGCAGCAACAGCTTTTCCAGGTTCTGTAGTCATTTGAACAAAATTGTAGAGACATCCAGCACACGCCATTAAAAAAAATTGCCATTATTGATACATATATATATGCTAATTGAAACTCAAATATGTGATGAATCTAAGGTGTTTCAGTGAGTGCTCACCTGTACATGAAAATTTGATTTCATCTTTAGTAAGTAGTAAAGTTATATGCTTGCCAAAAAAAAAAAAAGTGACACACTGGAAGACAAATGTCACACAATTTCAATTTTATGTGTAACCTAGAAATGATGAACTTATGGGAACAGAGAGCAGAATTGTGGCTATTAGGCTTCAATGTGGGTCTTTTAACAATGGGGAAACGATTGGTTTAAGGATATAAAACTGCAGTTGGACAAGAGGCATGGACTCTCTGAAGTCTTGAGGTCTACTGAGAGCATGATAAATATGGTTGATAACAATATGCTATATTTTAAAAGTTGTGAGATAGTATACTTTAAGTGTTCTCAAAACAAAAATGATGAATATGTGTGATATAACATGTTAATTGGTTTAATTTAGCCATGCCATTGTGAACATACTGTATTGTGTATCATAATTGTGCATGGCTTTATTTATGAGCTATTATTGATACATATATATATATGCTAATTGAATATATAATTGAATATATAATTGATACATATATATATGCTCATTTATTTATAAGTGAATGGAAAAAATATGTGAGGTATTTAAAAAAAATGTATATACAGACCCAGCTCACTGCCAGCTCAGACTCAATCTTCTACCTGCTGGACCCCTTTTAGCTGACCCAACTCTAAAGATGAATGGTTATAGCTCTATGTTAATGTCAGGAGAAATGGCAGAGCCTAAACTCACCTGTCCCAACTCACACCTCCCATCAGGTGAACCCTGACACACGGGATACACACCTCTTCCCACAACATCAGGAAAGGGTACCCAGAACAAGGATGGGCTGAAAGGAAGGGATCTCATGCCCAGCCACTCTTCCCTCAAGGCTTTGGCTGCTGTATTATGAAAACAGGGATCAGGACACTAAACAAATTAGCTTGCAAGCATAATGATGTGGCTGTTGGCTGTTACCCACCATCTGTGAGAGGGACCCATTAGCTGATGGTCACTCCCCTGCTTCCTAGGCCCTCCGTGATGTAGTAGTCTCCAGTCTCCACAGCACCTGCTTCCCTGGGTGGAGGAGGCATTGCCAGGTACACAGCAGGCGCCCACTGTGTGTTCATACACAGGTACCCATGTCTTAAAAGGAAGGAGGATACGATGAGAGGAGTCGGCTCTTTTGACAAACTGGTGTGTCCCAATGTGGCTTCCCCAGGGACCCACTCCATAGACAAGCAGCTGAGACCCATATCAGAATCTAGAGTGTACTAAGGTCAAGATGAAAAGCAATTGGAATCCAGGAGGCTAGGGACATTCCTTCTCCCTTTTCCAATACTGGTGTGAGGTCACCCACTGGGGGGAGGAGCAATCAGGCAGAGCTTCCTCACAACTCAAAGCTATGGGATGTGGAGAGGATGGACCAGAGCCAAGCTGGCTCACTTCAGGAATACTGTTATGTGGTGATGTTCAGCCAGGGTAGGACACAGGACCAAGGGATGGAGAGAGAGGAGAGAGACTTCAGTCCTCAGAATCTGCCATCTTCTGTTGCCCCTTCCCTTGCACAAGTGTCAGGCAGACATAGATTAATAGCAATCAACAATGAAACTTCAGCGTTCTAATGAACTTGGAGGAGTGTGACTTCTATTTTTAACTGGCCCAATTTCTCCCTCATATCACATGACTCCTATTGTCTTGGCTGAGAATTATGAGACAGAGAAGGGGGGGGGGAGAAATTGGTCCACACTTTCTAGTTCAATAAGGTGATAAGCTCCCCACCAAATGTGTATTTCCTCTTTCATTTGAATTTTGCTAAATAACCTTAGAGGAAATAGTTCCCTTTGGCCGCCTTCTGATTCTATTTCAGGTATTCTCTTTATGATCCTTTAATACAATCCCTCATGTTGTGGTAACCCCAAACCATAGAATTATTTTCGTTGCTGCTTCATAGTTTTGCTACTGTTATGAATCATAATGCAAATATCTGATATGCAAGATCGTCTTAGGTGACCCCTACGGTTGTGAACCAATGTTATTTAAAGAAACAAAAAGCTAGTAAGTGCCCTTACTGAGGCCACATGAAGTGTGCTGAGATAAAAGTTGCTTTGGAAAATGTCAGTGTTTTCATGTTTTATGTTCATGGGGTTTGGGGAGTTTTAGAAACTGCTTGGTTTGGAGATGCAATGGGTTCCTCTGACATTTTTATAGTTCATATGACAGTTTATCTTGTACAGGATGGCAGTGTGGAAGGATGGATAAACAATTATTGACTTAAACACATGATGAAGCTGAATTTTGATGTCAGCTTCTTATTCCAGACCAGTGTTTATGTTTATTCTTTCATTTATTTTCACCAATGTACTCAAGCCCATGTTTCCCAAATTGGGTGCCAATGGACCGTGAGGTCCACAGCAACCTTGTGGAAGAACTGACAATGGCTCACATTTAGGAGAATTTCTAGGCATCTGTGGGACTATTTACAGCTCACAGCCTGAGGGGAGGGGTCTTCCTTAGCTTAGCATCCCTGTGATGGTATTTACCCACAGCAGAAATCAGCAAGGAACAAACCCACAAGTGGTGCTGCCAAATCAAAACCCAAGAATGAAGAAGGGGTGCAATGCCCAACAGGCTCATGGGACTTCCTAGTTGGCATGATTAAGAGTGAATAAATAAAAAATAATGCTTCACATCTGCAATCTCAGGCCCCAGGAGACTGAAGTAAAAAGACACTAGGCTACTGTGACACCTGAAACAAACAAATGAGCAAACAATACAAACAACAAACAAAATCCTTTAAAAGAAAAAATAGCAGGGTGGTGATGGTGGTGTATGCTTTTAATCACAGCAATCAGGAGGCAGAGGCAGGTGGATCTCTATAAGTTCAAGGCCAGCCTGCTCTACAAAGCTACATAGAGAAACCTTGTCTTGAAAAATCACAAAAATGAATGAAAGGAAAGAAGGAAGGAAGAAAGGAAGGAAGGGAGGGAGGGAGGGAGGGAGGGAGGAAGGAATTCACTCTTTGTACTTACAGATTTATTTTTTATTTTATTTTTTTATTTTTCTGAGACAGGGTTTCTCTGTAGCCCTGGCTGTCCTGGAACCACTTATGGATTTTATTATTTCAAATAACCATTAATTCTTTTTTAGGAAATAAATACTCAATAAGTTTTTGGCTATAACTACTTAGTAAACAAACAAAACTGCTATGCCTTCTGGCTGAGCTCCAGTTTAAAAAAAAAAGCAAAACAAAACAAACAAAAGGTATTACTTTGGTGCAGACTACTATAAACCAGTCCTACTATGGCCCTTTCAGCCTCCTGCTACTTTGCAACACAATAATAATGGCTGTCAGGATTGTGGCATTTTATTTTAAATAAATAAAAGAAGCCACAGCTAACATTCTGGCCCCATGTGCTTTTCAGGAACTTATTTCTCTTAGGTTGAGTTGGAGATGGGATTGTAGCTCAGTGGAAGAATGTCACACTCGACTGTCGTGTGAAAAGCCCTGACTTCAATGAACTCCGGTGCCACAAAAGGCCAGGGGAAAAGGAGCTTGTGTTTATTTTTTCTTCTCTTTGAACATGAGCCAACTGTAGTGATTTGCTCCAAATGAAAACTGTCTAATACAATGTGTGGAGATGGTGTTGTGTGGCTTTCCAGGCAATGTGGAACGGGCTCTTCAGGGGTAGCCTGCTTCTCTCTGGGACACGCACACTGACAACCTAGCCACCAGGCTGTGATGGAACCCCAGCTGCTCACATGGGACCCGTCTGGTCCATGTGGGAGGAACTGAGGCACTCCCCCAGCCCATCTGAGCCAACTGACAGCATCAACCACCAGGCCTGTAACCAAGCCAGCCTCCGAATAATTCTACACTGAACCTCTGATTTTTTTTAAATATTTATTTTATTGTTTTATGTGTATGAGTACTTTGCCAGCATTTATGGATGTGCACCATGTGTGTGTCTAGTGCCCAACGATATCAGAAAGCTGTATCAGATCCCCTGGGAGGATCTGTACTGGAGTTACAGACTGTTGCAAGCCACCATGTGGGTGCTAGGAATGGAACCTGGGTCTTCTGCAAGAGAACTCCCTTTAGACAAATGGATGAGTGTGGTGGTTTGAAAGAAAATGCCCCCAAAAGGAGTGTCACTATTGGGAAGTGTGGCCTTGTTGGAGAAGGCATGGCCTTGTTGGAGGAAGTGTGTCACTGTGGAGGTGGGCTCTGAGGTCTCATATGTGTTCTCGTTTCACTAAGTGTGATCCTCAGACCACTCCCTGTTGCCTGCAAGATATAGGACTCTTAGCTACTTCTCCAGCACCGTGTCTGCCTGCATGCCACCATGACCTGCCATGATGATAATGGACTGAACTAGTAAGCCAGCCACTCCAATTAAATGGTTTCCTTTATAAAAGCTGCTGTGGTCATGATGTCTCTTCACTGCAACAGAAACCCTAACTACGACAATGTATTTAAACACTTTCTTCTACATATATAGTTAGTCCTCCTGCCTGGAAATACCCAGCACACTGTCAGTCTGTAGAAAGGGACCAGAGGAAGATATCTCCACTTACCCCAGCTGCCTGGACTACCCATCCCTACTCTGCCCTCCCTCTGCTACTTCACGGGAAGCTTTAGGAGGATACAGAGGACTATGTGCCACAGGCCTGGCTAGGCATATAGAAAGTGTATCCACATGATAACTCCCCTCTCAGTCCATTCCCTGGCTTCCACCAGTGTGGCTCTCCAATAAGATACAGTAACTTACAATATTTGGTTCCGGGAACAAAGGGCTATGACTACATCCTACATCCCTGGTGAAATCCCACCCCCTTCCCTCCCGACCCTGGCCTCACACCACACAAACAGAAGCAGAAGAGGAAGGTCCAATTATTCCACGGAGATTTAGCTACTGTATTGACAAAAGTCAGCATTAATTCCCAGAAAGCATTCAGGCCCTGGGGTGGGGGTGGCTGGTGAAGGGAGGCGGGAGGAGCTGGCTGTGTAACTGGGTGAGAGTCAGCCTCTATTCAGCTGAGTCTGACCTACTTTAGTGAAATCAGGTCATCTGTGAGGCTCTTCATTACCCTCAGACTAAACAGGACCCAACAGAGCAGCCAATGTCCCTGGACTTTTTGAACCCTGCTCATTCGAATTGTGACATTTAGATGTTGGGTCTTAATGTGGGCTGACTTAATGTGGGCTGACTTTGTGGCCTGACCCCTTGCAAAGGTACTAAACAGTCCTGGCTGAAGGCAGGGAGGTAAACAGAGGAATGGTTTTCAAAGCATATGCACACAAAGGCTAGGCAAACACCCCAGGTCCCCAGCCTGCATCCTCAGGGATACCCAGAGACAAAAGGAGATTCTGGTGTCTGTGACCATCGTGGCTGATGGATGGATGGAGTCTACCTATTATCTGCTGCCTTCTCTGACTAAACTTGCTGTTTCAGCAGATCTTGGAGGCAGGAGGCGGGGTTGGAGGGAAATGAAATTGTCAGTTTAGGAATGGCAGAGGATTCAAGGGCAAATTGCTCTCCAGCAACAATTGCAGAGGACAGGGACACTTACCTCTCTTGAGACTGTCCTTGCACTGGTGATGGCTTTATTTAACTCAGTGCCCAATGTGCATTGTCTAGAAGCCAAAGCCTGTGGCCTGGGGCGGGGTGGGAGCTGGGGGGAGGGGTGCTGGAAGCAATCCTTCTCTCGAGTGAATTAATAGTTATGGAAATAGAAGATGGTGTGAGTGCCCAGCTCCTAGGAGAGCCCCAAACTAACATCTTCAGAAAGTGCAGGATTCTCAAAGAGAAAAAGTGTAACATGAAAATCGAAATCTTTGACAGTTTGTTCCAGTGGTTCTCTAACAACTAACCGTAGATTATTCTCTACCCTAAAACCCTGTTTTTTGTTTTTTTTTTTATTTGTTTGTTTGTTTTTTGGGTATGTGTGCATGTATGTGTATACACTTATGTGTGCAGGGGCACATGCCCATGAAAATAGGTATGAAGCCAGAAGCTGACAAAGAATGTCTTCCTTTATCAATAATAAAATAAAATTTTATTTTATTATTTTTAATGATTTAGTTATTTTTATTTTATATGCATTGGTGTTTTGCTTGTATGTTTGTCTGTGTGAGGGTGTCTCGGATCCCCTAGAACTGGAGCTGCAGGCAGCTGTGAGCTGCCACGTAGGTGCTGGGAATTGAACCCAGGTCCTCTGGAAGAGCAGTCAGGGCTCTTAACCTCTCAGCCACATCCCCAGCCCCATATTTCTTTTATAATATGTTTTTATTTTGGTAGTTGCAAGAGTCTTACCAAATCCGGAGCTCTCCTTTCCAGCTAGACTGGCTGGCCAGTGAGATCCTGGAATCTGCTTTCTTCACCAGCCCTAACAGCTGGGGTTATAGCTGTATGCTACTGTGCCCAGATTTTACATAGATGCTTGGAGTCTGCACTCAGGTTCTCATGCTTGCACACCAAGTACACATCACCCACTGAGCCATCTCCCCAGATTTTGTGAATAAAAGTTTGTGTAATTTCATATGTAGAGGGAAATAATTTTCTCAGCATATACATAAATTATTATTTTTGGGGGGGTTCCACAGATTACCTTGTTTTTAATCACTAAGAAAATTACCTACCATTTTCTTATCAAGATATCTATTCTAAAAGATTTGTTTTGCTGGGTAGTGGTGGAAACACCTTATTTTTTTTCTTTAAATTAGAAATAAGTTTGTTTTACATGTCAATACCAGTTCCCTCTCCCTTCCCTCCTCCCCTACCCCTCACCCCAGGGAGGGTGAGGCCTTCCATTGCAGGATCTTCAAAGTCTGTCATATCATTTGGAGCAGGGCCTAGGCTCTCCCCTGTGTGTCTAGGCTGAGAAAGTATCCCTCTATGTGGAATGGGTTCCCAAAGTCCATTCATGTACTAGGAATAAATACTGATTCACTACCAGAGGCCTCATAGATTGCCCAGGCCTCCAAACTGACATCCACATTCATGGAGTCTAGAACAGTCCTATGCTGGTCCAGCTATCAGTCTGGGGTCCATGAGCTTCCCCTTGCTCAGGTCAGCTGTTTCTGTGAGTTTCTCCAGCCTAGTCTTGACCCATTTGCTCATCACTCCTCCCTCTCTACAATACATAAATTATTAATAAATATTGTATTAGTATTAAATTATCAAGGACTTCTTGCTTAAACAGACATGTTAAAACTTTGTTTCTTTGTCTTAAAAAGAAATTCTACATAAAAATATATGAATAAATAAATAAGATCCAAATGAGACTGGCCAGGGGGACTAGAGAAGTCCCTGAGCTGTCTACCTGTCCCTTCTTCAGCCTTCTTTTCCAGGCTATCAATGTCCAGGATATTCCAGGGAAAATTCAGGGCCTAGAATTTGAAAGGCAGTGACCTGCTTTGTCCAGGCCTAGAAAGGCGAAATGAACTGACAAGAGACAGAAATGACATTGGTTTGGTCAGCTGAAGTTCCCAGAAAAAGTCACACATCTACTGACTGGAGAGCATTGGAATGTTTCAGATTAAAAGCCCAAATTATCTTGGGCTCCCTTTGGTATCTTTAATAGCCAATCATTGGCTGCCTCTGTATCTGCCCCAACATTACCTTTTGATTGCAAGGACTGTATTCTTAGCAGACCACTGTCTTTCTTTAACCCCAAACCTATGAATGTCATTAGATAATACCAAAAACTCACAGTAGAAACTACACCACTTTGCTGTAAGTCCCCTACCTAACATCCCCAGAGATTTATTTGGCAAGCATATTAATTGATTGCTTGCTTTTGTTCAGGGACTATAAAAAGTTTGAGTAACTGTTCCCACATGGGACTGTGTCACTTGGATCAACCTGAATTTGGCTACCAATAAACTGTCTGAACAATAAAATTATCCCCTTCAGAGGGAGAGTTAGCTGTATTTAGAATGGATGGTTTTGGGTGGGGGGCTGGTCTTGCTTTTGAGTGATAGTCCCTTGTCTTTATTTTGGGTGCCTTTTTTGCAAGGATGCAGCAACAAGCTATTGGCAATTGTCATTGTCACTACTCTGAAGTACCTGCTAAGTGTCCTTGACTAGAATTGCAACCACTTTTCAGGATGATAAGCTGAGAAGGCACCGTCCTGCGATGGGAAGATGCTGCCTTGGAATTAGGAAGAAATGCCAGAGTGCTTTAGCGAAGTCGCTTTCCAGAAAGTCCTGTTCCTCTCTGGAAAGCATCCTCCTCAGCTGTCAAGCTGGGGGTGGAACTAGAGGGTGGAGATGCTGATATCAGTAATTAAGGTTCAGAGACATCTCAAAGCTAAACATCACAGCTTCAGGTCACCAAAGACATCTCTGCTGTGTTCCTCTGCAAATTACTCCTTTGGATAAACAAAGCTTTTGAAATAGAAAAATGCAAGGGAAAGACCAAAAAAGTGAAGTCACAGAAACTTCCGAATTATACGTATTTTAAATTTCCAAGTGATGGAATGTAGTAGAGAAAAGATAAACCATGCTGATCAATCCAGTCTACGCAGAACCAGACTAGTGGTAATTATAGAAAGAAAAAATCAGAGGAAATTAACAAGTCAGTAACTATTTTGCATGAAAGATTTAGCAAAGGAATTGGGTGTGGTGGTGCATGCCTGTAATTTTCATGCATGCATATGGGAGTAGGGGCCAGAAGATCAGAAGTTCAGGGTCAGCTTTAGCTACAGAGCAAGTCTGAGGCTAGCTTGGGCTTCCTGAGACCCTGTCACCACAGAAGGGGGAGACAGTAAACAGCTCAGTGGGTAAAAGTGCTTGCTGTGCAAACCTGATAGCTTGAGTTCAGTCTCCAGAATGTGCTTGAAGGTAGAAGAGAATCAACTTCACCAAGTTGTCCTTTGACTTGTATACAAGTGACACATGTACAACAGCTCTCACATATTACACACATGGTAATAATAAATAAATAGCATTTTAGAAAGATTAGAAGAGAAGGACATGATGTATAGCATATTACCTCACAGCAAGATTTCCGGCCCTCTGGGAAGAAGACACATCAGGTCAGTCTTCCAAGAAGAAAACAAAAGTCCTCCAAGGATGTAGGCTCAGAATGACCTCAGAGTCGCCGACAACAAAAGAGCAGAACCTTCAAGACTCTGAAAGTATTTTGTTTTGCTGTTTGCTGGCTGGTTTTGAGACTAGGCCTCGCAATATCACTCTGGATAGCCTAGAACTTTATATGGAGACTAGGCTGGGCTCAAACTCAGAGAAATCAACCTGCCTCTGCCTCCAGAGTGCTGGGATAAAAGGGGTACACCACCACAACCAGCTCTGGAGTTACCTTTTAACACAGATCTTTGAATCCAAGGGCATTAGCTAAATACAGATGGGAAGACAGAATGAAGGACATCTTAGCTACGTGTGAACTGACAAGGTTTGCCCTGTGCACCATTTCTTAGAACACTATCACAACAAAGATAGATAATAATCAACAAATCACAGAAGAGCCACTCTGATATGTTGGGGCCACCATTATGAAACACCTCAGAAGGGGTAATGTATTAACAACAGAAACTTATTGGCCACTTTAATAGGACCCAAGATATCCAAGATCCAGGTATCAGCAGATGCAGAATCTGCTGAGGTCCTGTTCCTTGTAGAGTGCTCACGAAGGGGCTCACAAACTCTAAGACTTCTTATAGAAGGGCACTGATTACACACATAGGGACTAAATCATCTCCCAAGGGCCCACCTCTTAGTACTTTTACATTGGAGATGAGCTCTCAACCAGTGATATTGAAAGGACACCATGATAAACTGTGGAGAGGTGTCCTTGCTTACATGTCTACCCTGGGTTGGTTAGGGCTCTGCTCCATTATATCTTGACTGTAACACATCTGAAAAAGTGGGTGGCCATAATGACTGGGAATAAAAGAGATCATGGCCTATCTTACTCTGACCCTAAGAATCTCTTTTTAGAACACACACACACACACACACACACACACACACACACACACACACACACACACACACGCATGCACGCACACACCACTCTCAAATTTCATCAGGCAAAGCACAGTAAAAGAAGCACTAAGCCAGGTGTCAGTGGTCTATGTCTTCAAAAGGAGAGCATACATTTGAATGCAGAGTTTCCTACACCCTACTATGACAGCTGTGTATCAGAGCAGAAAGCTGTTTTGGCTGGAGCAATCTATGGAGCACTGAGGGGGACAGTTCCATGGGGGAAAAGGACATGGCCAGATTGTCTTCTTTGTAGAAACTCTCCAAAATAAATGATTAACAAACTTTAAATAAAGAAAAAAATTAAGCTACTAACATAAACTCACACAAAGAAAAGGAAGGAAATCAAATAATCACTCCAGAAGAAGCCAAAAGGAAGCTGTATACAAAATAAAATTAAGGTTTGGAGAGGTTATTCTGCAGTGTCAAAATTGATCCCAAGGCCTCTTACATAACAGGTGACTGCCCTGTTTCTGACTGTATCCATCCCTAGCCCCCAAAGTGTTTTCTTTTTCTTTTCCTTTCCCTTCCCTTTTTCTTTTTCTTTGCTTGTCTTTTGAGACTGGGATTCTCCATGTAACCGTGGTTGTCCTGGTTCTTGCTCTGTAGCCCAGGCTGGCCTCAAACTCAAGAGATGTGCCTCTGTCTCCCTAGTGTTGGGATTAAAAGCATGCACCACCATTTCTTGGCCCTCAAAGTGTTTTTAATACAGAACTTGATTCTTTGCTGAGCAATATTTTCAGGACAAAATGAAAATACTATCACTTTCACTTCAGACTGTGGAATAATTCTACTGGGAGGATGGAAAGACAAGAAATTACAAACTTAGTTGTAACATTGCTGATTTATTTTGCTACAGGGAAAGAATCATGGTGGGGTCAGAAGACAACTTTGGGGTGTTGATCTAGTCTTCCACCGTGTGTCAGAACACCCTCAACATAAGCACCTCTACCCATTGATCCACCTCACTGGACCTTAGAAAATTTAACCCACAGGTGTACAAGTTTAGATACTCCTTTCCAGTGTGTGATTGGGTAAAACATCCACTACAAATCAATAACGTGTGTCAATCACTCCAAGCACACCAGCAGCCAATACAGCAGCCAATAGTACCCAACATTAGCCAATTTTAAAATTACAATATGAATAAATATGTAAAAATACAAGTGACCTGAGGCAGGAGAATGAAAAGCACAAGTCCTGACTATGTTACAGAATGACTTCTAGGTCAACACTTGCAACTTAATAAGACTTTTCCTAGATGTAAATTTTTAAAAAGACAAGGAAAAGGTTCAGGGAGAGCTGGAGATGCAGTCCAGTCAAAGAATACTTTACCAAACACATTTAAGACCCTAGCTTCAACCCCAGTACCACACAAACACAACACAACACAACACAACACAATACAACACACACACACACACACACACACACACACACACACACACACACACACACACAATATAAATATGGCCTAGAATGAGGTTATACATGTGTGATCCCAACACTTGGGAGCAGAAGGAATGTGACATCTTGGGCAAACGGGATATATTAGCCACACTTCTGTTGTTGTGATGAAATACCATGACCAAAAGGAACTCATAGACAAAATCACTTATTTTGGCTTTCAGTTTCCAAGGAATGAGGTCATGTTGATGGAAAGGCATGGTAGTTTGCAAGAGGAAGAAGCAGAGAAATCACATCTCAGCAGCAAAGAGGAATCAGGGAGAGTGAATTGGAAGTGGGGCTCGGCTATAAACTCTCAGATCCCAACCCTAGTGACATACGTCCTCCAGCAAGGCTCCACATTCTAATGGTTAAACCGATTCCTGAAGCAGGGAACCAACTCAAGTGTTCAAATACCTGAACCTATGGGAGGCATTTGTCATTCTACCCACTACACCAGGCTACATAGTGACACCCTGTCTCAAAATAAAATAAAATAATTACAGCATCACAAAAAAGCAATCAATCATATCTCAAGTAACTTAAAGTGCTAAAAAGAATTGCCTTCAGAGAGTAAAAGTGAGGGACAGTGTGGAGAATTATTTTTATTGACAATGATGTTGAGACAGTGAACATTTTACTTTCACAAGAAACCCAAATAAAATCCCATTTATATACCCACACATATATGGCATGATATCTGTGACTTGCTTTTGAAGTCAGCAAAGTGTGAACATAAATAAGTAATGAAATACGTTTCCTTAAATGATTCATCCCGGAGGCTTCCAGACATCATAAACCAGGCCTGGTATCACAATCACCCTGGAAGTAATGCAATCTGTCTTTGATGATTCAGAAGGCATTTGGAGGCCTTGGCCCTGGCCCAAGGTCACCTTTCTGAGCATCTTCTTATTCTTTCCTAATTTGTTGGTCTTGTTAGAACTGAGTCTGTGTTGATTACTCTTAAAAAATCCCAAAGATTGCTTTCTCATGGGTCAAAGCAAAAAACACCTTCACTCTTCAGCTGTGGAGAAACACAAGGAAGGGCTTTGGCTCCTTCAGAGAGGTTCCTGTTGCCTGGGGAAATGAGGCTTGGTTCTCACATCCATAGGGGCAGAAAGCCCAATGTAGCAGAGTGCTCTAAGGGAGCCAGAAACTACAAATCTCTGAGTGGGGAGTCTAGACAAGCTCTCAGAGGCACAAGGTTTTTCTAAAGTTGTATTCCTTTAAAAGACAGGAGTAATCCTAATACATGTGGCTTTTAAGGATTTTACTTTGAAAGAAAAATACAGACAAACTTTTTAAATTAAAAAAAAAAAGTATAAGTATATATGATGCAAGGCAGACACCACAAGTTCAAACCTAGACTTACCCTCTTTCTCTCCTCTTTCATCTTCCCTCCCATTAGGTGGCATCATCACCCAGATAAGTAGCTAAGTCAGGAAGCTGGGAATAGCATAGACCTAAACTTTCCCTCCCCATCCAGCCACTGCCTTGTTGTATCAGCTGTTAGATCAAAGTGTTGTTCACATTTTCCTTCCCTTAGCTCTTCCCTCCCCTTCTACTGTTCTTCTCTCTCTCTCTCTCTCTCTCTCTCTCTCTCTCTCTCTCTCTCTCTCTCTCTCTCTTCCTTTTTTCTTTTGTTATATGTATCTATGTGTCTGTATGGGAATATGTGCATGTGAGTGCAGGTGCCCTCTGAGGCCAGAAGAGGGTGTCAGGTCCCCAGGAGTTGCAGGCTCTCTTAAGCTGCAACACACAGATGCTAGCAAACTCAGGTGTTCTGTAAGAGCTCTTAATGACTGAGACATCTCCCCAGGCCCTGGCTTGCTTCTTCAGACCAAGATCTTCTCCTCCACAAATACAAGATACTCTTTACTTATCTTCCTGACTCTAGACTCTTCCTGCCTAATTGTCCCAGCATCTTCTGCCAGGTATCACATAAAAATTGTCAGATCTTCTTCTTCTTCTGGGTTAATATTTAACTCTGGAGCAACTAAGTTGAACTTCTACTTTCTCTAGAAGCTTTCCATGATTGCTAATCTCAACCGATCACTTTCTGACTTCCCAAAGGAGGGAGGGAGGAAGGGAGGGAGGGAGAGAGAGAGAGAGAGAGAGAGAGAGAGAGAGAGAGAGAGAGAGAGGGCACCAAGGCTTGTCTTTGAGTCTCACCATTGATCTGCTGTATGACTGGGAGTATGACACTAGGATTACAAATCTGCAAAGTGAGCTGTTTCACATCTAAAGACAGGTATGATTTGAACAGCATCCCTTATATCCAGCACAATCCTCTTCTTGGTATCTATTGTAAATGTAACAGACCCTCTCCTGTGCTGGGACCATGCAGTTAGGGTCATGTTTTCATGGCTCCCTTCTGCACCAGGGACAGATGGCTCATTCGAAAGCATTTGCCACAGCTCTTCCATTATTTATGTGCCCCCTGCATACCTCTCCAGGGTCTCCTGAGCTCTGTGAAAAGTGTGTTTCTAATCCCAGCTAGCTTTCTCTCCCACAGTACTGCAAAGCATAGAAAGGGTAGCCTTTGCAGAACTGTCCTGCCCTGTGGAATACATCTAACTGACTTGTAGGTATAGATGTGCCAAGCATCTTTTTCTTGGGTAATTTTAGCCTCAAATTCCATGTTTTCTACAAGTTACCAAGAAACAGTTTTATCTTGCCCTGACTTCAAGTTTCTGAGCTCTTCTTTCTGTTTCTTACATCCATATTGTCAGTGGTAAGGGACATTCTTAGGAGAAATGCAATGCTTATACCACTTGAAATGCACTATAATAACCTCATTTTTTTAAAAAATTATGTTTCCAAAAAAATCTAGAGTCTAGATTTGAAACAATGAAAGCCTTTCTTTGCTTCAGAGTGAGCAAGAAAATGTGTATACTGAGAAAACTGGAATAGGGCACTGAGGCCCAGCCACCCCACTCCATCTTATCCCCAAGCACCCAGATACCTCCAAACTATTCAACTACAGTTGGTAATTTCAGAATATTATCATTGAGAAGTTGTACAGGAGCATAACCCTAACCCCAGCCTTGAGAAGTAGAAACAACAAAAATAGCCCAGAATGGGAATGTTGGTACACCATGTAATCCTAGCCTAATCAAGAGTCTGTGGCAGCAGGTTCAACTTGGATTTCTTAGTGAAACTGTGTCTCAAGGAACCAAGTGATGGGAATAATGGAACTCTTGCCTAGCATGCACAGGGCCTTGGAGTCAATCCTAGCATTGCCTAATTAATTAATTAATGAACAATCAAACTATGGCACAGGTAGTAATGGAAAAGGAGATAGTTATGAGAGAATTTTCACACATATATACATACCATGTTGGTTAACTTTAACTGTCGACTTGATATTACCTAGCATCACCTGATATCTTAATTAGGATTTCTATTGCTATGACAAAACACTGTGAACAAGGCAGCTAATAAAAGAAAGTGTCTACTTGTACTTACAGTTTCAGAGGGTTAGAGTCCATGATGGCAGAACAAAGGCATGACTATAAGAACAGCTAAGAACTCACATCTGGACTCACAAGCAGGAAGAAGATAGCACACTGGGAATGGCAAGAGTTTTCAAAACTGCAAAGCCCACCCCTAGTGTCACACCTCCTCCAACAAGGCCATACCTCCCAATCTTTCCCAAAGAGTTCTACCAAGTGGGGACAAAGTATTCAAACATATGAGCCTATGGGGGCCATTTTCATTCAAACCACCATTCCTTGGAAGAGACTCAACAACAAATGGTCCATTGGGTTGATCTTTGTGTTTGTCTATGGATGATTGTCTTAATTCAGTTAGTTGACATGGAATGACCAAGCCCACTGTGAGCTGCACCATCCATAGGCAAGAAGTTAGAGGGCTTTTTCTTTATTTTTTGATTTTGTTTTGCTTTGTTTTTGTTATTGTTCTTTGTTGTTGTTTTGTTTTGTTTTGTTTTTTGAAACAGGGTTTTGCTGTAGAATAATCCTTTTGTCCTGTGAAGATGTTTTGCTGTCATTGGTTTAATGAAGAGCCAACTGGCCATCAGCTAGGCAGGAAGAGGTGAGGTGGGAGATCCAGACTAAGAGAACACTGGGAAGAAGGGGGGTAGAGTCTCCAGCCAGATACAGAAGAAGCAGAAGATAAACATGCTGTGCTGAAAAAGGTACCTCCACATGGTAGAGCATAGATATGAAATATGGGTTAATATAACTTGAAAGAGCTAGTTAGTAATAAGCCTAAGCTATCAACTAAACATTTATAATTAATAAGTTTCTATGTGGTTATTTGGAGAGATGAATGATGGAACAGAAAACCCCACCTATAGGGTTTCTCTGTATAGCAGAGCCCTGGGTATCCTGGAACTCACTTTGCAAACCCTCCTGCCTCTGTCTTCTGAGTGCTGGGATTAAAGGCATGCACCACCATGCCCAGCTGGCAAGCATTTATCAACTGTCCAAGAGTGGATAACTCTGAATCAGTAGAGCTCAGCGCATGCCAGCAAGTAGGTAGGCATACATTCACATCTCTACTCCTGAGTCTGGGTGTGCTATGACCATGTGTTTTAAGTTCTTGCCTCTACGTCCCTTCTACAATGGACCATAACCTGGGTTTTTTGAGCTAAAATGAACCATTTCTCCCTTAAGTTGATCAAGGTAGTTTAATCACAGCAACAGAAATAAAATTAGCATACCCATATCAAGAAGTTAACAGGTTGTTCCTTAAACTGTCACATCAAGACACAGTCTGCTGCTAAGGGAGGCACAGGAAAATGACAGGAGTCAACAAAGAGTTCAAAGCTGTCACCTCCAGGACAAGCTGCAGGAAGAATTCCTGTGTCTTAGGAAACCTTGCAGAAAATTTCAAGTGTGATGCTTTTGTGATTTTGATGAACGATAAATGAAAGAAAAATATATTCTCATCAGAAAGGTTAAGTCTGTAGCCTGGATTGTCTCTCACTGACTTCCGGAGGAAGCAGCTGTTTGGGAAACCCGACCTCCCCCATCCTACTCTCCCTTCTCTCCCCCACCCTCCCCTATCCCCGCTCCCTCCCCAATTCCACTAGATTCAGCTTGAGAATCCTTGTGTGCTAGCTAGGCACATGCTCCCTCCCTGGCTTTGCAGGTAGAATGCGCTTCTTCCTGAAGAGCCCAGCTGCCCTTAGTCTTCGGGTTCCTTGCAGACTGTGGGTGGGGCAGGTTTGGCCAGAGCAGGCATAGCTGGAATACAGAGTGGACATTCTCAAAGGAGTGGTCAGTGAGTTTCTCACTGCCTGCAGCCCCACCCTCGCATCAGCTTCTAGGAATCTAAGCAGACAAATTCCACCCTTGTTGGAAGCAGCAAATCTTCCTTTATGGGTGAAATTTGCCAGTGCCTACAGCAGAGAACAATTTCTCTCCTTACACCGACTCCTGGAGCTCTGGCTGGTGGCAGCTGTTGGCCCATTAGGAACGCATTTTCCACGGTGTAACCCACCCTGCCACCCGCCAGGCGACCACCAGCTTCAGAGCTACAGCCAGAAACAGCTGGAACGGGTCACTCAAATCCATAGGACTGTGGCGCCTAGAGAAACATTAGCCCCCAGATACAGGAGGAACAGGGTTGTGGCTGGGAAGAGAGGTGGGTGGACGGGCTCTTCCACAGAACCCTGCTCCCACGGACATATTCCCTGCCCTCACACTCAGGCACACCCACACAGAAATACATGTTTCTGCCTGCACACACGAGCATACCCACACAGACACACACACTAAAGTTCCCACACACATGCACACCTACATAAACATGTAAGTCCCTGCTCCCACACATGTACACACAAACACAAAGACACAAGGCCCTGCTTTTACACATACACACATTTATGCAGACATACATACCTATACTTCCTAACACATGCACACCCACAGAGATATACAGGTCCCTGCTCCCCCCACATGCAAACTCTCAGAGACACACAGGCCCTTGCCCTTACACACATGTATATCCACACAGATGTACAGGTCCCTGGACCCACACACATGCACACACACACCCAGATGCAGAGGCCCCTGCCTCTACACACATGCACACTCAGACACAAACCCCTACTCTCACACATACATACACACACTAATACAGACACATAAGCCCCTGCTCCCTCATGCATGTACACCCACAAAGACGCATGCCCTATTCCTGGAGTCCTCAGAGACACTAGACAGAGTCTGATCCCTCATCCTGATACAAGCAAGAAGATGCCCTGTGTTAGCCACAACATCCACAGACTAACACAGCCTGGGCTCATCCTTCACTTCTATTCTGAAGGTAGTTAACAAATTTTTTAAATGTGCTAAACAATTCTTTTAAATTTGCAACCTATAAATAAAATGGTGAGAGTCAGAAGACAACAACATCCTCTTTACAATCCCTCCATGTCTGCCTTCCTGCCAGTATCATTCCTGAAAGCCCGGCTGCTCAGAGGATCACTTGTATTTGGCTTGAAGATACTGTTTTATTTGAACACCCCAGGCTTAAATAGTTTGATCCTGTCCCAGCAGACTGTCCATTGGCCTCAGTGTGTGCGACTGCATTTTTAAAAATCCTCCCGGAAAGCTCCTGCATTGTGAGTAGGTCCTGCTGACCTGGTTGAGTTTTACAGCCCAGCTCCCCAACAATACCATTTATTGCACACGAAAGATCACAGCAGCAGATGTGGGCGGCCTCTCTCTGGCCTCTTGAAATTGCATCTGTTTTGAAATTCGACTCGACTTCAATCTGAAGCTGACCATAACATCCATGGCATGGGTGGGAGGTGTTTACTAGATAAGCTTTTGATATTTGATGTTCGCTAATCATATTAAACGCTTGAAACAAAATCCCAGCTACAATAAATCCTCACAATTGTATACTAGGCAAGAAACACTGAAGAGCCCTGCCTGGGGTGTGAGCAGATCGAGGGTGGCTCAGGAAAAGAACCTGAGTCTAGAAGTCAAGAAACAAACACCTGGGGACCCTCTCATACCCATACTAGGGCTGGAAACCCCCCAGGGTCTTGCCCATACTAGGTTAGCATTCTACCATTGAGCCATACCTCTGGCCTCCCCAGTTCTTTGGCAAAGCTGGCAGCTAGGAGCCACAAAGTCTCCATCTATAAAAGCGAGACTCAGACATGTAGGGAGATTTGCCCTAGTTACAGTGCCTGGGGTAGATGGGACATCAAGAGCCTTCACAGGTCAGAATTACAGGCAGATGTGTGGATAGTCACCTGGTTCTTAGTTAGACTTTGCAGTGGCTCAATGTTTCCTCATTCAATTTCAACTCAATCACAACCCAGCATCTTGGTGTCAATAAGTGGACATGCCATACCTGTCATGAAGAGTGGCCACTGATTCCCTTCCCAGGTGGGAAGTGTCTTTGAAGATCATCTCAGCCACTGCCTCTGCCCTTGATGAAAAGATCAGCCCCTACTCTCCAGTCCTATACATCATACATCTAGCTATTATTGTCTCACCAACCCTATCTCATTCCTTCCCAATCCTAATGAGGTAGACCCCTAGATCCTCTCTACTTCAATCCTAATCATACCTAGGCTTAAAGAAATGAGAGGCTGAGGGATGTAACTCAATGGTAGATCAGGGGCTTCATATGCATTAGACCTTGGGTTCCAAACCCAGCAACAAAATAACAAACAAATGAAATACAAATTCCAGAGGACTTGGGGCTGGTCTCTGGTATCTTCGATATTCTCATACTGCCTGGTTTTACCTTTGTACAGTTCCAGATCTCAAAACAAAGCAAGTATTTGATCCTTAGTTATCCTTATGAAACTGACCTAGTAAGAGTACAAGTAGTGCTGGCAAACGAGACCTCCCAAGTCAGTCCATCTATGTAAAGGAACCATGAAACCTAAGAACTCTGAAGACTCTGCAGGATTGGGAGTGTTGTGATGGAATAGAGTCGCTGTTTCTAGCCAAGGCAGTTTCCCTCATAACCCTCCAGATCCTGACCATCTAATCATCTATCCCTACTGAGGCTCCCAGGGTTTCTCTGAGCCATCTGGTCTACCCACCCCTGTGAAACACCTATGTAGTAACAATGGACAACTTTTGCTCATAGCCAAGAAACCTTAAAGTATTCATGAAAGTGATACAGCAGGTGAAAGGCCAGAGGACAACCCTTATGCTCACCTTCCTGGGAGCTCAATTGTCAGCTGTGAATGACCTGCCCCCATTCCCCACACACAGAGAGAGAAAATGAGCCTTATTTACCTCAACCTCTTAGGTCCTGGGAATGCCCCCAGTTGT
The DNA here is from genome assembly GCF_003668045.3 of Cricetulus griseus. Taxonomy (NCBI): domain Eukaryota; kingdom Metazoa; phylum Chordata; class Mammalia; order Rodentia; family Cricetidae; genus Cricetulus; species Cricetulus griseus. Next base: position 22,590,255 of record NC_048600.1, read on the forward strand.
GTGCTGTAATGACTGCTGGCTTCTTTGTTCTGGAGGACGACATTCTCATTGGTGCCAGCACAGACCAGTACTGAAGCATTCTCCTTTGTGGGACTAATCTACTATTTGCTCACACAACGAAGGCTGCCTGCCATGCCATGCCATTAACCAAACTGGACAATTTAAAACTGGGAACATCACAGATAGGGCTTGCAACCAGTGAAATTCTCTCAACAAGGAAGAAGTAGCTGAGACTTCAGCTGTTTGATGACTAAGAACTCCCAAATAGGAGTCAATAGATGTTGAGCCCCTGCTAGGCAGCAAACCCTCTACACATAAGATCATGTTTGAATATCTATGCCTATGGTGCTGGTGCTAGTTCTAGAACTTCATCTTTAGGCCAAGTATGGTGGTGCACACATTTAATCCCAGCACTCAGGAAGCAGAGGCAGGTGGATCTCTAAGTTCAAATCCCAGGACAGCCAAGAATACATAGAGAGACCTTGTCTCAAACAAACAAATAAAAAACTTTATTTTCAATAGATAAAAATCCCAAATTCAAAAGAAAAAAAAAAGAGGATTTGAGAGTGACCCTTAAGTCTAGACATGGAAACCACTTAGGTTTCCATTTTCCCAACACTTTAAAATTAGAAATTAAACCATTTTATCATTTTGCAAAATCTTGAACAGTTCAGGTATAATGGCATATATCTTTAACACAAGCATTCAGGAGACAGAGACAGGCTGATCACCATGATTTTGAAACCAACCAGTTGGTCTTGCTCTACCCAGTTCCAGGCTAGCTAGGGTCACCACATAATGAGGCACTGTCAAAAAGAAAAAAAAAAAAAGATAGCTGTAAGTTTTTCTTCTTATGAGGTCAAGTTCTTGTAGGTCCTGACAAATCCTGGAACTTAGTGTGAGCTGCTGGTGTAGTACGAGCATCTGGGAAGTTGAAGTTGTTACAAGCAATTAGTTGTGAGGCACCTGTAGGTGCTGAGCACCTAACTCCTACCATATACAGAGTCATCTCTCCAGCTCCAAATTGAAGAACTTTGAAATGTGAAATGACTGGGTCCTGAGGGATCTAACCTAATCAGTAAATTTATCCCTTCATAATCCGATGGCATTATCAAGTGTTGGTTTAAAAAAAAGAAAAAAGTAGGTGGTAGGGTCTACCTGGAAGGAATGTGTGCCAGGGGAAGATGAACCATATTCCCTGTCCCTTCCCCTCTCCTCTCTACTTTCTGACTGCCATGATCTAAGTTTCCAAGTTTACCAAGCCCTCCTTACAATAATGGGCTGGGTAAGCCCTCTGAAACCATGAGCCAAAAGAAGTGTTTTCTCTCCTTAGTTATTTTATTAGGCTATTTTGCACTGATGAAAAAGAGTCTAGCTAACACTTACGCTCAATGTTTTATCAGCATTATTTTCGAATTCCTTACTTTTTATCAAAGACACTTAACGCCTCCAGTGTTTTTTTTTTTTTTTTTCCGTGCATAACAGTGTTGCTCTAGCTTTGTGACATTATCTTCACAATTGTGATTAAATGTCCAATTTTATATCCTGTTTTTCTTCCTTAATATAACATAACCATTTCCCTGTATTTTTAATAGAGCCCATAAACATCCTTTCTATTAGTGTTAAAAAAAATCTATTATGAGGATGTAGCAGAGTGAATCCCCCATTCTTGGAGCCTGATCTTATTCCCAATTTTTCCATAATATATAAACAATACTGTATGTACATCCTTGTTTATATACATATTTCCTTCAGAATTTTTTCTGAAGGAGAGACACTAGGTCAAAGGTTGACTTTTGGTTGAATGGTTTAAGATTCTTAATGTGAAAAAAAAAAAAACAGCATTCTAAGTATACTTAAGGACCCGGCTGGTAGAATACTTGCTTGATGTACACAAAGCCCTAGGTTCCATCCCCAGCATCACTCAAATTATGTCTGGTGACATATGCCCGAACTCCAGAGGTGAATGCAAGAAGATCAGAAGTTCAAGGTCACACTTAGCTGCAAAGTGTGACCTTGAGCTATCTGAGACTTCATCTTGTAAAATAAATAAACAGGGACTAGGGAGATAAAGCAACTGCCTTGAAAGTGTGAGAACCTGGATTTGGATCTATAGTACTCATTTAAAAAGTCAGCACAGACAGCAGGGAGGATCCCTGGGTTGATGGCCAGTCAGTCTAGCTGGATCTGAGAATTACAGAATCAGGGGAGATCTCATTTCAAAAACTGTGGCCATAAAGGCACTTAGTGACAAGCTTAACAACCTGGATTTGATCCCAGGGCCCCCCTGATAAAAGGAGAAAACTAACTCCTTCAGTCATCTTCTGATTTTAGTACACACACACACACACACACACACAGAGAGAGAGAGAGAGAGAGAGAGAGAGAGAGAGAGAGAGAGAGAGAGAGAGAGAGAGAGAGAGAGGCACATGCACACACACACATACACACAGAAATAATAAAGATATGTAATATAAAACTGAGGTGGAGAGGGCTGGAGGAAGACACCTAATATCAACTTCTGACCTCCACATACACATGCATACACATGTACATGCACCCATACATTCTAACAGATGAACACATATTCACACATACACACAAAATAGATGGACTTTAAAGATTGCACAAAATATCAAAATTGGAAGAAGTGTTTCAAATCCCTGGTCCAGTCTCTGCTCTCCCATATGAAGAGCCAAGGGTGCTACACAATTGTGGCTAAGAGTCCCAACCAATTCAACCCAGCAGCCCCTCTCCTCCAGCTCACACATCACTCACTTCTAGAAGCATGGTTGCATTGAGCTTTCATCTGGATCTCTTGGCTCATTTCTCCCTATAGAGAAAGCCACAGAGACATCAAAGCTATCAGGTAGTCCTCAGTAGCTCTTTGCCTATCTGTTAGAGTTACTCCTGCTTTGTGGCTGGACAAGGATGGCTCTTCAGGCTATGCAGCACCTCTGGTGACACCCCTCACCCCCTCCTCTCCCCCACCCCTACCCCACCCCACACAGCCGAGAGCACTGCTGCCCTTGAAAACCATCCCCTTGATTCCACCCTCCTAGATGAGAGGCATCTTTAGAACACAAGTGTGGAAATATGCTCCCTGGCTTGGCCCAGTCCCACTAGAAACCAGGTTCCTCACTTCATTCCTTGCCATGGAGGAAAGGGCCAGCTCTCCAGTCAGAAACCCACAGGCAAAGAGAAGCCATGACACAGCAGGTAGAATGAGTCATATGCTGAGGATTAGGAAAGGGAGGGTGTGGTCTTCCAGGGGCCGCTTTCTTACAGTGACCTATAAGATACTCTCCCTTTCCTAACCTTCAGAATGTGACTCGTCCACCTGTCCCAAGGGGTCATCCATCAATCAGGGGCAGGCAAAAGGGTGAGAATTCAAAAGACAATCAGAGATGGTAGTTCCCTCCTCCAACAATGGCTCCAGGATAACTGGGACATCTTTGCCAGGAAGCAATATGTACAAAGACACGGAGCCTAACTGTGTAATTATGCTGGAATCCTTTCTAATAATTAGCTTTCTCTTACAAGAAAGGCAAATAATTATCTTTCTACAGATCCCAGACAGCACGTTCCGAGGCAACTATCCACACATCCGGGGCGGGGGACTGGGATGGGGGTTGCCACCCAAGGGAACACAAGGACAGTTTGGAGGCAGAAAGTGTTCTCAAAATTTATTTGCAGATAAGGCAAAGCATTTGTGAAGATGGTGAGATTTGATGTTTGACTGGACCATTTGTAAAGGAGATCCTGAGAGATGATGGTCAGTGTGCGCCCATTCCCAGGACACAGTGGGTGAGTCTAGCTTAGAGACCATAATGACAGAATAGACAATCCTTGTGCCTAAAGGCCATAGTCAGGCAAGGGCTGGAGCCTCCTTCCTTTATACTCCTGCCCCTTCCTTAATCCCAAGGTCTTCCCATCATCTACCTTCTTTACAATCACAACAGAATTTTCTTTCCATTTTTTTCTTCACCAGTTAGATTTCTTCCTTAACTTTCCAGAAACCTTCAAGGGTAATGTCATCCACCAAAGCTCATGTCTTCTTTGCCCACTCCCATACACAGTTCCAGCCCCTTCCAAGGACACCCCACTGAAGTGTTTTGCCTTCCTCATCATGAAACGTCCCAGGTGGCCTCATCATGGACCACACTAAAATTGTTTTCTTCCTGACAGAGACCACCCTGTGTTCACTTTTTAATCTCCTAAAAACTTAACACCATTCCAAAGCATTTGTGGAATGAATACATGAAAACAACTCATTGGCCAACAAATAATTATTTCTAGATTGCAAATGACAAAACAGACGAATGGATGAGCTCAGTGATGGGGGTAAACAACCCTGTTTACCTTTTTGGATCATGGTAAACTGGGGCTGAAGGGGGTAGCTAATAGAAGGGGCTGTGGCTCTACCTACTGCAGAGGGGACTTTAGGTGGATTCCTAGAGCACTGGCACAGGGCAGCCACCTGGCACAGATCTGGGACAGAGCTGGCAGGCTGCCTGTAGGCAAACCCAAATTTTCCGAAGAGGTACAGAGATGAATATCAAGACCGTAAATTAGAGCAGATAGAAAGATGCATTTAGCTGCTGTGTAAGGCTCTGGTGGAATTCCCCCACTGCCATTAATTGGCATTTCTACTGGAGGAAGTGGATTGAGGCTCCTCCCAAACTACTCACTATTGCCTAATAAATTTCTCGGGACCATTTACATCTGTCTCAGTAAGTTCAGGGTGCAGCTTTCTTCCTCTAGATGGAACCCAGCATGCTCAGAGTTTACCTGCCACTACACCTCTTGGTAGATTGCTATATCCCATATGTATTGTGTTCGAAACAAGAGCAACAATGGAGCAAACCCCAGGGAAGTATTCCATTCCTGTTTATTTAAATTAGGAAGTAGGGCTAGGCATGTAGGTCAGTTGATAGAGCTCTTTTGTAGCATGAATGAAGCTCTGGGCTGGATCTCCAGCACCATATAAATTATGAATTGTGGCATATGCCTTGTGGTATCTCAGGCTGAGCTGGAACGTGCTGTGTATGCAAGGATGCTTTTTAACTTCTGGTCCTCCTGCTTCTACTTCCTGAGTGCTGGAATTCTAGAAATGCAAAAGTCTAGGGATCCTAGACTCTGCCTGTATTGGTCTCCTCATCTGGTAAAACGACATCCTGTTACAAACACTAAACTAAAATAAAAGGGCAAATGAATGAAGCCTTTCGTTGGTTTTAAAAATTCACCGAATGTGGTTGGTATGTAAAATAAATGAGAAAATTTAATTAATAAAAAAAGATTCATCAAGTGCTTCTCATGATCTCTATCACTTCATGACCCTAGATCTTAACTCAAAAAGTTAGGTCCATTCACTACATTTACTCCTGTCGATGCTATAATATTTCTTCCTTTTTTATTTCTTAATGATTTTATGTGTATGGGTCTTTTACCTGCATGTCTGCCTGGGGCTTATTGAGGCCAGAAGAGGCTTCAGATCCCAAGGAACCTCTAGAGTTACAGACTGCTGTGAGTCACCATGTGGGTGCAGGGAATTTATCCCAGGCTCCCTAGAAGGGCAAACACTGTCTGTAACTGCTGAGCCATCTTTGTAGCTTCTAAAACACCTTGGGAAAACATCAGAAGCCTCCCTTTAGCTGGCTTGGAATGATAAAACACTGCATGGTTTTTGTCCCTATTGGGACAATGGTGGGAAGGGAGTGGTGGCATCTGACAAAGACATGACATGTGCCTTCACTGAGCTCGTCCTTGAGGGGAAGTGGCTACAGCAAGACTGCACTATAGCAGGGAAGGGCTCCACTAATGAAGGACTGCCAGCATGTGGAGGAAAGCAGAGAGCTGGAAGTTCCTGTAGATCAGTGGTTCTCAACTTTCCTCATGCTGCCACCCTTTAATACAGCTCCTCATGTTGTAGTGACCCCCAACCATAAAAGTATTTTCATTGCCACTTCATAACTGTAATTTTGCTGGTTATGAATCATACTGTAAATATCTGTGTTTACTGATAGTTTGAGGGAGACCCTTGTGAAAGGGTCATTTGATCCCCAAAGGGGTTGTGACCCACAGGTTGACAATTGCTGCTGTAGATGGCAAAGTGTTAGAGAGGGTAGAGTCCTAGTAAGGATCTAGAGCTAATGAAGAAGAATGAGACAGACCAGGTACTAAGTGACATCTGGACAGGTTGGAAGTCTTTAAGAAAAGTCCTTTATCCTGTTCTTGAAGACTCTCAGGCTTGAGTGTGGAAGAGGCAAGACAACTCAGTCAGAGCTTTTAATCCAAAGGGGGACTTAACTTCCCACTCCCATGAAGCAAATCCTACCTGACCACCAAGCCTCAGATAGCTAAGTGCTCCCAATCTCCTGACTCTGCCACTCCCATGGCACACATTTAGGTGGCTGCTTAGCTACGATGACATCTTGGAAGCTAGACTCTAGGTATGAGAGATCAAAGTTCCAAATAATCCTGGAGGTCATGGTGACAAAGTGATTATGAACTGGAAGAGGAGGAAGCCATTGCTGTGAGGAAGCAGGGGCAAGTGTTTTCCCCCTGAGTTGGCACAAAGGGAGCCGAGGGGAGGAAACAAAGCCCGCTAGCTTGGGCTGGAGGACACAGTGCTGTGGGGAGCAAGCCAGCCTGTTCTTTGGCCGGGCAGTTAATGTAGGCTATAAAACAATAGGAGCACTGACCCAGCTGCAGCTCTGGGGTGAGAACACAGGTCAGAGCAGCCTGACCCTGGAGAGGTTAACCAGATCAAAGCCACTGTTGACTGCCCCGGACACCAGTGCCCCTAAACTGGGAGAAACTGACATTTTCCCGGATTGTTCCCTAGACACCTTTCCAGATAGCTCTAGAGGAGGGGCAGGAGCCACTAACATAAGGACCCACTTCCATCACCATCTCTGACTTGTTCCTCTAGAATCCACCTCCCTACCACTACCTCCCTCCCAGGTACCACACACACACACACACACACACACACACACACACACACACACACACCCCACATGGGTACTTTCCTGCCCTGTTTTAGGTTACAAAAATAAAACACAGCTTTGAACTTTATATAGCTTTTGTTTTGTCTATTATAAAAGTCAGACACACCCATGTTAAAAGATAGACAAAAAGGAAGGAAAATAAAATAATAGCCAACCTAGAAATGGACACGGGCTGATCCTGCATTTGCTGTGCATTGCCAACTTCGGAGTATTTGTTTTTACACAGTTACAGTCATTTGTGTTCATCATCTCACACTGTGCATGTCACATCTTTTTCCTGATACTTGATTATTTTTTATTTTGCTAATGCTTTTTAGTAAGTATACAAAACAATGGGCAATGGGTTGCAATATAGGACTTTCATATCTATCTCTTATCATATGGTCTTTGTATATCATTGTATCATTGGTAATACTCACCTCCATTGTCCTCCATTGGCCCTTCCTGTTGGTGCTCTTTTTTCTCCCTATTAGTGCCCCTCTGACTTTGTTAATATAGCTTCAGCAAATGAGAGAGAACGCACAATATTTACCTTTCTGAATGTGGCTTAATTCCCTTAATATAATGATAGCAGGTCTATCCATTCTCATGCAAAAGGCAGGACTTCATTCTTCTTTACAACAAAAGAAAAATTCATTATATATATATATATATATATATATATATATATATATATGTCAAGTTTTCTTTATACAGTTTGATAGGCATCTAGGCTGGTTCTGTATCTTGGCTCTTGTGCAACAATAAACATGACTGTGTGATTGTGGTACGCTGGCTTAGGATGGGTCTGCAGTATAGCTGGGTCACCCATCAATTCTATCTTTAATTTTTGCAAGAATCTCCATATAGTTCCATATTGTTTGCACCTGTTTGCACTCTCCCCCAATCAGTGGATAAGAATTCCTAATTGCTCACTTCCTTGCATCCTTATCAGTATTTTTTGGCATCTATTTATTTTTATCTGTTTGTTTTGAAATAGGATCTCCCTCTGCAGCCCACACTATCCAGTTGACCTGGAATTCACTATGTAGCCCAGGGTGGTCTCAGGCTTACAACTCTCTTACCACAGCCTCCCTGTATGGCAGGAATGTTTCACCATATGCACAGCCAGACTCTGGCTTGTTTTCCTGGTGGTAGCCATTCTGATCTGGGCGAGACAGGTTTTCAGTATTGTTTTAGTTTGTACTTCCCTTATGCTTAAAGTTGTTGAACATTTTCTTCTGACAAATTGTGTTTCTTCTTTTGGGAACTGTCTGCTCAATTCACTTACCCATCTATTAACTACATGATTTGGGCTTAGTTTTGTGTTTGTTCATTTGTTTCTTTTGGGGTTAGGTCTTTCAGTTCTTTATATATTTTGGATACTAATCCCTTGCCAGATATATGCTTGGTCAAGATTTTCTTTCACTCTGTAAACTCTGGCATATTTTGAGTTGATAGAATATCCTAAGAGTTATTCTCATCTGGTTGCAAATGATCCACAAACACACTATTTAATAGCTATATCAGCTTCCACTACAGTCAATCATGCCAACAATAGTATAAAATAGCAATAATATGGTTAAGCACTACCAGGCAGTAGTGGCACAAACCTTTAATCCCAGCCCTCGGCAGGCAGAGGAGGCAGATCTCTGTGAGTTCAAGGCCAGCCTGGTCTACCTGAGTCTGGGTAATTTTAGTAGAAATTTATTGGCTAATGGCTCTAGGAGAAATCCAGCCTTGAGTCATCAGCATCTGGCAATGGCCTTCTTGCTTCACTATAATGAAGAAAGCATAAATCTACAGAGTTAGAGAGAATACGAGGAGACAAACCATGTCCAGTCACAAATCCACTCCTGCTGGTGCAACTCCCCCAATCTGTGGGATGATACTCTTGTGACTAGACACCTCCTGAAGATCCCACTCCCAACCGCACCCCAAGAACAGTTACAACTGCAGTGAGCCTTGCTGGGGACAAGCCTTGAAATCACAGCACCTGCTCACCTGCTTAGTTAACTGGTTTTTTGGGGGGTGGGGGTTGTTTGTTTGTTTGTTTTGTTTTGTTTTGTTTTTTGAGACAAGGTTTCTCAGTCCTAGCTGTCCTGGAGCTTACTCTGTAGACCAGGCTGGTCTTGAACCCAGAGATCTGCTTGCCTCTACCTCCCAAGTGCTGGGATTAAAGGCATGTGCTGTCACCACCTGGTCTTACCTTATTTGTTTATCTTACCTCTTCAAATAGATTAGACAGTAACACTAAATATCTGGAGTTGATTGATAAGATCAAACCCCAGAGAGCTTTAGTGGCCTCCATTAGTCATGTGGCTAGAAGATCCTCCATTTCATTACTGAAAGTGGCATCTCTCTTTGGGATGTTCATGAGCTTGTTTGTTTCCTTATTTTGATGGGGTCTCTTATAGTGTGGACTGGCCTCACTCCATAGCCAACAGTGACCTCAAACTTCTGATCCTTCAGCCTCTGCTTTCTGAGTGCTAGTATTACATGTGTGTACTATCATGTCCGTTTTAATGTGCTGCTGCTGAGTGAGCCCAAGGCTTCATGCATGTCAGGCCAACATTCTATCAACTGAGCTACATTCCAGACCTGTTTCTGTTTAGTAGCTAGGCTGACCTTGAATTCACTACAGAGCTGAAACTGGCCTTAAACTTCTGATCCTTCTGCCTCTACCTCTGTGCTGGGATTTCAGGCATATGATCACACCTGTCTCTCTTTTTGTGTTTTTGTATCATAAAGTATGTTACACCAAGAAGCAGCAATTCCAAGGGTAAAGGGCAGAGGAGCCAATATAAAGGATTGCCTGCAATCAAAAATGATACAATTTCAGCATGGAAAAAAAAAAAAACCAACAACAGAAAAACAGAGGACTGAAATGTGAAATATATCTGTTCAGCAATTTATCTGTTCAAAATAATTTTATAAAACCTCATTGTTTAGCTTACAAGTTGTTTGGGATTCAAGGTCTTTCTGAAATTGATAAAGGAAGCATCTGGCATTTAAAAAAAGTTAAACACACAAAAGACTTATCATACATTTATTTCTTAGCCCATATCGAGTGGCCAATAATGTTATGCTCAACTAGACAATAAGAACACTAAGAGCAGGAAGTGAGTCATCTTTCTGTTTTAATTCCTTCCTTCCTTCTTTTGATTACACATCTCTCATTCACCAACAGTTTAAGCTTGGGCTCTTAGTAGGTGCTCAACAAGTACCTGTCAGCTCCCACTGCTGAACCCATGAAGGTCCCATATGGGTAGGATAAAGGATTTCACACAGGCTACAGAGATGCTCTTGGAGACAGCACTATGATACAGGCAAACACTTCCTACCTCTCTCCCCCTCTATTCCTTAATAGGAGCGCAGGAAAGACTCTGCTATAAGAAATCCCATCATTAGAGCCAAAGAGTGTCTAGCCAACATCCCACAGACCTCCTCATTTTGCAGATCAAGGAACTGTGACTTCCAAAGGTTAAGTGACTTGCCCAAGATCACAAAGCCAGCCAGCTGGGCTCCCAGATGACAGCTTTTCTACTGTGCAGCTTTCTGTAAGTTGGTGGAAAAGATATTCAGAGCTTAGCTTTGAGTTGGCAGAGATGTGTCTGCTAAGGCAGCCAGCTCAGCTCTGCTTCTGGAGAAGAGAAGAAAAACAGGACTGCTCTGGACTGTGCTTCCTCCTGGCTGATATTCTGCACAGCTTTGCCTGTGATGTCATCAGTGAGACTCCCGTGGCTATGTCAAGGGGAGACCACAGCTGCTCTCAAATGCTCCTGGAACTTAAGGACACATGAAAGACTCTGTGGAGGACTAGAATCCCCAGAGATCCAAGGATCTATAACTCCCTCACTAGCTTAGTCACAGAAAGTAGTTCAGACTTCCACACCAAACAGAGAAGAGATGCAAAGGGACCTAGAATGATAGGACATGAGCTCATTTAGAGGTCCAAGGATGGCCAAGCTGAGGTTGGTGGCAGAAAGCACCTAGTGCCACAGTTTCCTTATTTATTTATTTATGAAACCTTTATTTATTTATGAAACTACTTATTTATTTATGAAACCTTTGGCTTTATTGTTGTGTGCATGGTATCCCTGGATGATGCTTCCTCCACCCAGGCCTCGGCCACCTTCCCTGAGCGCTAGGCATCTCCTCCTGGGTGTCTGTGTATCCCCTCAACGTGTCTCACTGACCTCCTGTCTCCCTTCTCCCATCTCACCCTTGCACCCTTAGGTCCTCTTTGTGCTCATACCTCCCTGAACAATCCCATAAACTTTATACCCTCCCTGTGCCAAAACCTTGACACCTCCCATGACATTTCAAAAAAAAAAAAAATCCTTCACATCCCCCAAAGACCCTAACTTACTCTTTAGTGAGGGTCTGCACTCCCCTACTCACTTCTGGCTCTCCTGCTTCCTGGCCTTTGCTTACATGAACCACTGCTCTACTTGGGGGCTGCTCGCACAGGGTAGCTCTTCCCTGGACATGGCCTCCGTCCTTGGTCCCCACCATTTCTGTTTACCATTGTCTCATCTTCATGGCACTTGCAGCACTGGAATTTATCTTCCCCATATGTGTCTGCATCCACAGTCCAGTGTCATCTCCACGGAGATAGGATTTCTGTGGCCTTGCTGAATGATGCACCCTCTGTACTACAGACATCAATGGTGCCAATAAAGATTTGTCCAAGGTTCAGCTGGATGGAGTTGAGAGGACAATTCCACAGGTTAATAAAAGCTCCCCTGAGAGGCCTTCTCTGGCCAGAGTAGGCTGGAATCTGACAGTCTATGAATACTTGGTTCTCACCTTGGCTTTAATGTTAGGGTTGTGAGATGAGATGGTTTCGTTTTACTGTTTTATTTTTTTAAACAGGATCTTGCTATGAACTCCAGTCTGGCTTTCAACTGGAGATCTTCCTGACTCACCCTTCCGAATGCTGGGATTACACACATGTGCCACCATGGAAAGCATAGGTTTTGTTTTTTGAAAGCTGATGCATGAGTTCATGTTCCTGGTTACAGGGTTTGAAAGGTAGGGTTAGACATGCAATATTAGTTGAATGTTGTATGCACAGTTCTATAGTAGGGAACTTTGTGTACTATTTCATTAAATGTTGTAAGCAGTACTGTGACCCAGGTACTACTTATTTATTTATGAAACCTTTGGCTTTATTGTTGTGTGCATGTGTATATGCATGTAAAGATACACATGTGCACATGTGTTAACTAAAGGTTAACATCCTGTGTCGTCTTCAACTACTTTCCACCTTATGTTTTGTTATTTTATTTGTTCCAGGGTTTCCGTTTGTTTGTTTTTGTTTTTTCAAAACATTTCAAAACATGATTTCTCTGTGTTGCTCTAGTTGTCCTGGAATTTGCTCTATAGACCAGGCTGGCCTTGAACTCAGACATCCACTTGCCTCTGCCTCCCAAGTGCTAGTAGTTTTTATGTTATTGTATTTTATCTTATTTTATTATTATTATTATCATCCCTTAGAAGGCTGTGTGTTTTCTTTCATTATTATTATTATTATTATTATTATTATTATTATTATTATTATTTATTATTGAGACAGGACTTCTCTATGTAACAGCTCTGGCTGTCCTGGAACTTACTCTGTAGACCAGGCTGGCCTCAGACTCACAGAGATCCATCTGCCTCTGCCTCCCGAGTGCTGGGGTTAAAGGTGTGCACCACCACTGCCCCATCCCACCTTATGTTTTAAATCAGAGTCTCTCACTGATTCAGCTGGACTGGCTGACTAGGAAGCTCTTTATACCATTAGTTCATGTAATTGTCATAGCAATGTCATCTAACAGGAATTATCGCTATCCTCATTTCTACATGGGGACCTGAGGTGCAGAGAGGCTGAATCCCACGCCTGGGATCACACAGCTGAGAACTGCCAAAATACTATCTGTTTCCGGAGTCCAAGTATGTAAACTCTTGTTATCCTGCCTCTACTACTATCTCTAGTTGATAATGAAACTGCAGTTAAATGGCATACAGTAATCCATTCAAAGACCCACAGATCAAGCAGTCATGTCTCACTTGGAATCCTGTTTCCTATTCTTTTCATATTCTCAGCTAGACACTGATTTGAGAGTTGGAAGCATGTTTTCGGTATCTTCTCGATCCCCTAAGTCAGCTGAGGTGCAGAACACAGTAGCTGCTTAATAAACAGCTGGAGAGGTAGAGATTGCAAGATTGCTCCAAACCCATGGAGTCAGATCAATTTCCAGTACAAGCAGTATTTACAGTGGGGCTCTCCACCCTCCAGAATTTGTTCTTTAATAATAAGATTAGAATGATTCAAAATTAACACATCAAAGCATCAGCTGACGGTACCCAAATCACTGCTCATTAATGGAGGAGCCTTCTTTATACAGCAATGAGAGCCTTATGGTTGGGAGAGCACTTGTGTAAATTGGTAAACAATGGTAATAATTATTTTAATAATTGTATTAGTGCCTTGTCATCATAACAAGGATATGGTGGCAGGGAAGGAGCAGCTACCCCCACCCCATCCTGAGCACATGAACACACACACACACACACACACACACACACACACACACACACACACACACGCACAATGGGAAAACCAACAGTATCAGATTCTATTTCCTAAAACCAATGAATCTTTCTTCTTTCAGTCTATGTTTAAGCTCCCTCTGAAATGCTAGTTGATTTAGTGACAGGAGGACAGCTTCAGAACCCAAACATCTGCATTGTTTTCATTCCCTCAGCCATTGCTGTTGTGTTCAGGGGAGGGCTTGGGTTCTAGGGGAGACTGCTCTCTCCTGTTCTCTGTCTCCATGTGCCAGCCACTGGGATTTTTCTTATAGCTTTGTCTCAAAGGGAAGTCAGGGCAGGCAAATGGAGGCAGGAAATGAAGAAGAGGCCACGGGGAATGCTGTTTATTGGTTTGTCCCCCCTCACCCCCTCCCCCACCCCCGTTTATTCAGCTTCCTTCTTTATACAACCCAGGACTAGAAGCCTATGCATGGCACCACCCACAGTGGGCTTGTCCCTCCCACATCAATCATTAACCAAGAAAATACCCTAGAGGTTTGCCTATATGACCATGTGACAGAGACATTTTCCCATTGTGCTTCTCTCTTCTTAGAAGACCTGAACTTGTGTCAACCCACACACCAGGTGTCTCTCACAGGTCACATGGAACCATCTGCTTTTGCTTGCCTGCTTTTCAGAGACAGTATTCCAGTATTCCAGAGATTTTTCTTCCTCAGACTCCTAAATGCTGGGATTACAGGTATGGGCCATCAAGCCCAGCTGAGAATCCTTGCTTATAGAGATTCTAAAGAATCCTCTCTGGGTCTCAGGTTTCTTGATATACAATATGAAAGCAGAGTTGACTCCCTAGGAAGGCTCTTTGTGAAGATGAACTGAATTCATCACCTGCCACTCAGAGGCATGTTTCAAGCCTAAGTCTTCTGGCTGCATGACACCTTTGAGCTATTGAACTTTACTGGCCTTAGTTTCTTCATCTATAAAATGGGGATAGAAACATTATATTCCTCAGGGTTCTGTGGTCATTATGTGAAGTAACATATTTGAAGAGCTTAAAGCTAGTAAAAACCAGTTGACAGATGTTCAACAGCCTTAGTTATTACTGTCATCATTGTCATCATTATCTTCATCACCATCATCATCATCATCATCATCACTCTCTCCCTCTGGCCCAGTGCACGCATTTTCTGGTTTAATCAGCATATCTGGAATATCTCAATCTCTGCTGTCTGTGTGGAACCCATATCTTAGTCATTGTTCTAGAGTCTCCATGGTTGGTTGTTATTATTGCCATTGATGTTGTTTGAAACAGGTTCTCATGTCCCACAGATTGCACATGTAATTGGATTTGAGTAATTCCCGATGTGAGAAGTTTCAAGGTGGCCTTAAACTTCTGACCCTCCTGACTTCCAGTCCAGAGTGTTGGGATTATAAGCAGGTGCCATCATACCCAGTTTTTGTGGTAAGGGGAGGTAGAATCCAGCACTTTGTATGAGCCAGGCAAGCATTCTACTAACTGATTCTCATCCCTAACACTGCTTCTGAATATATTAGACTTTTTATAAAAGATGTGTTTATTAAGAGATTTTAATATAGATTTTAAACACAAGAATTAAGAGAAAAGGTCTGCCAAAAAGATATATTATGGGTGTGGGCTTATCAAAGAGAGGGTCGCCAAGCTTTGTTGTTGTTGTTGTTGTTAGTTCTGATTGCCATCTTAACGATGGTGGAACAAGATCTCAAGCTGCTCACTCACATCCCATGGATTTTCAGTTCAACGAGCATCCCATGAGCTTTCCCAAGGTCTTCAGGATACACACTTGATGGGGGATGTTCTTCTGTATATATGTTTCTCTTATTGGTTGATGAGTAAAACACTGATTGACCAGTAGAAGCAAGAAGATAGGCATGGCTAGGAGACAAGGAGAATGTGGGGAAGAGAGGCAGATAGAGTGGCGAGGAGATGCCATATAGAGACCAGGAAGATAGGATGCACCAGGCATTCTTTGGTAAAATAAGACCATGTAGAAATACATAGATTAATAATAATTAAGAGAGAGCTAGCCAGTAAGAAGCCCTAGCCATCAGCCAACAGTTTATAAATTAACATAAGTTTTTGTGTGTTTATTTGGGGCTAATCAGCTTCAGGACCAGGCTGGAAAAAAATCTCCAGCAACACACACTCTTGAACCCAGGCACACACACGTGCACAGACTCATGCACATGTGCACGAGTGCACGAGTGCACGTACGCACGCGCGCGCACACACACTCGCTATTCCCTATGTTTAGGAAAACTCAAACACAGCATGACACCTACTTATAACCCAGTTTAAAGGAAAATTTTCACTAACTCGTGGGGAGTAGAAATCAATTCTATCCAAAGGGAGATTTGGATTTTCAAACTGAGCATGCTCCATCTACAGCTGCCTGTTGGCAAACATGAACTAGAGTCCTAAAAGACCGGAGTGAGAAAGCATCCCTGTGGCCTTCAAGTTCTTGAGATCACTTTACAGATGTGGAAACAGGGCTTCAAGGACACAGCACCATGGTGGGTGACTTTGGGGAAATGAAGACCTCCTTTTCTGTCTGGTGAGGAGAAAGCAAAAGCTTGGGGCTTCCTATTGGGACAAATGTCCTCCAGGCCTGATACCAGGACCTGGATGGTTACCATACCTCTCTGACTTAGTCACCTAGTGCATAAGCATTTAGGATATCTAAGGGTTTAAGGATACAGCTCAATGAAGAGTGCTTGCCTCCCATGTGCAAGGCTCTGGGTTCAGTTCCCAGCACAGAAAAAAATTAAGAGAGCTAGTGAAACCATAAAACATGCACTCAATTCCAAATGAGTTCATTTGAAATTCAAAAAAATAATAATTAAAAAAAGAAAGGTGAAGGGGAGGTATGGAGTTGACTCGGTCAGTAAAATGCTTGCCTTGCAAGCATGAGGGCCTGGTATGATCCCCAGAGTCCTTGTAGAAAAAGCCAGCTATGGTAACATATACCTGTAATCCCAGCACTAGGAAACAGAGAGACAGATCCAGCCTACTTAACAAGTTCCAGGCCAGGAAGAAACCTGTCACAAAGGGTGAACCACCTCTGAAGAAGGACACCTGAGATCATCCTTTAGCCTCCACACACAAGCAAACACAATGCACATATATCACACAAAGGACTGTGTTCACACTACATACAAACATACAAAACTTACATGAAATATATAATACATAAAAATAGTAAAACAATACATAAAATACAGCATGTGCTCTTCAAAATATCTTCTTCCTTATTTTCATTGTAGTGTAGTGCTTGCTGGCCAAGCTGAAAGTGATGCAGGAAATAAGTTCAAAGGGAAGACGACTCCAACTCCAACAGCCTCTACTGAGGCCACACTCATACAACCTTGCTCTGCCAAGGCATCTTTGTTTCTTTTTTTTTTTTTTCCAAGATAGGGTTTCTCTGTATTGCTTTGGAGACTGTCCTGGAACTAGCACTTGTAGATCAGGCTGGTCTCAAACTCACAGATCCGCCTGCCTCTGCCTCCCGAATACTCAGATTAAAGGTGTGTGCCACCATCACCCTGCACATCTTTGTTTCTTATCATTGTTTGTTTGCTATGCTTTGTCAGGAGTTTGGTTATTGTTGTAATAAGTATATCTTATCCCACAGTTCACATCCATGCTGTGGAGAGTTAGAATAGCATCAGTAAGTTAAAGAAATTCGTGTGTGTGTGTGTGTGTGTGTGTGTGTGTGTATGCATATGAAAAGTCAGAGGTCACACACATCAGAAATTCTTACACATTCAAGACTCAAGAGTATCTGTAACATTATTTTATTTCAATTATTTAAAGGTATTAGTAGTAACTTGTGGACCCCAGGACACACTTTGGCCATCTGCATATTTAAAAATTGAGCACAGCCCTGGGTCATTGAAGGTTTCAAACGCTGGCTCCAATGGTGGAGGCAACAACTAGGTCTGAGCGATTTCAAAGCACCATGGGGACAAAGGTGTTTGGAACCTGGAAGTCAGGTTCTCTCAGTCCCTCTCAATAGCAGAAGTCCCCTGGGAGGGGATACTGGAGCTCTGTGCTTACTTTGAAGTTTCTTGGAGGGAGGCCCTCTGGGAAATTCCTGGAACACCCTCCAACTGGCTCCATGTCAGACCCCCAAGACCAGGGAGGCATTCAAAGAGAGGTCCTGGAGGAACCATTTATATGGAGATCTCCTCACAGGCTGTTCCGGGGATTGGACGCAGTCCACAACTAACAGTCAATTTCTGTTCCAACCAGAAGACGTCTAACCAGCTCAGGCTTCTAACCAGGTGTAAGGGCCAAATACACCCACTTTAAGAAAATAACAGTGGAGGAGGAGGAGGAGAGAGAAAGAACGAGGGGAGAGGAGAGAGAGAGAGAGAGAGAGAGAGAGAGAGAGAGAGAGAGAGAGAGAGCCATTTCCCTCTAGTTTTGCACCATGCAGCACTGCATGGTTTATCCAGATGTTCAGATGTTTGAAGCTGTCAAATCCAGATTTCCTTTTTCTTTTTCTTTTTTTGGTCTTTTCAAGACAGAGGTTTTCTGTATAGCCCTGTCTGTCTTGGAACTTGCTCTGTAGACCAGGCTGGCCTCACAGAGATCCTCCTGTCTTCACCTCCTGAGTGCTGGGATTAAAGGCGTGCAACACCATTGCTCGGCCAAATCCTGATTTTTAACCCAGAAAAATCCGATGACCCATAGAGATGGACAAGTGTGTGAATGACCCACATTAGAAACCACGTGTACCCGTTCCCAAACTAGACTTCAGAGAGCATCCAGGAGCTCATGCAGGAAGCACCGATCCTGAACAGGGTTTCCCTTCATCCTCCTGCC
Source organism: Cricetulus griseus (assembly GCF_003668045.3). Taxonomy (NCBI): domain Eukaryota; kingdom Metazoa; phylum Chordata; class Mammalia; order Rodentia; family Cricetidae; genus Cricetulus; species Cricetulus griseus. The sequence goes on from NC_048600.1 coordinate 22,608,651, forward strand.
CTGTACCTTCTACCTCACGGAGTCTCATGGGGCAGAAAGCAAGCCCAGGAGCTGGAGAGTATCAGATAAAAACAAAACAAACAAACAAAAAAACAAAAAATCAAAAAACAAAGAGCAAAACAGGAACTTTGTTGCATCCTTTTTTTTCTTTTTTTGTACATAAAAGAATAAACACAGTCATTCTGACCTACAGAGGTCATTGTGAAGATGACATATATCAATCACTGCAAAATACCAGCTGTTAAGGAGGTGCCCTGCCCTTAATTGCATAGACTTCTAGAGAACAGTACTCAGTGAGAGTCTGTGTGTGTGTGTGTGTGTGTGTGTGTGTGTGTGTGTGTGTGTGTGTGTCTGTGTGTGTGTGTGTGTGTGTGTGTGTGTGTGTGTTGTGCTGCTTCACATATAAGATGGTGTGTAATGTTTGTGTATGCACCACTGTGGAGGTCAGAGGTCATCCTCACATGCTGTCTGCCCTTTTGAAGCAGAGCCTTTCACTGGCCTACTCCTCACAACTAGGGAGACTAAACTGTTTGCCTAGCAAGTCCCACTGATCTGCCTGTTCCCAGTGGCCCCCTTCAGTGTTAAGATCACAGGTCTGTGCTACTATGCCCAGCCTTTTTTTCACACAGGTTCTAGGGATCAAAGTCAGGTCATTGGTCCTGCATGGCAAGCACTTTGCCCACAGAGCCATCTGGCTAGCTTTGGGGAATATATTCCCTTCTTCCTTTTCTGGCTCTTAGCTTCCTTCCAGATGTTGTCTTGTTTTCACTATGCTAAGAGTCAAAGCTGGGCCTTTGCATGCTAGGCAGGCACTCAACTACTGAGCTCCACTCCGAGCCCTCACATCAAAACTCCAAGGACTGAGATCTGGGTTACATTGAGAAGGTCACAACTTAGCTACATCTTACAGCCTAAGCCACGGTTACTCACTAAATAAAGACAGAAACAGGGGACCAAGGTTTCAAGGTGAACAAAGCTCCATGATGCCGGTTAAGAAAGCCAGAATCCACTTTGGCGGGCAGCAGGTCCACCTCTAACACATTTTGTAATAGCAAAGTGTCAGCTTGCCATTCCACACAGTCGGCCCAGCCATCAAGAAGTACAAGTTGACCTAATGATTAACTAACTGATAGTGTTCCTGAGAGTTCCAATACTCTGTCCCCTCATTAGAAGCCTTTGTGATATCACCTGAGCTGAGTAGACCTTGGAAAGAATGCAGCCTGTCTAGGACTGCTGCTCTGCCCTTGCAGTACGCCAGTCAGGCTTACCCCGGGAACAATGTGAGATCCAGGGCCCATCACCCACAACCTAGGGAAGTGGCATCCTAGAGAGCCGTTGCTACAGGACTCCAGGGCTTTACCACAGTCTTAGTGGAGGGATCCCTTCACTCTTTTCTCTTCATTGTTTATAAGCTCTGACATCAGTCCAGGCAACCCAAAACTCTGAAAGAGAGGAGCACATGAACCCTCCTCTTCCCCACCTGAGCCATAGCACTGCTTGTCTCTGTTCTCTTTTAACTCCAAGGCCTGTAGAAGATAGAAGAGTGTTTCTTGAATGTGAATATGCACTGAACACAAAGGCTTTTAGGTAAAAGTGATGACTGACTCCAAAAAGATGGCTCAGCCCTAGTGGCACTGGTTGCTCTTGCAGAGGACTTGCCTTCCGTTCTTAGCACCCACAGGGTAACTCACGACTATGGGTAACTCCAGTTCCAGGGGACTCCATGCTTTCTTCTGGCCTCTGTGAGGACCAGACACAAGTAGAGTGCACACATGTACATGCAACACCATACATACACATAAGGTAAACAAATCTTTTTATGTTATTGTTAGATATTGTGTCTCTCTCTCTGGGGGGTGTTCATTTCATTCATCTTAATCAATAAAAAACAGGATTCAGATATTGAAGTAAAAACCTGGAAGACCAGAGATCCAGGAGCAGCGGCCAGTTGTTTCCTACCTGTCTCCTTGCAGCCAAAAGGCTGAGATCCTGTCTACACCCTACATTATCATTTCAGGTCTCTACCACCTCCTGAGTGCTGGGATTAAAGGTGTGAGCCACAAGTGCTTGGATTAAAGGTGTATGCTACCCCTGCCTAGTCTAGCTGAATCTGTGAGTTCAGCTTTAATGAGAGATCGAGTCTCAAAAATTTAGGTGGAGAGTGATGGAGGAAGACATCCAATGTCAGCCTCTGCTCTTCATGTGCTTACACATGTACCACCCTGTTGCGTGATATTTTGTTTGTGTTCTGATAAACAAAGCTTGTCAGAGGGCAGAACTAGCCACTAGTTAACCATAGAAGCTGGGCAGTGGTAGCATACCAAGAAAGGGAAGGAAGGAAGGAAGGAAGGAAGGAAGGAAGGAAGGAAGGAAGGAAGGAGGGAGGGAGGGAGGGAGGGAGGGAGGGAGGGAGGGAAGGAAGGAAGGAAGGAAGGAAGGAAGGAAGGGGAAGGAAGACCCAGGTGTTGGGCATTTTTTTAATTAGTGATTTTAATTAGTGATTAGTAATTAATGATTAGCCCATTGTGAGTTGTGTCATCCTTGGGCTGGTGGTCCTGGGTTCTGTAAGAAAGCAAACCAGTAAGCAGCACCCCTCCATGGCTTCTGCATCAGCTCTTGCCTCTGGGTTCCTGCCCCTTGTGAGTTCCTGTCCTGGCTTCTTTCAGTGATGGACTACAAAGTGGAAGTGGAAGCCCAAGATACCCTTTCCTCCTCAACTTGCTTTTTGTTGTGGCATTTCATCACAGCAATAGAAACCCTGACCAAGACAAGGTCCAACCTGTCTATGGGTTTATTTCATGATTTTGTTTCACCCTTAACAATGACGATAAGTATAAATAGTAACCCCCCCTGCACACTGTTTGGCAGATTTTTACAGCAAGTATTTCATGTAACTTTGCAAGAATCCCAAGGTGCTGGTATTATTTTCAAGCTGAGAAATGAATGCACAGCAAGTTTAAGTACCTGGCTGCAGGTCACAACCACCACATACAAGGTATTCCCAGTTCCTCCTACATCATTCTATTTTCACCACACCTTCCCAGTACCAAGTCAGTCAGTTGGGAAATAGGATCAAACGGAAATCACCTATGATGTGGGTGTAGGGGAAGCTGTAGCCACGCCTACTTAGGGGCTGGCTACAGGTATGCCTGACCACACTTGTGAGGGTGTGGTCAGAGTGAGGTAGTGTGACTTCGTTTGCTCTTTCGCTTTCACTTTGTGGCATGCTGTACAGACCGCTACCACGCCGGCTGGCAAGGTTGCTCTGTAAGTAAGGCTTTTCCCTATTAAATACCCGTATATTTCTACCTGACTCCGTATTGGTAATTTCCCACTATATGTGGGGGTTGTCTTCTCATGTTTATTATTCTCTCCAGTCTCCGCCATCTCCTCTACTCCCCAGCCTTTGACACTGGTGTACCTGTTGCTAAGTTAAAGTGGAAGAAAGTAAAGTTCAGAGAGAGGTTCTCATCAACCTCAAGCCACCAAATCCAGCCACCAAAGAGACCACTTGACTTGGAGATTTCATTTTTGGTCACTTTTTTCCCCTAACAACTGTTTTTCCTTCCTGTCCCTTCCCTGTCTCCTTCCTTCCTTCTTGTCTGTCTCAGGTTTTGTTTGTTTGTTTTGTTGTTTGTTTGAGACAAGGTCTCATTTAACCCAGCTTAGCCTCAAACTCAAGATGCAGCTGAGGGTGACCTTGAACATCTGATCTTCCAGCCTCCATCTCCTGATTTCCTGGCCTATCCTTCTATCCTTGCTGAGACCTGATCTTGCTTTGGAGCAAACGCCACAGAAGACCAAGAGGAATGAAGTTATCTGGGAAAAGTTACTAAATGGATATGGATTTGTGCAAATGATAATATGAACATTTTGAGACTAATTCACCAACAGTCACTGCATAAATACTTCACTGTTTCATCCACTTGACTTTTGGCTGAAATGATACAACACAGCACCTAAAAGGAGTTCTGCTCTGGGTCTTTCAGGGGAGGGAGAGATTGTGAAAGCTGTATTCCTACCTGAGTAACCACTCTTCTCCTGTGATTGGCTCCCCTTGATGGATCCTATGGGAACGGCCTCTCCCCATGTCCACGTGGGGACTCAGAATGAAAACACCGAGGGAGTTCCTCATGAAAAATTAAAGACCCAGGGACTGATATTGGGGTTCAAACTTTGAGCTGAAGATCAGAAAAGCAAAGCATCTGGCTACTAGCTCTTACCTCTGCCTCAGACGGAAAAGGATGTCTTGTCCTCAACGTAGTTGGAGACTAATTCTCTCCACCAAACCTCAGATTGCAATTTTGTTTCCACCAAGCCTCAGACTGCAATCCCAGACTGCTGCCTCTTCCTTTTTTTACCTCTCAAATCCTGGGATTAAAGGTGTGTGATCCCGTGCTGAAATCACCTTTGTGTGAGCTGTTTCTCTTTAGGGCTGGATCAATTTCATGTAGCTCAGTGTGGCCTTGAACTAACAGAGAACCATCTGCCTGTCCCCCGAGTCCTAGGATTACAGGAATGCCACCACTGCCTGACTCTATGGCTTGCTATATGGCTGCTGGAATTAAAGTTATGCATCACTACTGCCTGGGTCTATGGCTTGTGGCTTGCTTTGCTTTCTGTACCCTCAGTCAAGCTTTAGTAAATCATAAATAATATATAACCACAGGTGTCTTACTGTTCTATTGCTATGAAGAGACACCATGACCAAGGTAGCTCTTACAAAGGAAAGCATTTGATCGGGGCTTGCTTACAGTTTCAGAGGTTTAGTCCATTAGCATTACTGTAAGACAGCACGGTGGCACACAGGCAGGATGGCACTGGAGAAGGAGTTGAGAGCTTTTCATCATTATCGTCAGGCATCAGGCAAAGAGAGAGGAGAGAAGGGAAGACAAGGAGGGTGAGTGAGGGGGGACAGGTAGGTGTGGGCTTTTGAACCCTCAAAGCCCATCCCCGGTGACACAGCTACTCCAACAAGGCCACACCTCCTAATCCTTCCCTGACAGCTCATCAAGTGGGGACTAAGTATGCATATATGAGCCTATGGGGGGCAATCTTATTCAAACCATCATACATGGGCTGTTAGTCCCAAGGGCATCTCTCTGTGACTGATTAAAAACAAACAACAATAGCAACCAGAATCAATGCTTCCAGCTAGATGGCAGAGACAGTTCTCTCCACTCTGGAAGAGGATCTTATAGTACTACGTCAGGGGACTCTACTGTGACTCATCTCCTCACATTTGAGTGGATAAAGGAAGAGAAGGGATGGTGAGGGATGAGAAACCTCATCATGTTCAATGGGCCCTGACAAGGTCATACAAAGACATGGAGCTGTGAGACAAAACAGACAGGAGTGAGCCACAGAAGATCGCAGTGCAACCTAAAAGTGGCTCATGGACGGGCTGTGAGGTACAGGTACAGCGGAAAGGATGAGAGAACGCTAGATAGATCTCTGAAACTGGACCACAAGAGTTTCCATGGCAATCTAGTGACCTTGTGCTTTATCTTCTGGGGGACAGCAGTCAGTCATTTAGTGCTTTCAAGAAAGAGAAATAAAGTGGAACTTGGTTATTCCACTGGTCACAGGGGCAGAAAATGGATGAGAGAGTTAAATGTGGAAATGGTTCCCCTGATTTCAGGGGGTTGTGAACCAACTTATGAGGAGCCACCAGGGCTGTAAAGCAGGAGAACCTGAGGTCTTGGTGTCTGCTTAACTGGAAGAAGAGAAAGAGGGAGAGAGAGCCAAGGCTCACTTAAGATTTCTCAGAGTCACCACAGGAGAAGCCGGTTTCCGAGTGCAGTTGCGAATGAGCGAAATCTCCATCCTGTTGCTATTCTGTTTCCCTTTCATTTAGTTTGGACAAGGGAGGCCACACTCCTTCAATAAGGCCTTTCTTTCCCCTAGCCAAGTGGGTCATTCACTGAAGTTGGTGGCAAGGGAGCTGACGGAAGGGCTGAGGGCCAGGGATATTAGTAAACAGGAGCAAGGACTCAGATGGTGGTTAAACAGCCAGCTTGGCTGGACGGGGAGGTAGCAGCACCTGCCCTGTGTCCCATGCTTCAGATGCCCAGAACCCTGGTAGAATCCTAGGCCTAGCTACTCACTCACCCAGTGGACAGTGAGAAGCTGTCTCCAAACCCAGAGAGACAGAGGCACAAAGAGCAAAAGCAGTGTCTCAGGGGACAGGTTCTGGGCTCCAGGATGCAATGTGGAGATAGTTCTTGCACCTCAGGCTTCAGCACACCTTTTTATGACAATGGGGTTTCATTTGTTTTTTCTGTTTCCAAAATGTCTACACATTTTAGATGCTGGAAGACCTCAGGACGATAACCAAAAGGACACCAAAGTCTCACACATCTTAGGCTGCATCACAGAACAAGCAGCGCTTACCCCATAACTCTTGGTAGCGGGCTCAGAGGCTAGACCATGGCCTCCTTCCTGACACTTCCTAGCCTCACAAAGGGAGGGAGAAAAAAAATCCCTTCTCCTTTTCCTTTACTTCCTTTAGAACTTTTTGGTTTGTATTTTATCCAAGGGTCTCTCCTTTATCTCTCCTTTTCTATATTTCTCTGTCTTATACGTATGGGGCTGGGGTGGGGGTGGGGCTCAGTCCTGAAATCACAGTACTTTGGAGGCTGAGGCAAGAGGCTTGCTGGATTCTTGGCCAATCTAGACTACATAGCAAGTTCCAGGCCAGCCTAGGCTATAGAGTTAAGACCCTGATTCAAAACAGCAGCAAATCTCCTTGTCTGTCTGTCTGTCTGTGCTTATCCCTATCACTCTGTCTTGCTCTCAAGTGTGTGTGTGTGTGTGTGTGTGTGTGTGTGTGTGTCTTTCTCTTTCTTCAAATTTCAAAGAAAACCCATTGAATAACTGACTATTCAGGACCTGCAGAATGAGGCCTCTTTGGGCTGGGCTGTAGTCAAAGCCCTGTGCACTTCTAAAAGGGGCTGCAGGCTGATCTACCCAGAGCAAGGCAGTGGCTGTGGCAGCAATGCTCCCTGCACTGAGACTGGCCATCTGTATGCAAATCTCAGCGACCCAGCACACTTGCATCAGCCTGACTGGCCTGGCGGGCTGTGCCTCAGCAATTATCAGTGCACATCGGGCCTTTGTGCCCGCAGCCGGGCTTTGTGGGCGCTGAGGCTGCCCAGCACCTGCATCTCGGAGGTGGCAGATGGCAGGACTTGGCAGCAATATGGAAGTTTGCCTGAATGTGGCTGAGCCACAAATGGACATCTTTTATTTCTTCCTGGGGGTGGGGAGCTCAAGAGAAAGAAGGATTAGTGCTAGATTACCACCCATTTATTCGCTTGGCAAATATTTATTGAGTGCCTACTATGTGTCCTGCCACCAGTGGCCTAAAAGGGAGCCCCTTCAAAGGACATGGTATGACTATTAAGAGAACGACCCGAGAATGGGCATTTAAATCACTACATAGGCAATTGGCAACATACTTCCACAAAGGTCTTGATTTTATTTTGGGGGACTGTGACCAACACGATATAACACATGGGGCTCCTCCCCTCCTGTAGGCCCACAGAGCTCAGTCAGTCCCTTCCTGATTGACCCATGTACCACAGGGATGTGCAAGCTGTTAGAAGAATACATTACCCAGTTGGAGTGTTCCCACCCATGTGCTGAAGTAGCACTGAAGGAACCGGCACGATGGCGTGCGCCTTTAATCCCAGCACTGAGGCAGAGACAGGTGGATCTCTGAGTCCAACCTGATCTACATAGCGAGTTCCGGGATAGCCAAGGGTACTACCAGAGAAACCCTGATTCAAAAAAGCCAACAAATAAATAATAAATAGCAGCAGTTTTGAAGGTCCATTAAGGGAAAGCTGTTGCCTCCTAGTCCATAGAATAGAATCCACAGGCCATTGTCTCTTTCCTAAAGACTAAAGCCATTTGGAGCACCCCTAGGAAGGTGGTTATACCTGAAGCCATGCTAAAGAGATGGGAAGAATAATTAGACCTTTAATGAGATAATGTACCCTGTCTTACCAGAATTCCCACCTCTGTCTCAGTCCTCTCCATCTGCCATGAACTTCCCCTGGGTCGGCCTGACTCTAAGAAGCATAACTTCTCCCCTTTTTCTCCTGGACTTTTCTTCTGGGTGCTGACCACACTCTAAGTATGCTTTCCCTGGTACTTTGATGTTTTCTTTTCTCTTTCTCTTCAGCTGCCTTCCCAGTGCACGGCTGCCTGTCCGATGTCTAGCTGACCTCCATGCCAACTAAAACTGCTTGGCTTTCATTTTTCTGTCTCCCTCCTGGCAGCTGCTGCTATTTACAGCTTGCCTGTTTGGGAGTTTTTCTTTTAAAATTGCCCTTGAGCTCCCATCTGAGTCTGTTCTTAAATTCTGTTATTAGTGAGGCTAAGAACCCCAAGAGAGGACCCCAATTTCCCAGTATCATATAGATAAATATATTCTTTATTTAAACTGCATTAATCAGTTATTACACGTGTGTGTACGAATGCCAGATGAGCTTGTGGAGGTCAAGAGAGCAGCCTGTGGGAACTTTTCACCTCCTTCAACCATGTGGGTCCTAGGTATTGAACTCAGAACATCAGGCTTGGCAGTAAGCACTTTTACCCACAGAGCCATTTCACTAGCCCAAGGGTGCAGTGAGCCATGCTGGCAGCTAAGATGATTTGCATTCACTTTGGAGGCAGCTGTAGTCTTCTGGGAAGGCGCTGACCTTCTCATTCAACCTTTCTGGAAATATTTTTGCAGATTCACACAAGTGTGTTTCCACGGTGACCTATGCCAAAGCATCCTTCTGCAGAGTTCAGTGGGCTAACGCTGGATGTATTTGTTACCTTCTTGTTGATGTGATGAGATACCTATCAGAAGAGAGACTTGTGGGAGGGAGGGATCATTTTGACTCACAGTTTGAGGGTACTGTCTGTTGTGGCCAGAAAAGAATGGTATGAGGTCATGTTGCATCTGCTGTCAAAGAACCAAGAGAAGAATGGAGATGCCCAGATCCCTGCCTTATTCACTCTGGGCCCCTAGTTCGTGGGATGTCCGCTTTTTGTTGGTTTGTTGTAGAGGGTCCTGGGGATCAAATTCAGAGCTTTGTCCAGACTAAGCCAGAACTGTACCTCTCAGCCATGGTCCTAGTCCATAAACTATTGGGTTTATTTGTTTTGCATAGCACTTTCTAGATGGACTGAACACATTTCCTTCAAGGACAGGAGATCTCAGGTTCATACAGCTATTGCAATGTCAGGGTATTTTTTTAAGGAGCCACTTTAATAGGGCTTAAAGATTAAATTTTTTATTTTTTAGCTCACAATGAGGAATGCAATTGCTATCACTCCACACATCTGAGCCTGGGTTTCCATACAACTCTACTCGCTACCCCGTCCCTGGGTCCTTGCTCCATCTCTCAACTTCTTGCTTCTCATCTCCTTGCTGTGTCACACTGGCCTTGAACCCCCTTCTTCAGAAGCCAAGTTTTTTGATGCTGTGTCTGCAAAACTCCTGCCCTAAATTATGAAGCCTGGGAAAACGGAAGAAAACACACTCAGGAGGGATGCTGCTAGGTCTTACTGCTCCATTTGTCTTGGTCCATTAGGGCTGCTGTGACAAATGACCATAGATGAAGTGATTCTAACAACAACCATTTACTTCTCCCAGCTGCAGCTGCTGTAGGTCTGAGATGAGGGCGGGAAGGTGACATCTGGGATGTCACCTCTGGCCTGCAGGGATTCTTGTTGTGGTCTCCCATAGTAGACCTGAGAAGAGGCATGCTTCTCCTCCTTTCATAAGAACACTAATAATAATAATAATAATAATAATAATAATAATAATAATAATAATAATAAATATCTCATCTGGAGTGATCCACTCTCCTACTGGCCATTTCCAGAGGGTTCACCACAATGTACAGGCACAGTGCGGTTCAATACTGCGTTCAGTCTGTGGTGCCATGGAGAAGAAAAATGAGGATTGAGGAGAACACAAGTCAGAGGCAAACCTTGCATGGTGGTCAATACTAAATCTGGGAGCATTGAGATGGCTAAATCTAACAGTAGGGTTAGGATCAGCAATTTAAAGAGGAAGAAACCACCTCTCACCCCCACCCTCCCACAAGGTGACAGTTGCCCATATCTCCTGATAACTGTTTGGTGCCATTTGGGGGCATGTAGTCAAAATACTCAAAATACATCACAGAGGCACTGCAGACTCCTGGGAGTTAAACCTGAGAACTAGACTCTACCTGATTCTCATGGCCAGTAGGAAGTAGCTCCCTGTGCCAGGAGCTGGACCACACTACAGTCCTGTGTCTCCGGAGCTCCCGAAGTGACCTTCTGCATATTTCCAGAAGGAAGAGCAGTGGATCACCAAGATGGGAATCCAACGTAGCAGTTTATAACAGTTCATTCTGTGTGGGGAGCAGCTTTTGTTTTTGTTTTGTTTTGTTTCTGTTGTGTTGTGTTTTGAGACAGGGTCTCATTATGTAGACCACGCTGGTGTCTGGCTTGCTGCAGCCCTTCCATAGCTTCCTGAAGTGAAAGGATTACAGACCAGAGTCATCATCACACCCTGTTAGAGGCAAGTTTAACAGAGGTGAGTAATTTTAAGTGAAATATTCAGGGTGAGGGGTAGGGTGGGAGTGGGTCTCCTAATTTAACTAAAATAAAAGTGAGAGGTGAGAATTTTAAAAATTAAAAAAATTACAATAAAGTAAAATTAGTTGAAGACAAGTACAGTAGCTCACACAAGATCTTGAATGCAAGATGTAACTTCGACCCCAGTCAATGAAAAACCATGTGAGGTCCTGGTCTTCCTCAGGCCTGTTTTAGATAGACAAGGGAGTAATGGTTTGAATTGGGAAGTAAGGATTGGAATTGGAAAGTAAACCTGAAGGTAAACCAGGGTGCTGAAGCCAGGGGAAGGGGCTCTTGAAGATAAGTAGATGCCTTTTCCTTGATGGAAGATGAGATAGACCTTAAAGGAGGAGAAAACTGTTTTCCCTGGAATCATCTTTATCTCCCAATCCGATACGGTAGCACTGCCTGGTAGAATTGCTCTAATTGAACAAGAGATGTGTATACAGGTACCCAGTGCAGTCTCTGTCATATAGCAGGGTCATAACAGCTGTTTGATAAATGACTCACCCTGTAGATGAATGAGAACATGAGAGAATGGTCCAAGAGATTAATGAGTGGTAGACGGGATAGATTCATGAATGCATGAAGAAAGGGAAGAAGGGAGGGGGGATAATTGCTGAGTGTATTCTTCAAGATCCAGTTCAAATGCTGTCTCCTCCAAGAGGAAGAAGCTTCCAAGGCCTTCCTCTAAGCCATAACCGCCCCCCCACACACACACACACACCAAGTGGCCTCTTTGGCCATGCCTCTCACTAATATAAAGTCTTCTCTTAGGTTGCCGTCTCCTGAATCACTTGGGGAAGATGTTCGAAGATTAGATGTACAACTATATATGCTTGAAGTGGACCTCACCTCTACACTGTGAATAGCCTGGGAGCGAGGCTGTGAGGGAAACAAGGTTTTTCATGGTGAGCATGGCATCAAGCATTTACCAACACCCCCCACCCACCACTTTCAATCTCAACCAGGAAAACTGGAGTGTGTCCTGAGAAGCCCCCAAGAGTCATAGTTGAGCTACTCCCCCTAGAAACGTGGTTGTCACCCTTCTTAGAAAGATCCAGCCCGAATTTCTTGCACCCTGGTTTTATTAGGCCTTTGTTGGCCTTTTGGTTATGAGTCATTTATGATGTTTAGAACTCTAGCCACTCAGGGACACCAAGGTCAGGGCCATTTTGAACCCCTGATCATATCTGCTCCCACTGTTTGGCTGGCCATGTGTCCCTGAGTGTCTGACCCATCTAATTATCACAATTCCTTTCTTTTGACTAAGTCCACAGAGTAAAGTGGCAACGCAAACACTTCAGAGGGGAAAGCAGCAACTCCCAAAGAAGAAGGGGAAAGAATGGGCTGCATTGTTACAATGCTATTCCTAGCTAGATGTCATGGTTTGGGAAAATAGAAAGCTGTGTGTGTGTGTGTGTGTGTGTGAGAGAGAGAGAGAGAGAGAGAGAGAGAGAGAGAGAGAGAGAGAGGAGAGAGAGAGAGGAGAAGAGAGAGGGAGGGAGGGAGGGGGAGAGAGAGAAAGAGAATGTGGGTGTGAGAGAGTATGTGTGTGTAAGTATGTATGTGAGAGAGAGGAGAGTGTGTCTGTATGTGTGTGAGAGAGAGCAGACACACACACACACACACACACAGAGAGAGAGAGAGAGAGAGAGAGAGAGAGAGAGAGAGAGAGAGAGAGAATGTACAAGCTCAAGAGTAGATAGAGAAAATGAACAGAAGCAGCCATGGCTCTTCATGACTTGGACAAATCAATCTTTCTCTCTGGGCCACAAGACAGATCGTTAAGAGGTAAGACAAGGCAGCCCCTTCTTCTGTTGCTGCATAGGTAGGAGCAGGATCCTATAAATGAGGCCACCTTCTCTGACCACATGCATTTGTATATGTGCTTAGTCTTCTGGCCGTCCAAACTCCTCAGGCTTTCTGGCATGACTAAGCCATGAATTTTCCCAGTGTCCTCCACAAGAGAGTTTGCTTTTATCTACTCCATATGGAAAGGTGATTTCCAAATAAATAGAAAGTAAATAAAGCCAAGAAATAGAAAAAGAAGGAAAAATCATTTTAGAACATGTACTACATACCAGGTTTTAGACCCAGAAGTTTCACATCTGAATTCTCACACAATACCCCTGAGAGATTAAGAGGTCTTATTTTGATTTTTTTGTTATAATAGAAAAAGTAATTGAAGATTTCCCTCCACCTTGAGTCTACCCTAATTCCAAGTCTGTGTCCCATCTAGGACACAATGCCAGGAATCAGGATAGCTCTATAAGCAGAATTCCCTCTGGGAGATCCCTTCTGCTAAGAGTCCAGCTCACAACTGGTTCAGTCCCCTACCTGTGTGCCAGTTCCCACAGAAGACAATTATTACGAGTTGAATCTAAACTGTTCCCCCACAGTCTCCTATTTCAAATTCTTGTTCCCCAGCTTGTGGTCCTATTTTGAAAATTATCACATGTTCAGAATGAGGAGCTTAGCTTGATAAAAGTTGCTAAGGGTGGATTTTTTAAGGTTATACCTACCACTGAGCTCACTGTTTCCTATCTCCCACCAACTAAACAAGCTGCAAGCACATGTAGGCACACTTCCACCACCATGTTTTGAAATTTTTGATGGTTTGAAATTTTTGAAACATACCTCTCCTATCTGAAGTTGTCTCTGTGGGACATTCTGGTCACCATGACAAGAAAAGTAACTAAGGGTAATTTTTTGTGTGTGTGGGAAGACCATTACCAACTTTTTTTATTTATTATATATACAGTTATCTGCATGCATGCTTGCACACCAGAAGAGGACACCAAAGGTAATTTTTTTAATCAGTTCTATAAACACTTGATGGGAGATGAGAGAGAGCTCACCAATAGAACACTTGCCTAGTGTGTATGAAGCACATTATGAGGACCTGAATTTGTTCCCTGGAATTTATGTAAAAAGCCAGGATTGAGGGTGTGCATGTAATTCCAGCACTGGAGAGTCACAGACAGGCAAATCCCTGGGGTTCAATAGAAAACTACCCTATACTAATTGTCAAACTACAGGCCAGAGGAGAGGTTCCCATCTCAAAACACAGGATGGCGGCTAGAGAAACAGCTCTTCTGTTAAAGGTGTTGTTATTTTGTAAAAGTTTAAAAATTAGAAAAGTAAAGAAACCACGAGATGGAAACAGGAGCAATGGAACACAAACAATAGGAGCACATTAACCAGTTTATTACAGGGTGGGAGAGAGAGAATGGGAGAGGAGAGAGACAGAGACAGTTACAGAGACAGACAGAGACACACACAGAGAGAGACAGGAAGGTAAGAGGAGTAAGAGAAGAGAGAGAGAAGAGAGCAAGGAAGGCAAGAGAAAGAAGGAAGAGAAGAGAAGAGAAGAGAAGACAAGACAAGACAAGACAAGACAAGACAAGACAAGACAAGACAAGACAAGACAAGACAAGACAAGACAAGAGCAAAAGAGTGTGAGGGGGCGGGTGCCTGTCTTTTAAAGGGGTCCTTTACACTTTCGTGCAGACTTAGCTCCCATGGAACCCTGGACTGACCAGGGTACTGCATGAGTGGATTCTGCCAGGTAACAGGGCCAGGTCAGCTTAATGCCTGAACCTTTCAAAAGGATCTTGCTATTCTTTCAGAAGACCACAGAGTTTGGTTTCCAGAACCTAAATATGATGGCTCGAAACAATCTATAACTCCAGTTCGAGGTGATCCAAACCTACCCAGCCATGTCCCATGTATACTCAAAAATAAATAAGCCTAAAAGGTCAAACTAACAACAACAACAAAAACAAGATAGGTGGCACCTGAGTAATGACACACCCAAGGTTGACATCTGGCTTCCATGAGTATGTACATGCATTGCATGAGCTGGGGTTTTTTTTTTCTCAAAAACAAAACAAATATGCATACACACAGACAGGACAGGGAGGGAGAGAGGGAGAGCTTTTCCAGAGAGCTCATCCCTGCCCTTAGAACTGAACAGACCCATTTGAAGCTGAGCCCCATGAATCAGCTTTGGAGCCAGTGGTTCCTAGAACTGCATTCTGGAATCTGAAGCCTCTTTTGTAGTGATCTCAAGTTAGTGTTCTTCGCTCTGCTCTTGCCTGGCCTGCCAGCTCCTGAGAAAAACATTCAGTTGCCCTCTTTATACGCTCTCAGTACCCAATTGCTCCTATTGCTAGGACCTCTGGACCAGGTAGACAATTAGCATCCAAGGCTATCTGACTCATTGTCCAGTGAGGTTCTGGCCTGTGAAATCAGCCTACGGAGGGCAGTAAGACTTCCTTAGCTCATCTCCACAAATGCCATGTCATCTCTCAGGGACAGCTTACCCTCATTATTTCCTTCCTGCTCTGCTCCATCCTCCTCAGGCTTCAGAGACAAGGCTGGTCTCTTCCCTGGACAGCCCTTGCATCCTGCACCCTGCGATTAGATGACCTCTTGGGCTGACCTGCTTCAGGTTAAATGAACCTATTCATTGAACTTTTCCTCCTCTGAACTATATACAGCCCCTATATCAGTTTCCTGGCTCCTTTTGTACTCCCAAGGTGAAGGATAGAATTCAGGAAACATTCCTCTAATGGAGGCCCTTACAAACTCCCTCCTTTAACTATCCTGGGGAGCCAGGCACACACCATGGCCTCTCTTTTAGGAAAGGAGTAGATACTCTTTTCACTGGTTACCTTAGCTTCACCCTGCTCGATGTATGTACATTGTAAGGCTTTGAAGAAACCTTGCTATCACCATTAAGAGGCTATGAAGCGTATTTGAAGATAATCTGTTCAATTCCAGGTAGGGAGCATGCTAACGACGATTCTACACAATTCCTACACTTACGAACCAGAAACTGTCACAAGTAAGGGGGACTAGGCTGGTCCCTGTTTCTAATTAATCTATTAACTCCCCTTTTCCTGACTCAATTGCTCTCCTCCACTTTCATGACACACACATATCAAGTACTCTTCCATTAATCCGTGGCACTTGGAGCTATCATTGGAGGCTCTCTTCCAGGTGTAATTTGCTGTAATCACCACAGAAAATGAAAGCCATTTTCCAGAAGCCAGGGAGTATGAGACACTCATTTGTATCCTTTTCAAGTCCTAGATGACTGCCTGGTTCCCCAGAGGTCAAATGACAGCAGTGCTTGTCATTTTGCTTCCATCACATGCCAGACTCTCTCAGCATCCTAGTGGCTGCCCTGGTAAGGAGAATATTTAATCCTCGCTCTCTTCCCAGGCTCCAGGATGATTGAAAATGCTCATGGTTTTTTTGGCCATGAGCTGATAAATAAGAAATGACCACATAAGTATTAAGTATAGCCAATCACAAAGACGGACAATCGCATGGTGATGCAACTGAACCAGGGCTTCGGATAAACAGTTGTAGGCCTAGTATTCCAATCTTGTAAAGTGTCTGCCACAGTCTCCTATGTTGGAACACTTGGTCTCCAGCCAATTGTGCTTTTTTTGGTTGGGGGCAGGGGTTAAAACCTTTAGGAGATGGGATCTACTGAAGGACATGAGTTGAGTGAAGGGAGGGTGGCCCTTTATGTTTATAGTCAAGCCCAGCTTCCAGCTCTCCTTCCTAGTCAGCCTCCATATGAACAAGCAGCCTCAGACACCTGTTGCTGTTGCTGCCAGTCACTTCTGCCACCTGTGCCTTCCCTGCCATGGTGAACTGTATACTCAAACCATGAGCCTAAATAAATTCCTAATAGATATTCAGTCTATCCCAGTGACATAATAGTGGCTCATCTGGGAATGTTTGTCTGTGGAAGAAAACATATGAGGAGGTAGAAAGACACCACTAAGTCCCAGGCTGTGTGTGTAAGAGATTCTGGTCAGAGACCTGGGATCTCAAGGGGTGCTAAAAAGCCATGATCCCCAGTATGTCATAACCTAGACTTCCCAAACTGGATGAATAATATAACTGCTACTTCCTGAGGACCTACTGCATCCACATGTGGGTCATGGCACATTGTTTCCAATAATATAATCCTCTCAGGCAATACATCCCTGGGCAGTGGCATTACCCATGATTCATAGCTTCTGAAACTAAAGCTCTGAGGGCAGCCTTTGTACAGGGTCACACAGCATCAGGGAAGGTTGAGGTGAGAGTTCAGACCTGTAGGATTCCAAAGCTGGTCTCAGGAGGCAGTTCCAGAGGTGACACAATGAGGTCACAATAGTGCAGAGCTCATGACCTCTGAGGACACTCCCTATCCTGAGATGCTGCAAGGAGTTCAAGGTCATCTCTGGCTCTTTGGGCTTTTATGGCTGTTTTGGAAGCATGTCTAACTGCCACATGTTGAATAAGAAAGTCCTTCAGCAACATACCTTGGTCTCTCAGCCCTCACACAGTCCTGTTAGGTAGCTGAAACAGATACACTGGGCTCAAAGAAGCCAAGCGACTTAGCCAGGCCATGGCCAGGCACTAAGCAAAAGCATTCCCCATGAATGTTTGCACATGAGAAACAGAACGGTGCTCTAAGAAGACAGCCCTCCAACATTGGACAAAGACCCTTGTTCTGACCCTGGCTCCAAACTACCTTCAATGCCACATCTGAGTACCTATGTAAGACCTGACTTTTACTTTAAAAAAAAAATACTTTAACTTTTTATTTTATGTGCATTGGTATAAGTATGCCAGATCCCCTGGAACTGGAATTACAGACAGGTATAAGCTGCCATGTGGGTGCTGGGAACAGAACCCAAGTCCTCTGGAAGAGCAGCCAGTGTTCTTAACCACTGAGCCATCTCTCCAGCCCCTAGACTTTTACTTCTTAACACCCATAGTGATACTTATTCATCTGTTAAGCACAGATAGTTCCAGGGAGCTAAAGAACTCAGACCCTTGCCTGGCACTTGATGAGTGCTGCATGAGAGTTAGTTAATGGGATTTATTTTTGTCTGGGTTGAGTTATATATGCCAAAATAACTCTGAGAGCATGTAGAATGAGGCTTCCTGACCATCATTTATCCATCTCTATTAGAGAAGGAACCAGCAAGCCATATCCCTCTGGTTCCCAGATATTCTCCAGAGTGGAGGAACAGTCCTTGGGGACTATAGGCTTTTGGCTGGCTTCTATGGACCCTGCCTGAAGCTTGTGCCTGCCTGTCTGCAGAGAGAATGAAGAGGCAGAGGCTACTTCTTGCCAATAGACAAGCATGTTTGCTGTCCACAGGAGAGATGTTGTCATATCAGGAACTGAGTCACATCTAGCCCAGCCACCCCCCAAAAAATTGTTCTTAATATTTATGTGACAGCTGTTCTAGTTAGTTTCTATTGCTGTGGTAAAACACGATGACCAAAAACAAGTTGGCAAGGAAAGGGGTTTATTCTTACACATCATAGTTCAACATCAAAGAAAGTCATGACAGGAACTGAAAGAGAGCAGGAACCTGGGGACAGGAACGGACGCAGAGGCCATGGAGAGGTACTGCTTACTGGCTTGCTCTCATGGCTTGCTCAACCTGCTTTCCTATAGTACTTAGGACCACTAAGCCCAGGGATGGGATGGGCTCTCCCTCATCAATTAAGCCATCCATAAAATCTAGCAGCAAAATATTTTCTTAATTGAGGTTCCCTCCTTTCAGATATCTCTAGCTTGTATCAAGTTGACATAAGACTAGACAGGACAACTGGCCCCCTTGTCCACTAGACAGGTGAACACATCATTATTAAGCCACAGCCCTTTATTTCTTATTTGTCCCTTATTAAGATCTCACATTAAAATAATAAATAACTTTAAAATTCCCACAGTCTTTATAAATACAAACATATTGAAATTTCAGCCCCTTTAAAATAGCCAATCTCTCAAAACCCAAAGTCTTAAAACTCAAAATTTCTCAGCTGTGGGCTCCTGTAAAATAAAAAAATAAATACTTTTTTTTTATTATTTCAAGAGGGAAGAACCAGGGCACAGTCACAATCTAAACCAAACCAAACCAAACTCCCAACAGTGTGATTAACAGAATGCCCGATGTCTTGTATTCACTCACAGTTTTCTGGTTTCCTCCAAGGGGCTTGGGTCATTTCTCCAGCTCTGCCCTCTGCAGCACACACAGCTGGTCTTCTTAGCTCCAGCTGGGTCCACTCCATTGCTGTTGCTATTCTTGGTGATCATCCCATGTTCCATGATACTGGCATCTCCAAAACACCAGTGCCTTCTACTACAACTGGGCTGCACTTTCACTAATAGCCTCTCATAGGCTCTCTTCATTGTGCCAAGACTCAACTTTTCTGCATGCCCCCTTCAGTATTGGGCCTTCAACTGCCACTGAGGCTGCATCTCCACCAATGGCATCTCACAAGCCAAGACTCAGCTGTTCTCCATTAACTCCTCATGCCTTCAAAACCAGTACCACCTGGGTGACTCTTATACCACAAATCTTGACTGCCTCTGGAACATGGCTTTTGTGTATTCTCAGAAAACACTTCCCAGAATATTCCACCTCATTGATGCTTTCTCTCTCTCTCTCTCTCTCTCTCTCTCTCTCTCTCTCTCTCTCTCTCTCTCCCCCACATTTTCCCCCTTTGGTTTTTTGAGACAGGGTTTCTCTGTGTAACTGCCCTAGTTGTTCTGGAATTTGATTTGTAGAGTTGGCTTAGGCTGCCCTCAAAATTCATAGAGATCCACCTGACTCTGCCTCCCACATGCTAGGATTAAAGGTATGAGCCACTACGCTCAGTATGCTGATCTCTTCTTATTCTCAGCTCCAGCCAACCAGCATTGAGTATCGAAGCAATGCAAAGGTTTCACTTTAATTGTTCTGGTATCTTGCTAATCACAGCTGATTCTTCAGCCCCAGCTGTCCGAAACCATAGATCTTCACACACAAAAAAGCCTGATACAGTCTTTGCTTCCCTTTGAAATTTCACAAGCCAGGTCCCCATCATCTACATTGCTCTCAACCCTCTGAGTTTTCTAGCCCAAAGTTCCAAAGTCCTTCCACAGTCCTCCCAAAAACAACCTGGCCAAGTCTGTCACAGCAATACCCTATTATCCTGGTACCAGCTTGTCTTAGGCAGAGTTTCCATTGCTGTGATGAAACACCATGACCAAAAAGCAAGTTGGAGAGGAAAGGGTTTATTTGGCTTACACTTCAGCATTGTAGTCCATCACTGAAGGAAGTCAGGACAGGAACTGAAACAGGGCAGAATCCTGGAGGCAGGAGCTGATGTACAGACTATTCAGGGATGCTGCTTACTGGCTTCCCATGGCTTTTATAACCTGCTTTCTAATAGAAGCCAGGACCACCAGCCCAGGGGATGGGATGGGCCCTTCCCCATCAATCACAAATTAAAGAAATGCCCTAAATCTGGATCTTCTGGAGGCATTTTCTCAAAAGAGTTTCCCTCCTTTCAGAGGACTCTAGCTTATGTCAAATGGACATAAAACTAGCCAAAACAACAGCTCCTGCCTGTAATCCTAGCACTGGGGAGGTTGTAAGTTTAAGACCAGCTACCATAGCAAGACTGTGTCAAGCAATCTATATGGTATCTCTGAGCTCTATTGTGTGCTGGCATTTTAGAGTCCTTATGCAAGGGGTCATCGGAATGAAGAGGTGGAGACAGATGGTGGAAGAAGGCAGAAGAGTGTCTCCAGGGCACAAAGGTGGTGGTGAGGAGAGGGAGCAGAATTTGAATCTAGGCCTAGCAACCCTCATTCACTACACACAACCCAGAGGCCTCTGTATCCAGGCCCGCACCCAAGCATCTCACTTTGCACAAGATATTAATTTGGGCCTCCCAAGTCAGCTTTTGTTTCTGTTTTCTCTTCAAGAACTTGTAATCACACAAATGCCTGTGTGCTCTTATGTGGTGCTGCTGCTGAACCAAGACTAGTAAGTGTGCAGGTCAGAGCCTTGGCAAGATCTGGTGATCCGGGAGAATGCAAAGGGCCATCCTCATTAGGCACAGGGTTTCATATAGCTCCACCTGGCCTGCGCCAGCCTACACCTACATTGTACAGCAAGGTCATCTTGGCAATAGCCACAAACAGCTGTGCTGGGGAAAGGTGGCACCCAATCCCCCACCCCCCCCACCACCCTAATGAGAACGAAGCAAAGCTCAGACTGTAATCCACCAGCTGCAGAAGCCAATCATTCCTCCTCGTTACCGAGCGAAGAAATGCCTCTCAGGGCGCCTTTGGCTCCTTACAAACAAAATAAAACAAATCCTTCCTATGGATTTCATTTGCCATTTAATGCAACCTAATGATTTCCAATTGGAACCATATTCATGTTTGTATTGACTTATTAATAGCACATCCATTTTCCACACAATAAAGCCTGAACATGAACTGGTGACTTTGACCAAAATGCATTAGGTAGCATTAAAGATTAAATAAACACTGTTTCTATGAGTAATGTTTAATGTCCTCTATTTGTCAGTATATTGAAAATTGATCTCTGGGTATTTTGAGCAAGGGCTCCACAGAGTGTGTTTTGAACATATTATGAGTCATGACTATGTATTAGGATGTGGAATGTTTTCCAGGCCATCGGTAGAGCTCGTTACAACTTTAGAATATTCTGGTTAATTTGCACAAATTGTTCCAATGTTGATGGCAAAAGCCAAATAGTAAAAGGGCAGAACTGAAACACATGTGTAATTAAACAGCAACTCAGAAATGGCTCTGACGGGCACGAGAAACCTAGTCTTGTTTTCTCCCTCTGGGCCAGTGGCGGTATCTGCCGATGTTGGGGGCTCCCTTGCTACTGGAGGAGGGATAAGTACTGTGGAGCCCTTCCTTGTCTGCTTCTTGCAGTCCTCAACCTGCATCTATTCTGCAAAGATAGAGATGGTGTTTGCTTTGCTTTTGTATTCCCAAGGCTTAGAACAGAAGACCTGACACTCAAGAGAAGTATACCGAGCAGGCCTGTAATCCCAGCTCCAGGAGAGACTGAGGAGGGAGTGTCAAAAATTCTAGGCAACCTTAGGCTACTGAGTGAGTTTGAGTCAGCCTGACAACTCAGTGAGACCTTGTCCTAAAATAAAAGATAAGAAGAAGGCTGGAATCATAGCTTAAAGGTAAAGCAATTGCCTAGCATACTCAAGGCCACCGGTTCAACTACCAAAATCTCCAATAAGGAAGGCAGAAACTAGGACTGATGGTAAAACACCTGTAATCCTGCAAAACAGTGGATAGACCCAGGCTGAGGGACACCTGACCTGGGAACAGAAGCAGGCTTTAGTGGTGGTTCTCAACCTGTGGTTCTTGACCCCCTTGGGAGTCACATATCAGATATTTACATTGAATTCACAACCATAGCAAAATTACAGTTAGGAAGTAACAATGAAATACTTTTATGGTTGGGGCCACCACAACACAAGGAACTGGCACAGCATTAGGAAGATTGAGAACCACTGCTCTAGATGCTTCCAATTCCAGGTGATGAGAGAAAGGAAGGAAGAATGTGATATCTTGGGCAAGGGACAGCCTTGAGAGGTATAACTTGAAGGAGTGATACTGTCAAATGAACTTGGAGCCTATGAAATGTTACAAGCAGGAGTTATGTCAGCCACCATCTATATGTGGGGAGCATCTGGCTTCATCTCAACATGTTGGATACAGAAAGGCCTTTAGCCATGAGCCATCCTAATTCATGAGGAAGTCAAGGTAAGGGGACATTACTCCTCTTGGATGCCTCTCTGCTAAGTAGTCCCTATTTCGTTGTGCCTAACATTTCCTTAAAGATTTCTATTGCCAACATTTCCATTTTCTTCTGTCCTTCCTCTAGTCTAGGTTACAGGTAATAAGGATTGCTTCTCTAGTATGGGACTGACACTGTGGTCCAGAACCACCTGTCTCATGGGGAATGGCTTAGACAATGGGCAGGTTGTCAGTCACATTTGCACACAGACTACTGTGTTATTAGTGTTCCTCATGCCATATGGCTCTAGCAACACACAGCAGCAAGCCAGCCCCAGAAGAACCTGGTGCCTCACCTGTTCCCAGTCTCCCTGAAGGAGCTCAGCACTCCCTCCAGGGTCAGTGTTAGAATCCCCACAATAGGAATGAAAGTAAAAACAAAACAAAATATTGCCACTATAACTGACTGGACTGCTGTCCAGCCAGTAGTCAGAATGGGACTAGGCACGCTTCCATATGGGAAGTTGGCATTATTATGGATTTAAGTGTCATGAACCTGAGACTGTGATTGCACCATTCACACTGACATAGTAAACAAGAATCAGCTTCTTCCCCTGCTTACAGATTCCTGTTACCTGATGACATTGCTGATGATTTTATTCCATATCCCATTCATTCTCAGGTAACCTTTCTTGCCTGCTAATTCAACCATAAGCAAATACTATAGACCCTACACTCTACCTTCCAAACACTTATAGTCCAATCAGAATGATAATAGGTGGAAGGCCACTCCCTCATTTAAGGCTTGTCATTCAAGTTGAGAAGGAGATTTAAATCCTGCATGTGTGGTGTAACTAGTAATTCCAGTGTTGAGGAGATGGAGACAGCAGGATCCCTTGGGATCTGTGTCACCAATTGGTATGTCCGCAGTAAAAGTGAGAAACGTTGTCTCAAAAGCACCTGAGGAATCACACCTGAAGTTGACCTTTAGACACACACACACACACACACACACACACACACACACACACACACACACACACTGCAAAACACACATTGTAAAATAGGGCTGGTGAGGTGGGTCAGTGAGTCAAGACATTTGCCACCAAGCTTTCCTGCCTGAGTTTGATCCCTGGGACCCACATGGTAGAGAGAAAGAGAAGTGACTCCCACAAATTATTTTCTGAAGTCCACATGCAAGCTGTGATATGCATGCCCATGTATACACACATTCATAAATGCAATAAAAATTATAATAGTCATTTACTGAGTGACCATTTTGGGCCAGACACTGCTTCACACATGGTTTTATTCTAGATTCTTTGGAAGGTCCTTACCAACATTTTCATGTTAAAGATGAGGAAATAGACATGAAACTGTTGGGGTGACCATGTACCATGATCACATAGTACATATATTAAAAGGCCAGCAGCATTCGGAGCCAGGAATCAAAAGGGGCCAGTGGTGACTGGCTTTTTTGAAAACAGCTTTCCCCACTATCTGACTTAGGCAAAGTAGAAGCCTCTTAAGTGTCTATCCATACATGGCTCATGCCTGCTGTCTGCAAACATTATCACCTGTAATGCATTCACTACCAGCCCTTGAGGCTTCCTCCTTCCCTCTACACAAAACCAACAGAAGCAAAGAAGTTACACAACTCACCTCATAACACAGCAGGCCTCGTTGCAGAACTCTGGAATCCTCTGGGTATCCCTCTGTCTTCCAAGATTCAGTGTGTAACAGATGCATTTGCTTGGACTGAGGTCTCTTGAGACTCAGTGAGCCCTAGGTGCCTGCCAATTCTGTGTCTCCATGTAGGTCTAGACACAGGGGCCAGCACTCAGATCCCAGCCTGACCTTGTCCTTCTGTTCTTGAGGATTAAGGACATCTGTTTATTCCCTAGAAACCAAGAAGACACAGTTGGTCTTCCCCCACCCTAGGCATTCCTGTTGGATCAATGAATCTGTCCATGATTGAAAGGCATAAGGCTGAAGACATGAAAGCTGTACTCAGAAAGCTGGTAGCTCAAGAGCAGTGTGGTCTGGCCTCTACCCCTTCCCAGTCCTCCTTTCTCTATAAATTTTAGACTTTCCATGCCAAAATTCAATTTGAAGGTTTCTGTCATTTTAGGTGTGTGTGTGTGTGTGTGTGTGTGTGGGCGCACACTTGCATAAATGTTATTCCTGCATACCACATTCATGCCTGGTGAAAGCAAAGGTCAGTACAACATGTGGGATCCCCTGGAACTGGAGTTACAGATGGTTGTGAGGTGCCATGTGGATGCTGGAAATCGTATGCAGGTCCTCTATAAGAATAAGTGTTCTTAACTGCTGAGGTATCTCACCAGCCCCTGTGTTTGTTTGTTGGCTATTTTGTTTTTGTTTTTGTTTTATTGAGACAGGGTTTCTCTGGGTGGCCCTGGCTGTGATGAGCTCATTGTGTAGACCAGGCTGGCCTCGAACTCACCGAGATCTGCCTCCCTCTGCCTCCCAAGTGTTAGAATTAAAGGCATGAGCCACCACTGCCCAGCTGTTCTCCTTTTGTTTTTAAAATGATTACATCTTAGTTCAGCCTGTTACGACAGATTACAATAGACTGAATGATTTGTGTGGCCAATGTTTCTTCCTCACATTTGTCAAATCTGAAAGTTGAAAGTCAAGTGACAAGGTCTGATGTCTGGGAGAGGCCTGGCAAATTGAGCTGGCCAAGCTCTAGGACCATTCATGAGTCTCAACCCTCCAGGTCACCCACCAAAGGCCCCAATTCCAGACACATGTGTACTGGGACTGGGGTTTCAATAGATGCCTTTGAGGGACTGCAAACATTTATTCTACTGCAGATGATAATAGCAAATGACATCCAAAATGTTTATAGGTCTCTAGTTTAGACACCCACATCATGACACCATATCCCCCATCCCCAAGCCTGGAGGGGAAGGAAGAAAGTCCCTGGCTTTCCTGGTTGTCCCTGAGCAGGCCACACCCATGTAGCCTCCCATCCCCAAACCCCTGTCCACCCTCACTGTGTGCCCATGAATGCACACACACACACACACACACACACACACACACACACAAACCAGCAGCAGCATGGAAGAAAACACTTTCTTCCTTCTCTTCCTGTGCATAGCCCCTTTGCTCAGGCTTTCCTACCAGGCACTGCTGTGTCTTGTTCCCCCTCCTGACCCCACTCTCCCCACCCATGCAGTAAGACTATGACCACTTGGTGATTTCTCCACAGGGAACCCTAAAAACTGGAACAGGCTTTGTCCCCAGTAGAAAATGCCAGAAATCTTCATGACTGCCTGGCTCCAGTCTCTAACCACCCACACCCCACAGAGGGAGAAGAGCATCCATGGCTTGGGTCCCAACCAGCTTGGTATCCTAGGGTCTCTCTCTCTCTCTCTCTCTCTCTCTCTCTCTCTCTCTCTCTCTCTCTCTCACACACACACACACACACACACACACACAGCCTTTTTTAAACTAAGGGCTTGGTTTAGATATTTCTAAGTCCCTTTCCAGCTCACAAACTGTTCACTGACTGTGACCAGCCGCAGTAGCAGTTAGCACATCAGGATTTGAGAATGTGGTCTGACCGGTATTGTGGGAACACTTGGGCCTTCCAAGCCTCACAAGAAAGAAAATGCCTAGGTGAGATTTCCTCGAAGGCTCCTTGCCAAAGGGCTTCTTGGCCACAAGAATCAAATCCCCAGGGGTCTCACCCACCCACCCACAACCACTTTAATAATATATTTTTTTAAAAAGTCCTTTAGAATTTCAAGCTGTAATAACACCTGATCATCAGGGAGAAAGGTGATTCCTCATGTATAAATTTCAAACTTTTTTTTGTTTGGTACAAACAAACTTAGCAGGGAACAAGAAAGTTTGCCGGGTTTTGTTGTTGTTTTGTTTATTTTCCCTAAAAATTTGACTTCAAAATTAGTTAGAAAGGATTTTCCCATAAATAAGCATGAACCCTACATTCCCTGGATTGATTGCTTTCAGTTTATATGCCAACTGTAATAGCTCCTGGTTCTACACATAAAGCCAGCTGACTTTGAATAGTAACAACCAAAATATATATAAATATATAACGTTAGCGTGTGCACACACACACACACACACACACACACACACACACACACACACAGAGTTGGCTCACTTCCTCCCTAAACTACTATAGCACACCGGATGATTTCAATATTCCTGTCTGAAGACATGCCTTTGCTTCCATCACCAGTTACTGACTGGCTCTATTACACAGGTGATCTTCTGGTGTGTGCATCAAAGTTAAGTTGCATTTAATTTTATCTCCTTTTTATTAAAGGTGTTATGGTTTTGCTTCTTGCAACCCAGTCACAGACAAGACAAGTTGTACTTTTCGAGAGAGACATCCTTCCAATCTCAGTGACTTAGAGCTTTTAGAAAGAACCTAATCATGAGCATAGGAGGAAACTGAGGCCCAGAGAGGGAACAGCTAGCTTATCTGTCATCATGAGCAAACTAGCATGAAAACGCTGATATCCTAGCTTCTGGGGATGGGGTATTTGTGTTGCCAAGTTCTTCTCAAATAAATAAATAACAAGCAAATAAATACCTTCTGTCATGGGCCCATTTATCTAGTCCTTCAAACATTTTTCTCTTTCTTTTCCTTTTATTCATTTTTTTTTCTGAGACAGGGTGTCTCTGTGTAAGTCTGGAGCCTGTCCTGGAACTCACTCTGTAGACCAGGCTGGTCTCAAATTCACAGAGATCTGCCTGCTTCTTCCTCCTGAGTGCTTGAATTAAAGGCATGTGGGACCACTGCCTAGCTGCTTTTCTCTTTCTTTAGAGTGGTCTTGAGACCTTTTTTCTTCTTTTTTTTTAAGATTTATTCCATTATTGTGTGTGTGTGTGTGTGTGTGTGTGTGTGTGTGTGTGTGTGTGTGTGCAGCTATTCCCCTCTGGCTCTGGAGTTACAGGCAGTTATGAGTCACCTGATATGGTGCTGGGAACCAAACTCATGTCCTCTACAAAAGCCACATAAACTTTCAACTGTGGAGCCATCTCTGTAGCCCCTAGGGTCTTGGTTATGTTGTCTTTACCCCTTGTTTGCAAACATTAACTGCTATTACACAGAAGTCATCACTCTTTAGTGTGTAATACCAAAGAAAACCCCATTCTGAACTAGAGTTGTCCAACTATGGAGCTCCTAATCTGGGACATCTGGTATACCTTAAACTTTGTCTTCTGAGCTATCCCTATGCCATTGGCTGGCCATCTGGCCCTTCTAGTAAGACACTGCACAAAAACCAGTTCTGCACAAACTGTCCATGATGACTTATGTCTGCAATGTCATCACTTAAGAGGTTAATGTTAGTCAATTACTGTCATTTCAAGTACAGACTGGACTAATGGGTGAAACCCTGTAGCAAAAAACCCAAAACAACTAAACAAACAAAACCCCACAAACAAGGAAGATAAAAAAAATTCTTACAGTGTTTCTTTTCATGTAAGACACCTTACCTAATCATCTTTCCTCCCGAATCTAGCAGTCTCTTATATTCCATATCTCACACCATCTCAGATAAACACAATCACAGCTATGATGCCATTTTACAAAAGGCATTGTGAAGAAGCACGATGGAAGGAAAGTCCTCACTTAGAGGGCTATGAATATAGTGCTGGGTAAGACAACTGGACACAGTAATGACACTGATGGAATTGACTTTGGTCAGAGAAGACAAAATGACTAGACATGGTGAAGTAGGCAGCAGCTGGAAGCAGATTCCAAAAAGCACTGTGATTCATGTTAAGTTTTTGATGGTATGCTGTCAACTGTGGGGGCTATGGAAATATATTAAATAACAAGGCACATGATGAGATTGGTCTTTAGAATTTTCATTTTGTATGTTTTAGGTTACAACAGGTAAAGCTAAGTATGTCAGCACATATCTGTGAAGATGGGCTATAGTTCCAAGACTCTGAGACCATCCTTTAGGATCCTTCAACAAGGAAGGATCTGTGGTGAGATTCCCAAGAAGGACAGTCCTTAACCTCCATCCTAAGGGTGTCCCTGACTCTTTCTTTCATATGCACCAACATATGGAGACATAAATAGATATACACAGAAAGAAACACACACACACCAAGCATACTGACACACATACACATAGAGATAGAAACACACACAAAGATACACATAGGAAGAAGGACACACCCAGATGGAGACGCACATGGGAATACCAACACATACACAGATGGAGATAGACACACACACACACACACACACACGAACACTCATTCACATGGAGACATGCACACAAGCACAAAGATATATATGGACACATAGACACACATAACAGAGGCCTTCAAGGAAAAATGATAGAGGGAAAATAGGAGGAAGGAGAGGCAGAGAAGACGTGAGGAGGGGCACAGTGGAGGAGGAGAGGGGAAAAGCAGGGAGGAGAAGAACTCAATTCAAAGGGGCCACACAGGACATCCCACCCAGGCCTCCTATGCCAGATCGGGTATGGATACAACTCTGCCCTCTCTCTGCCTGTTATTTCAAAGGACTACATCCTTTGGGTCATTCCCACTTGGCAGTTCCTAATTCATGCCTGTGAAGGTGTTGGATAGGATAACATCACTTATAGTGTCCAGAGGAGACTGCTAGGGATAAAATGACCAGGTGGGGTACAATGGGACAAAGTCACACTAAGAAGGGAATTGTAAAGCATGCCAGGAAGGGGAAAGAACACTTCGGAGAGGGCCTCTCTGGGACCCCTGAACCTGCAAGCCTTCAAGCCTGCCTGGAGGCTGGGCGAGCTGGCAGGCCTCGGCAGCAGCCGGCCAGCCTGATTTCCCTCTGCTACAGACAGCCTGGCTCCAGGCCCACCTCCCGGTGCCCTGGGCCTGACATCTTCTGGGCAGAGCCACGGTGCCCCAGGAGCCATGTGGATGGTGTTAGTAAACATGCTTTCTTGCGCCCAGCCTGACAAGGCCTGTGGGCAGCAGGAGGGCGTAGAGCTGGCAGCTCCCACGGCTGGGCAGGAGGATGGGAGGGCGGACGGGACAGGCAGACGGGCGGGCAGGCCGCCCTGCACAGCCAAGCCAAGGCCCAGAATGGAGCAGCTGCTCCTGTCACCATGGAGACGGAACTGAACAATGAGCAGCCAGAAATGCAGCATGGCTGCCTGGCACTGTGGCCACACTCCCACCAGGCCCTCACACCTACACATAGAAACTCATTCACTCACACTCGTGTATGCATACATGTATTCGTGCATGCATGGACGTGCACATGTGTACACACAGAGTTGCAGGAAGGAAAAGGAACAGAAGACAGAGGGTAAGGACAGAAGTGTCCACAGAAAAGGAAGGAAAGTGTGAGATGGGGAGCTAAGGGATCACAGCTTTAGGGTTGCAAAGTCGAGCAAAAGAAAAAAAAAAAATCACACCCTTTGATTCTGGCTAAAAATACCTTTAAAAAAAAAAAAAAAGAGGCAGCTTTGCAGAGGGTCATGTGGTGCCCTGGATTCTTGTGTAACAGGAGAGCTGAAAGGGTTCTAATTAGCAAAAGGCATCTTGAGTCAAACCACCTTCTTAGACAAGAGTGGCTGAGAGAGTCTCACAAAGCTGTTAGTCCCCGGAAATGAGG
This sequence comes from Cricetulus griseus, assembly GCF_003668045.3. NCBI lineage: Eukaryota > Metazoa > Chordata > Mammalia > Rodentia > Cricetidae > Cricetulus > Cricetulus griseus. The sequence continues at coordinate 22,638,509 of NC_048600.1, forward strand.
ATACATTTTTAAAATGGGCCTAAATCCCATGTGATTCCTCTCTCTGAGACAATGCAGGAGGAGGCTGACAGGCTCAGCCATGGGCTGGAGATGAGCCTGAGAAAGACCTGGTCCAAGTCCTTCAAGAAACAGTAGACAGTGGCATCCAGAGTCCTGGGCAGGGAAGGCAGATGGGCATCGGTTTGCAGGGATCATGGTTACTTCCCGGCACCAACTTTATGCAAGTTCTTCTTCTGAGGACTGGTGAAGTCCTGTCCCCAGAGCTCCAGGATCCCCAAGGAGTACTAGCTCCCGCCACTCAAAAGAGCAAGCAGAAACTTATACCAACACTGGGGAAAGAGAGGCAAGAGAGTTGCCGTGAGTTCAAGCTCGGCCTGGGCTACAAAGTGAGACCTTGTCTCAAAAAGCATAAAAGAAGGCAAAGAAAGGAAAGAAGGGGGAAGGGGAGGAGGAGGAGAGCAAGCAGACACAGGCGTAGAATGACAATGTCCCTATTCCTGCCAGCCTGGTACCTACAATGGAAACCTGGTCTCCTCTCCTTAGTCTCTTAGCATCTCTGTCCAGGGACTGCCTGAGCCCTTGTTTCATCATCACCTTAACCTCCCAGTAGGCGACTTGATTTTTCTGAGCTTTGCCTGTTTCTCTTCTTCCTTCTGAGCAGGTTAGTGTCCTAGGAAGATAGCTATCCTGAAGGCCTCCTGGATTCCTCCAGTGGAAAAATAAAACATTGGTGTTGACACCAACCTCCAATTCAGAAAGAACAAACTCTAAGGACGCAATGCTTCCACCAAGGTGGAAAACCCAGGACATCGACAGCCGAGTAGTGACAGGGGCCCAGGGCAGAGGACAGACCGTATGGGTGTAGGAGGCTGAACAGTTTTCTGGGCAGAGAGTTTTAACGGAGAATAGAGAGAGGAAGCAAAAGAAAGGGAGCACACTGGGAACAAGGGAAGGCTTGGAAAGGGAAAGGAAGACTGGGAAGGAAAGGGAGCCTATGGCCATGAATAAAATGATTGGAAATTAGAAGGTTCCAAGCATCCCCAGACAGGTAGCACAGCACACGGCATGACCAGCCTCCCAGCATCTGCTCCAATAGGCATCCTGACAGATAAACAGCAGTAAACAGCAAAAGCACAGGAAGCTGAACCAGGCTCTTTCCCCAACACCCTGCCTCCACTCCCCTTTCAGGATCCACTTCTTCTAGAAGATTCTGAAGCTCAGGGACGCCATCTGCACCAACTCAGACATGGCAAAGAAGGAATTAAGACATGAAAGGAAGGATCAGTGAGAGAGACTTGCTCCCCCTCCAGAATTGCTTTAGCAGATGAAAACAGCAAGACAATTTTTAATCATCACGAATTGTTCAAACTTCTCATTCCCATCTCCTTCAAAGCCTAGGCAGCCTTCCACTCTGGCTGGTACTCAGCCGCAGTCCCAGCTTAGTCCAGCCAAGACACCTTGATCCACCTACCCCTAACACTCACAAACATTTCCTGAACCTTTCCTTAGGTCGTCCTAGGGTCCCTGCAAGGCCAGGCCAGCAGGACCCTGCTTATCTAAAGAGATCTGACAAGACGGCAGCCCTAGGGGTATGGCCGCTGGCTAAACATATGGTACATCGTAAATAGGACTTCCTTTTAGGAAATGAGCTGCTGTAATTAAATCCCCATTCATTTTTTTTTTTTTTTTTTTTTGTAACATACACACAGAGACAAATAGATCTTTATCCTTTGGAGGCTCTGTAGAGAAAAGGCTTATGGGGAACTGAGATTCTCAAGTGTGACTTTTATAAAAGGCTGCCTAGAGCCAGGTGGAATAAGAAATCCAAATTTCTTCCTTCCTTCCTTTCTTTCCTTCTTTCTTTCTCTCTTTCTTCCTTTCTTTCTTTTTATGGGGGCGCAAGGTTTCTCTGTGGAGCCCTGGCTGTCTGAAACTTACTTTGTAGACCAGGTAGGCTTCAAACTCACAGAGATCTGCCCGTCTCTGCCTCCCAAGTACTGGGATTAAAGGCATTGCGCCACCCACCACTGGTCAGCCAAAAGTCCAGATTCTTAAAGCAGACCTAGTGGGTGAGTGGGTGGAGGAGCAGTTCTACCCCAACAGGAAATGAGGAAGCAATCATAGAGGAGAAATTATATTGGCCTTGGCTTTGGGCCAAGGAAGGGGTTGATTCTTCCCACTCCACATACAACAGTGCAAACTCCAGAGTGTCCCAAAAATTAGACGTTGTTTCCACTAGGATAAAGTGGATTGGGTTCAACCCCAATGAGCCCCAGCTCATACACTGGGCTATGCTCTATGCTGGGACATGGGAATGAGTAGAATCTGAGGAATGCCTGCCTGGTCATGGATGCTGAGCAGCTAACTAGTGCCCACAGCTGTATTCCATAGAGGATATGGGGAGGGCAACTGGGACTAAGGGGACCACCGAGCTTGAGGAAGCTGTATTCCATAGAGGATGTGGGGAGGGCAACTGGGACTAAGGGGACCACTGAGCTTGAGGAAGCAGTGCAATGTCCTGACCTGACAAGTAGGAGTTTGTGCCAGGAGAAGGAATGGTGTTGGGTGGGAAAGGAAGCACAGTGCTGAGGTTCGGCTGGGGTCAGGCACTGGAGACCCGGATGCAGAAAAGAAGAATCTCTTGTCTTTGGTAATTGACAAGACCCAGTATCTGACCTTGTATTGCATAAAACCATGAAGGATCTGGCATTTGGTATTCAGGGGCAAGAACAAAACACCATGCAACTCAAGTTCAATGGCATCTCCAACTAAACAGAGTATGGTAGGCACTGGGTTAAGTAAAGTGTGGGTCTTTCAAGGAAGAAGATTTGAAAACCCTCCAGACTGCAAATACCAGGATTCCCTTCCTTCCCTAGTCACCCTTGAATTCAGTGGGAAGGGAATGCAAATGTTGGGAAGTGGGCTAGGTTCCCTCCTAATTCAGATCTCTATCAGCACAGAATACACTGTCCACAGCACACACATCCAGTAACCCTCCCACACATGTACTGTTCACAGCCCTCATCCACACACACTAGCTCCCTCCACAAACACACACTCCACCTTGGGTTGGTTGACCCCAAGAAGGTAAAAACCTAAATACCAAGTCCTCGTACATGTTAGAAAGGGGAGGGACTGTGGAGATGGTTCAGTGGGTAAGAGCTGGGATCTCTATTCATAAAAATGTGGATGTAGCCCGGCGGGTGGTGGTGGCCCAGGCCTTTAATCCCGGCATTCAGGAGGCAGAGGCAGGAGGATCAAGACCAGCCTGGTCTACAAGAGCTAGTTCCAAGATTGCCTCCAAAGTCACAGAGAAACCCTGTCTAGAAAAACCAAAAAGTGGATGTGACCTCTAACCCACTTTACAGCCCCTGAATTGTAGAGGGCAGAAAGGAAAGGATTGTTCGGGTTTGTTGATCTGTCTCCAGCCTAGCTCCAAGTTGAGAAAGAACAAAGGAACAAGATAAAGGAAAAGAGAGAAAAACACCCAACATCTCTTAGTCTCCAAACTTGGGTGCCTGGGCATGAGCACCTAAACAAAAATGCTCACACACCATCTACAACAGGGCAAGACAGTGCAGACTTTCCTCCATCTTGTATTCTTGCTGAGGCCATTTAGGTTTAATTAGAATTTGATCTTCTTGACAGAGCATCCCATGGAAAATTACCCAACTCTATTTTAAGATCCCGAGGTCAGGATGCCACAGCTTACTTACCTTAATTTCTGTTAAATTGCCTATGTGTGCAAACCTCCCCTGGAGCTGCCAAGTGACATACTAGGATGTGGCTCTCCCCTTTAAAAGCCCCTTACCCATGCTGGGTGGTGATAGCACACACCTTTAATCCCAGCACTCAGGAGGCAGAGGCAAGTGGATCTCTGTGAGTTTGAGGCCAGCTATTCTACAAACTGAGTACCAAGACAGCCAGAGTTGTTACACAGAGAAACTCTGTCTTGAAACAAAGCAAAAGCCTTATTCTAAATATTTGGTATTAAACTTGGGTCCAGAATACCTGAGTATAGCCCCCAGACAACTGGAATAAAGAATTTCTTCTTTTGGGGGGTGGGGGAGTAAGACAGGTAGCTGCTCACAGGCTGTCTTGCTCCCTAACCTCATCACCTACAGGTACAGCCTCACAGTTCACAAAGGGCATGTAGAGTAGAATCAGTGAGCCCATTATATAGAAGACAATCTAGGACACAGATGTATTCTATACATCAGAGACACATAGCCAGTATGCGACAGCACTGTGCTATACTCTTCTCATATCAAGTCTGTGCAGTTGCTCTTGTATTCACTCCATTCTCTCTGTTACCTCTGAGAAGCTCACTGCCCCTGCCTTTTGAGTAATATCTTGGTTCCAGTGTCTACCTACCCATGGACAGCATCTCTGTCTACAGGACCATTTTCACATGGAAGAAACCCAGGGTCTGTAAACATAGCTTCCTCCGGGGCAGCTCATCCCCCTTTCCATTGATTTTCCCTGTTTTACACCGAGCAAAGCAGCAGTTTTCACATGCATAATTATGCTTTGCATCCACTTAGCACTCCCGAAGCCTCACAGCACTCTCTCATCTATTACCTTGTGCTATGCTAACGAGTCCAAGAGATTGACAGTGATCCCATAGCAGAAGGAAAGGCACGAAGAAACACCAGCCTGGTGCTGCCTGGGTGAAGAACTCAGGGACATTTTCTATCCCACACTCTATAGTCTTTCTGTGGAGCCGGACTTGAAAGCAGACGTAGCACACAGGGCGCATAGCTTAGTTGGCAGAGTGCTTAGCTAGCTAGAGTCCATGAAGCCCTGGGTTCATCCGAAAACACAAAGAGCTGAGCATGATGGCCCTACCTGTAATCTTAGCATGGGAAGCAAGAGGCTAAGAAGTTAACATTGGAGTCCTCGAGATGACTCAGTGAGTAATGTTGCTTGTCACCAAGCTTGACAGCCTGAGTTTAAACCCCTGAACTCATAACTCAAACTCTGAAAGTTGTCCTGACTTCACACACACATTCATTCTCTCTCTCTCTCTCTCTCTCTCTCTCTCTCTCTCTCTCTCTCTCTCTCTCTCTCTCACACACACACACACACACACACACACACACACAAAACAAATGAATTTTAAAAAGGAATTACATTATTTAAAAGGTCATCTTTGACTACATTAAGGAGTTTGAGGCCAGCCTAGGCTACACGAGACCCTGACTCAAAAACAATAACAAAAAAGCAGGCATCCTTTGCAGAAGTGCAAAAGGAATATTGTTTTGAGGTTGAGAATGTCAAAACTAGCAGCTGAAAAAACAAAACAAAAAATGCCAACCTGGAGTCGCCAGGAGCCAGGAGCTTTCTGATCTCTGTGGGCCTCTGGCCCTGGATGTAACCCTGTGCAGGTTGCTCCTCTCTTAGCCTCACTTTGCTACCTGCAGGATGATGGAGTAGGACCACACACTCTAGAGCCATCTGGGAGCCCCTTCTGCCTTGCAGACTCTGAATCCCCTCTTTGGATACCCGAGGTGGAGAAGTTTCCTTTATTTTCATGTGGAAAAGGTTTCACAGAATGAGAATGCTAGAGCAAGTCATTCTTGACTGAGTCATCTAGCTGTGGGTAAAACTTATAGTGAAACTGGAATGCCTGGTAAATGATTAAAATGTGAGCAGACATTGTTCTGGCTTTCTTCATGATAAAGTCATTTAATCCCAACACCACTGTGTGAAACCTACTCCTGCTTGCACAGGGGAGGCCCATAGGTTTTTAATTCTTTGGGGGGAAACAAAGGCCCCCATTCACTCAACAGTAACTCAAGAGGGTGGTTTCTGCACTTACCAGTCAAAAAATGTTGTCTGGCCACGAGATCCCATCATCAAACTGAAGAGGCGGAGAAAGCTCCCTTTACACTGGATGCTTTTATGCACAGTAGAGCTGGCCTTTGCATTTCCCTCCATATGAATGAGGTCTCAGGTTTATTTTATAGGGAAATGCACCAAGTCAGAGGTTTTAATGACAAGATAATGAGCAGTAGAGGACTCTATTTTTTGTAGAGGATTTGTGTTACAGAAAACAGAGCGATCTCACCATTTGTTTCTAGAAGAAAGACTTGGCAGTTCCCTTCAATCCTCCGTTGAAAAGTGACTTTACACATCCACAGAACAAATTTCTATCTAATTTACCAAAGTTCCCAGACAGCGCTCCCTGTTTTCCCAGGAGAGTCCACAACAGATGTGTAATTCGTAGCTTGACGATGTGATACAAATTTCTTCATGGAAGACAAATAGGCCACCTTCAAATAGCCCCTGAGATATACAAGATGGAATTTTAGCTGTATGTGATGATGTGTGTCTGTAATCTCTGCAAGCAGAGAAGGATTGCTACAAGTTCTAAGCCAGCCTGGGTTTCAGAGTTGAATAGTAGGTCAGGTGGGACTATATATAGCAAGACCCTGACTCACTCAGGGGGTGGGAAGATGGTTCAGTGGTTAAAGTACTTCCCTTGAAAGTGTGAGGACTGGAATTTGAGTACCCAGAACCTATGTTCACCCACCCTGATTCTTAGTGGGGATGGGACTCTTGGAACAAGCTGGCTAGCCAGACTAGGGATATCAGTAAAGTTCTGGGTTCAGCTGAGAAAGCCTCTCTCGGTAAATAAGATGGAGCATTCTTGAAGTGGCACATATGCACGTAATTTGGACACACATACACCTAACCCTGTGCACACACAGAGGCATATGTATGTGCATATGAGAGAGAGAGAGAGAGAGAGAGAGGGAGAGAGAGAGAGAGAGAGAGAGAGAGAGAGAGAGAGAGAGAGAGAGAGGCTGTTGAAGGAAGATTCCAGACATCTACTTTGGACATGAATGCCCATATTCAAATAGACATGTGACCATGCACTACTACATAGTTAAAAAATTGTTCCAATAGCCTAGTGGTGGTGACGTATGCCTTTACTCCCAGCATGTGGGAGGCAGATGCAGGCTAATCTCAGTAAGTTCTAAGCCAACCTGGTCTACAAATCAATTTCCAGGACAGCCAGGACTGTTACACAGAGAAAAACAAACAAACAAAATAATCATTCCAATGGACAGGATTGTTCCAGATCTATCTAGATCCCACTTATAGAACATTTCTTGAAGCTCCATCAGTGTGATTATTCCTTGGAAGTCTTGGATTACTTGGATTACTTGGATTACTCCTTGGAAGTCTTGAAATTTTTTATACCTCTTCCCAGGTTTTATCCTATTCTTCCTTATATGGCTTTGTATTGTCTATGTACTTCTATGACTTCCAGGCAAAACTGCAAGCTGCAGGAAGTTTTAAATATCAGAGCATGCTGATCCTACCATCCCTCCAGTTCCTAGCATACTAATGGACCCGAATCAAATAGGTTCCCCTAAAGGAGTGGATGAGACTAGAAACCTCCATGCCCTGTTATCTTCCATGAATAAATAGTAAATGAGCCCCCCTTTTTTTCTTCCATGTTTACATAGATTTCAGAGATCAAACTCAGGTCATCGGGTTTGCATAGCTGAACAGCAATTGCCTTTACCCTCTGACATGAATCTTGTTCCCTGGTCCTCTCCATCGATACTCTGAAGCTTCCATTATTCTCCGATACACCATCTCACCATGACTGTCCATTCATACACACCCTGTGTCAGTGCTCGAGGCAGAGGTAGGTGGGGTGGTTGTGGTGGGTGTGGTGGGGGTAAGGGGTGTGGCGGAGTGAGGGGGTGGCTCAACAGGTAAAGGAAGCTTGCTGGGCAAGCTTGACAACCTGAGTTTGATCAATCTCTTGAGTCCATATCAAAAGGCAGATGAGGTGGTACACTTTTGTTATGAGATGGGATTTTTTTTTGTTATGACAGGAGAATCACGTGACTGCTCATAGGCCAATTAGTCTTGAGTTTGCAGCACAACGGTAGAAACAAGAGAGACCGTAAAAGACAGAAGGTAAAAAACTAATCCAAGCTGTCCTCTGACCTTTGTTCTCTGCCTGAACAAATGCACATGCATGGAAAGTAATAACATAGTAATGATAATAATAAAATAAAAACATTTAAATTGAAAATATAATACATTCTCTCATACAATGCATCCTGACCACAGTTTCCACTCCTCCAAGCTCCCATTCCCCTAGATCCACTCACTCTCCTTCAGAAAAGAGCAGGCCTCCAAAAGACAACAACCAAACATGACAAAGCAAGATACAATAAGACAAAGCAAAAGCTCTCATATACAGGCTAAACAAGGCAACCCAATAGGAAGGAATAGAGTTCAAGAGCATGCAAAAGAATCAAAGATACACCTGTTCCCACTGTTAGGAGTCCCACAACACCACCAAGCTAACAGCCATAACATGGACACAGAGTATCTGGTACAACCCCATGCGGGCCCTGTGCTTGCTACTTCACAGTCTTTGCCAGCCGATATGAGCACAGTTGATTCAGTGGGCCATGCTCTCCTGGTGTTCTCTACTCTCTCTGACTCTTAACAATCTTTTCTCTCCCTCTCCATGGGGTTTCCCAGTCTCCAAGGGGAGGGACCCAATGGAGACCTCCCCTTTAAAAAGACGTCCTGTTACTATTGCCATTGGCAAATGTGGAAATCTAGCTCAGCCTGTAGTTCCTCCTGAGAGAAAGCAGACCCTGGAGAAAAACAGCATCTGGAACTTGATAGGGAATGTACTGTGTATGTTCATCTTATTGATTATTGAATAAAGTACTGTTTGGCCAGTGAGACAGCAAGTTAGATAGGACTAGGAGTCAAAGAGGATTCTGGGAAATGTAGTAGAGAAGTGGTGATCCAGGCAGGAAGTGACATAGCAAGGAGACTCATATTTAAGCAAGGAGAAACAGGAAGTGTCCCTTTTCCCCTCCACTCCTGCTCCAGCGGCATGATGTGATCCATTGGCAAGGGAGGGCGCCAATGGAAGGCGTCCGATAAGTCTTATAAAATATATAGATTTAAGATAATTAAGACTGAGCTAACAGATGAGAATCCTAGTCATTGGCCAAGCAGCATTTGTACCTAATAGAAGTCTGTGTATTATTTTGTCCATTCACTCGGCCAGCAGAACTCGGGTGGTTGGCGTAAAGCGCACACATGGTGGTAGGGCTCAGCGGCTTTTGGCAGAAAGATTTATCATAACAGGAACTCTCTGGAATGCACTGGGAATGGCCAGCCATGCCTTTCTCACCTGCCCTGCCCTGCCCTGCCTCTGTGACAGCAAATCCTCGGTAACTGACTAGTTGTAGGTGTTAGTGGGGAGCCAGGGCCTTGGGGTGACCCAAGTACAGCAGATTCAGTGAGAAGAAAAGTGTCTGCATGAAGTGTGAAAGCTTTAATTAGGAATCTAGAGACCACATGATGCTAACATTGTGCAGGATGTGGAAGGTAAGACCCGAAATCAGGAAGTGTCCAATTTAGGTGATAACCCAAAGAGTATTCCCAACTCAAGACATTTTCCTCTGACAAAGCCATCCAGGAACATTCAAAGGTGAGGTGTCTCCATTTTTCATAGGGTGGAGCCCCCCCTCTGATCTTTCTGTTAGAATTTTTTTTTCCATTGCTTGGGATTGAACCAAAGTCCTAGCGCATGCTACCACTGAACTCTTTTTAAAAATAGATTTGTTTCTTGTAAGGCAGTGGTGGTGCACACCTTTAATCCCAGCACTCAGAAGGCAGAGGCAGGTGGGTCTCTGTGAGTTCGAGGCCAGTCTGGTCTACAGAGCAAGTTCCAGGACAGCCAGAGCTATACAGAGAAACCCTGTCTCAAAAAACAAAACAACAACAACAAAAAAAAAAAAACTTGTTTTCAGTATTTCTTTTTTCAAAACAGGGTTCCTCTGTATAGCCCTGATTGAACCTGGAACTCATTTTGTGGATCAGGCTGACCTAGAACAGAGATCTGCCTGCCTCTGCCTCCTGAGTGCTGGGATTAAAGCCATGCACTACCACCACCCAGCTGTTTTCATTATTTTTACTAATATGTATATTTGTGGGTATGTGTACATGAGTGTAGGTGCCTGTGGAAATCTGAAGCAACAAGTAGTCTCAGATCTGGAGTTTCAGGCAGCTGTGAGCTTCCTGATGTCAATACTGGAAGCCCAACTTTGGTCCTCTGCAAATGCAGTGTGTGCTGCTGCTAACTCACCTCTCCAGAAGTAAAGACTTGTCATCCAGTTGCTGGAGAGGCAGAAACAGGTAAATCCCTGGGACTCTGGCCAGCCAGCCTAGCCTATTTGCTAAGCTCCAGATGAAGAAGAGGCTGTATCTCCGAAAGCAAGGTAGAGGCCACCTAAGAGATGACAGGCAGAAGTTGTCCTTTGCCCTCCCCCTTTACCCTGTGCATATGCACAGGTGTACAATATGCATTCATAAACAGGCAACTTCCTGCATGTACCACACAAAAACAGTATGCACCTCAATTTGCAACTGAGGGACCTCTTGCAGGGAATTCTGTCTTCCCTCCTAGGCCTGGTGAATCCCAAGCCTACCCAGCCCCCTCCACAGAAGAGCCCGCCGAGCACTGGGGTAGTATTTCCTCTGCTCCAGGCTTAGCAGAGGGACAGCTTTAAAGGAATCTGGAGGTCCATAAGTGAACATGTCTTTCCCGTTGTATCAGTTTCTAATTGTGCAGGGGAAGGGTCACAAGGATGTCGGGGAGTATGCTTTCATCCCAGGGTTAGGTTTTATTTCGTTTCCTTCCTCCTTTCCAATTGCTCTTCCAGCTCCCTGTCATAAAGTTGCAGGGCTTTTAGAATTATTTATAATCTCATTTTAAGTCGAAGTGAACCCTTAAAAGCCTCCCATTCCTCCTCTGTGTTTATTTAGGCACAGGCACTGGTATAATCCACAATGTGTGTTGAGAAGGAACTGCCCTGTAAATATTTATCCGACGAATCCTAATTGGCTGTGGGTTACTTAGAGGGAAAAATCATTTTAGACCGAGGCATCTTCTCAAAGATAATGCTCCATAGAACCAGAGGTACTCCATGTGGGACCCTGGTGCTCCCAGGAGTCCAGAATACAGGGGAGAAAAAAAAAGCCAGTAGAGTGACAGCAATATGCTATAGAAAGGACACCAATTAGAGAAACAAACCTTTGGACTAAGGTGAGTGAACCCTTGAAGTTAGATCAAACTTGGCCACTGAAGATGACTGGGTGGAGGTAGGTGGCATTAGGACAACCAGGTACTAAATGTGAGATGGCCAGATGGGACCTGGGAACAGGAACAGGAAATAAGTGACAGCCTCCATTCCAGAAGAGTTCGGTGGAGGCAAAAAATGGGGAAGCCAGGAGTGATGTTGAAAGGAAAACCAAGGGACAGGAAAAGGAAATGTTATTCTGTTGACCAGTGACAAAAGACACCCTTTCTGTCCTATATAACCATCCCTTCATCGCCATAGGGGAATAGTTCCAGGACACTCTGCAAATAATAAAATCTTTGCACGTAAAGTCCTTCATATAAGATGACACAGGCTCTTTGCTTCCTGAATGTGTGGATCTTTGTTTCACCAAGATGTGTACATTCTGTTGCATGTTCTCACCACCATGCATAGGAGTTTGTTGGGGCACCATGCCTTCCCCATCACGATTAACTATAACCTCTGGACTGTGAGCCAAAATAAATTCCTGTTCCCTTAAAATACACATACACTATTTGCATACAGCCTATGCACATCCTCCCATATACTAGAAATCATGACTATATTACTTACGAAACTCATTCATGTGCTTTTCATAATTACAACAAAATACCGGAGGCAGGTTTCACTGCAAAGAAAAGAGGTTCTAGAGTATAAAATCAAAGGCCTGCATCTGGTGATGGGCTTCTTGCTGGCAGAATCCGGAGGCATACTAGAGCATCCCATGGTAAGAGACACGAAATGTGACTTGAGCCTCGTTATAAAGCCAGCAGGATTCCATCATGAAAATTCCAGGCTACTGACTTAACCTAATCCTAATCACTTTCTAAACACTCTACCTTGAAATATCCTTCCCGTAAATGTCCCATTTCTTAATATATGCAAGTGGGGATTAAACTGTTACACATGTCAGTGGCCAGGGACAAACCAGAATCAAATGACAGTACTAACACAATGTAAAGGCTGTGTAAGGGATTGTTAGACTTCACATGTTCAGAGACAAGGATATCAGGCAGTACACATTCAGCCCTGGCACCTTACTGTTTTTGAACAGTGAATAATGAGTCCATGATATGCTATCCACATATACTGAGGACTGACTACACTGTCCCTAAAAGGGGTATAATAAGGACTGGAAAGAAAATAAGTGACTAACAATAGCTGGTCCATATCTTCCTTAAGCAGAGTAGTTCTCTATTAACTTATGAATTAAGTTCAGAGTCCTTATTCTCCTACCTCTTCCCAAGGACCCAGCAATGGGCTTACCTGGGTTATAATCCTCCCAGAAGGAAGCAATATACAGGTAGACATGGGGCTGGCTGTATCTTGATCAGAAGGCAACAGTAAATGGACTGACTGTTACACTGGGTGTAGCTTGAGCAAAGGATACTTCAAAACCCACCCCCACATTGACACACTTCCTTCAACAAGGCCACACGTACTCCAGCAAAACCACACCTCCTAATAGTACCACTCCCTTGGGGGCCATTTTCTTTCATACCACCACACCTGCTTACCCCCCTGGCATGGGTGCATGAGTCACCAGCTTTTTTGCTATATGAAAAATTGATATGAAATATTGACTCCATTGAGAATCCCAAGTTTTTATCACACTACCACAAAAATGATACCAGTGGCAAACTTATTAATGAAAGTTAGCAACCTAAAGTATTTGAGATTAACCACAGTACAAGAACACCTTGAAATCTAACAGCTATTCCAGCAAAGACACTTGGGAGAGGTTATTCCAAAAATTGCAATTGCTAAACACTTTTGTAAAGTACATATTTTACTCAAGAAAGATTATCTATTTTGTACTTGAGAAAAGATTGCATTTCCTTTCCAGCCTCTATGGGGAATATTATTACAAAATTGTTGTCATTTAAAGAGGCAAGCCCCCAAATGTAAGAAGTGTTATGAGACAGATGTCATACAACCGGGCATGGTTACACACACACACCTGCAATCTCAGCATGAAGAAGCAGAGACAGGAGAATTTGCTGCTAGTGTGAGACCAGCCTGGTTTGTGTACTTAGAATCTATCTCAAAAGAGCTAAACAAACAAATGAAAAAGATACATCACAGCCGATTAGTAACACGAGGAAGGACGTAATTCCAGCTACTCAGGGGGCTGAGGCAGGAGGAATGCAAAATCAAGATCAACCAGGGGAATTCACTGAGACATAATTCTCTCTCTCTCACTCTCTCACACACTCTCTCACACTCTCTCTCTCTCTCTCTCTCTCTCTCTCTCTCTCTCTCTCTCTCTCTCTCTCTCTCTCTCTTCCTCCCTCCCTCCCTCCTCCTCTTCCTGTATGTATTTTAAAAGGTTCAAATGGTAGAACACTTGCCTAGCATGTGCAAAAGAATGGGTTCAATCCCCAATATAGGAGACTCACAACACACATACACAGGTATACATATTGAGAAAAAAATACATACAATAAAAACAAAAAGTTGGCCAGCTAGCTCTTTTAGCAAGGCATGGGTGCCTGTGTCTGAGCCCTAGACCCATATAAAAAGCTAGGTGTATTGGCATACGCTTGTAGACAAGGAGATCCTTGGGGTTCCGTGGCCAGGCCAGCCAGCTTAGCAGATGGTCCATCTCCAAGTCATGTGAGAGATCCTGTCTCCTGTGGATTGCTCCTGAGGAAGGACACCTGAGGTAGATCTCTATATACACACTTTCACTACTCCTACCCCCACACAGCAAACAAGTAAATAAATCCATCACAGATTTCCTGGCTCTTGTGATAATTGTATGGTTCAGCTTTTGGGTTTTTATGTGCTGGATGTAGAAGACGGTCTATCCTCATGCTAGAGAGGAGCTCTACAACCCAACCATACACACACACACACACACACACACACACACACACACACACACACACACACACACACACCACAGTCCTGTAAATGGTTTTGTGTGTTCAATATTTCTTAAATGCTATGTTTCATACCTGATTCTGTTGTTCTAATTTTGTGGAGAGGATCTCAAATCTGCTCCGTGGGGGTAAACTCAGATGTATCCAATCTTCAGTGTACCTCCCACCATGTTCAGAAATGTAGCCAATGTGTGGGGCTTGGAGGAGACAGAGCAGTGGTTAGGATCACGTGATGCTTTTCCAAAGGAACCAAGGTTCAGTCCAGAACAGATTGTGCAATGCCCACCAGACCCTGCTCACTGTGGTAAGCCCCAACTGACCACCCAGGAGGGGATTAAACACGTTTCTGAGTAAGATGGTTTGTTTCCCACCCTACAATGGTGACTTTGTAACTTTGGTAAACAATTCTTGGAGAGGGCTTACCCAGAACAGAGGCACCTGGCTTTCTTAGGGAAAAGGTGTAGAGTCCAACCTACAGCTGAGGTTGTTCCAGTCCCAGCCTTTCACTCCTGTGTCGCTCTGCTCCTCTGCCCTGACACACCACTCCCAGAACACAACCTCTCCATTAAGCAGAACACCATCTATTTCCAGGTAGACACGCCACTTATTTTCACGTGTGGAATGAGTCATCATTCACAGCTCCAAAGAAGAACCAAAGGGATTCATTAAGGTGCTTGAAACAGCACATTCACCTTTGGTGCTGCTGCTTCAGTCCTTATTCCCTTGCGGAATGGACTACTGAAGAACCAGAAAAGCATCTGCCCAGATCTGAAGCCAGCATACTGGGATTGGGGATAGCTTAGGCAGGAGGGACAGTAAAGAACAAAGGAAACGGACTGGGGCTGGAGCTCAGTAGCACAGGGCTGGTCTGCAGGGTCTCAGTTCCATACTCCACACCACAAAGAAAGCAAGAACACAGAAGGTGGAGGAGCACGGAAGAGAAGGAAAATGTTAGAGGGAAATGATCCCTAGGTAACCCAGTGGACAGAAATTTCCCTCCTCCTGAAGCAGTGGTTCTCACCCTTCCTAATACAATTCCTCCAACCATAAAACCATTTTTGTTGCTACTTCATAACTGTAATTTTTCTACTGTTATGAATCGTAATGTAAATATCTGTGTTTTCTGATGGTCTAGTAGGTGACTCCTGTGTAAGTCATTCTACCCCCCATGAGGGTTTGCAACCTACAGGTTGAGAACTGATGCAAGGCTTCTTGGAGCCAGATAGTTTAAATTGTCTTTTTGACCAAAAAAAAAAAAAAAAAAAAAAAAAAAAAACCTTTGAAGAGAGGATCAGTGCTAGATCATGGCCTATCCCTGTGAGAATTTAGGGATCATGGTCTGTGGTCACACCTGTGATAGTTGGTGGGTCATGGTATGCAGTTATTATAACTGTGAGAGTGTGGCTTAATTGATTCATTGAGGTAGAAAGATCCACCCTGAACATGGGTGGCACCATTTTCTAGGGATGGACCACAAACGGTGTAAGAGTGAAAAGGGCAAGGGAAGCAGGATGCATCCATGTGTTTATTTCTGTTGCTACTCTTGGGCGGGAAGGACCTAGTTGCATTAAGTTCCTGCCTTGATGACCATCTGTAATCTGAAATTGTAAGTCGGAAAAACCCTTTCTCCCCTCAGTTGTTTTTTGCCAAGATGTTTAGCACAGATATGGAACTGATCCGGGTGGAAGTGGTTCTCCTAAGCCTCCTGCAAAGTTTGCCTTCACATATGGTTGGGGAGATGGCTCTGTGGTTAAGAGCATTGAGTGCTCTTCTAGGGGACCAAGGTTCAATTCCCAGCACCCACTTGTCAGCTTACAACTATCTGTAACTCCACTTTTAGGGACCCCAACACCCTCACACAGACAGACATGCAGATAAAACATCAATGCACATAATTAAGTTTTTTTTTTTTTTTTTTTTTTTTTTAAGTTGGCCCTCACACACTATTCTTGGAATCAGGAATGTAGCTTTTCATTTTGCTTCACACAGGGTTTCATTATGTAGCCAGGCTGGCTTCAAACCCGAGGCAGAGCCCTTTTGCCTCAACTTTACAAGTGCTGAGAGTTATAGCCATGTGTAACCATGCCCGGCCAAAAGATACTTCTTCATCACTCATATTCTTGCCCCTTTACATCATTGCCCTTCCTCTGCAGGCTGTCACCTTCTCTGAGAAACTCCTGTCACCACATAATGGATAGAGGACCCTTTCAAAAACCCTTGCCAGCCAAGTTGAACCCTCAGATCTCCAGCACACTGTGTTGTCGTGTACAATGTCACTTATTCCTAGCCTCCGCCTCTTCCTTCTAGACTGTAAGTACTGGAGGGTAATAACATGCCCACAGTTAAAGAATTCTGCACATAGCTTGGCAAGAATAGGTAGTAAATAGGAAGTCACTAACTTCTAGGTAGTGGTGGCACACACCTTTAATCCCAGCACTTGGAAGGCAGAGGCAGGCAGATCTCTGTGAGTCTGAGGCTAGCTTGGTCTACCGAGTAAGTTCCAAGACAGGACTGTTTTACAGAGAAACCCAGTCTTGAAAACCAAAGAAGGAGGAGGAGGAAGAGGAGGGGGGAAGAGGAAGAGGAGGAGAGGGAGAAGGAGGAGGAGGAAGAAGAGGAGGAGGAGGAGGAGGAGGAGGAGGAGGAGGAGGAGGAGGTCACTAACCTGAGCCCCTGGTAGGGAGTGAATCTGTTGAAGCCCTGGCCCCAGGAACTTAGGGTGGTTGCAGATATAATCATTTTAGATGAGGTCAAACAGGGGTTGGGTGGACTTCTGACATGATATGACTGACATCCTTAAGAAAGAAAGGGATCTGGGTCGAAACAGTGAAGTCATATTTGAGGAAAATGCCACCAGATGACAGAGGCTAGGATGAAAACACAAGCCAAGGACACTAAGGATTACCAGCTGCTGGCAGAAGTAGGAGAAGGCTGAAAAACACTCTCCCTCCTGCCCTCAAGGGGCTACCTTCCTCAGACACCCTGACTTCAGATTTCCAGCCCCCAGAATGATAAAAACTGAATTTCTGGCTTTTGAGTTTTGCAGCTTGAGGTACTTTGTTACAGTATCTCTAGGGAATTAATAATACCTCCATACACACCCCACATCAAACCCAGTTCCTTCCCTTACCACAGTGTTTCCCTGGGATTCTTCATTTCTTCCTTAGTTCCTTTCTACTGCCAAAGACTTAGTCATGGTTCTTTTGCATGGCATAGTCTCGGATGCAAATGAGGTGAAGGAGATTGGCATCTGAGTGTGGTTTAATGGAATATATATATTATATAATGTATGTAAACTTTATTATTATTAGGGTTGTATGTGTGCACGATGGAGGGTCACACATGTGTTATGGTATCTTCGCCAAGGTCAGAAGACAGCCTTGGGAGTCAGCTTGCTCCTTCCACCATGGCATCTGAGTAATGAACAGAGGCTGTCAGGTTTTTGCATAGCAAGAGCTCTCACCTGCTGAGCCACAGGAATGACCCTTTTTTCTTCTATTAAAATGGGAATGATATATATATATATATATATATATATATATATATATGTATATACATATATATATCAGATATTATTTCAAGTTAAATCCTGTAAGAAGTAGTTGTTTTTTGATTTTTGAGTTTTTTTTTAAAGTATTTATGTTGAAAAACCAAAATAAGAAAAATTGTGGCCAGGTGGTAGTGCACACCTTTAATCCCAGCAGAGGCAGAGGTATGTGGATCTCTGTGAGTCTGAGGCCAGCCTGGTCTATGGAGTGAGTTCCAAGACAGCCAGGACTGTGTGTGGTGTGTGTATGTGTGTGTGTGGGGGGGGGTGCTTGTGTATGTGGTGGTGTGCGTTCATGTGTGTGAGAGTGTAGGTGTGCACTTGCTACAGCACTCACAAGTGTCAAAGGACAACATCTGGTGTCAGTACACACTTTCTACCTGGTTTTGAGACAGTCTCTTGTTTGCATTCTCCAAGGCTGGCTGCCTTTTGGGCTTCCAGCTTTGGGGGACTCTCTGTCTACTCTCATCTTAACATGTAAGTTCAGGGGTACAGAGGCATGTTACCAAGTCTGGCTTTGTATGGGGGAAAAGGATCCAAACTTGGGCCCTCATGATTATATCATAAGCACTTTACATCCTAAGCATTCTGCCCAGCCTTGAGAACTCATTTTCAATGACCAGGAGACCTCAAAAAATATTCCACAATAAGAGTCTGAGCAGCTGGGCATAAAGGCAGATCCTCTGTCTTCCTGTTCCAAAAAGGATTTCCCAGCCTCCCGGAGCGGGCTGGTGCCAGGACAGGGGACCCCCCAGTGCTGAAACGACAGGAAGCTGGGTGGTATAATCTATCGTCCACTCCACAAAAGACAGGAAATCCAGAGCCAAAGGTTGAAAATCTGACCTCAGCTCACCCGGGCTTTGTGTCAGGCCCCAGTGAAAGACGGCTGCACAAAGGCTGTGAAAGAAGCGATTAGGGCTCGGCCCTGGGGCAGGAAGAGATGAGATAGTCCCAGACGGAGCCACCAACTCCAAATAGCTGGACAGAGGCCTGCCCACCTACCCTGAGACAGTGTCTAAGGAAGGCCCTCCCTGGGAAAGGTGCACACAAGGCTCTCTAGAAATGTCTACCTAGGTCTCTTTCAGCCCATCCTGTTCCTGGCCTCACAGGAAGAAAGGGAAAGGGGAAAGTTGCTAAATTCTAAGGAGTTGGGGGGGGGGCTATAAAATTTGCCTTAGAATATCTCTACCCATGTCAGGAGAAAGTTATGCAAATTGAGCTAATAGCTAGTAATGACCCATTACCTTTGGTAGTATTTGCAATTTACGTTAGGCCCTTTATTTCATTTACTCTGTGAGGATGGAATTCCTATGCCTTTTACAGAAGAGTCCCCTGGCTCCAGAGAGCTATAATGCATGGGGCTCAAAGAAAGTGCAGACCAGTGAGTGGGCTCCATGGAGTCCTTGCCAGTGACTCTGGACCACCTACCAAAAAAGCTCTGAGCTCTGGGTCTTTCTATCCCCTTGCCCAAGGTCTGCCCACGGTGTGTGGTAACATGTCAGAGGACAGACATGAATTAATGTGACAGTCAAAGAGGCCACATACCTGGCAGGTGTGGAAGCCCCAAGTTTTGCCTGTATCCGCTCAGGTTGTTTGCAAATACTTCACCAGTTTAGCTAGGTTTTTAATATTGTAAAAACAATCCCTAACATCTAGTGAATGCTTATTGTGAATATTAACACTGTATGAATTACAATTGTTCACAATTCAAACCCACTAGGTGTTTATCTTTGTTTACTTATTTATTATCTCAGGACAGGTTTTTATGTAGCCCAGGCTGGCTTTGCAATCACTTATGTTAGCAGTATCCTCTTGCCACTGCCACCCAATTGTGGGGATTACAGGCTCAAGATACCATGCGGTACTGGTTAATCAATTCCTTGGTCTATTACACAGAGCACCCAATCAAGCTTACCTTCCTACTTCAGGGTGGCTGCATTAATGAGTGTAGTAAGCTGTTGCAGGCCTCTCTTTTTGTAGTGTTTGCAAGCATCCTACTGCATGAGCTACACCCCCAGTCCTTATTTTACATATAAGATATTTAGGCAGCATTTGAAATACTAGTCTAAGTGGTCTAATACCAGCTAAGCCTGTGACCTTCACCTGCTACATCAGAAAGGCAACAATACATGAGGGGACAGGCAGCCATCCTCCAGTTACAACCACACAGGCCAACACACCACAGAGAGGCACTTGGCAGACAGAAGCCAGGCAGAACCTGGAAGGGCTAAAATTTCCTTTCACTGCAACAAATCGGGTCAACAACAACACCCTGCACTCAAGAAGCTCATAGTCCACAGGGAGAAGTTGTTCTACCCAGTGTGGTTGCAGAGAGCAGAAGTGATTGCTTGTGAAGAATCAAGGTTCATTTATCCAGGACAAAGTAGAGATAACACTCCAAAGAGAGTGGCCTGCAATAACAGGCCAGTGCAGTGGGCAGGTGAGCTTGGCTGGGGACTCTATGATAGATGAGTGAGTGGGTTAAAGCTTTTTTGTGTGCTTGGTCAGCACCTTCCTCTCTTGGGTACCACTTTGACACCTAACACTTCGAAGCCTGTGCCTGAGCCTCTCCTGCCTCCCCATCCGCAGGAGCCCAGAGCATCCATCTTTGAGATGCAGGTTGACATTCACGGTAGAGGAAAAGAAGGCAAGAGAGGTGGGGGTATCTATCACAAGTGCTCTTGCACCAGCCCCACAAATGTTGGGATGGCATCTCTTCCTCAATAGGGAAATGGCAGTTCATTCTCCCAAGGGTGGTCTCATGGATGTGAGTGGGTAGATAGGTAGCTTTGATAAGGAGGTTATCAAAGATAGGGGTTAATCTTTATTTTCTACTTGAATCTCTTTGGGAGACAGAAGGTGAACCTTGGATGTGAGTGGAACCATTCTATGGGCTTCAAGTTGGAGGAAGGCAAAAGGACAAAGATGGCAGAAAATACTCGTTCCTCCCCCACTTCCCCTTCTCCCTCCTACTTCTCCCTCTATGGTGACCCTCAGAAGTCTTCAGATGATTGGAATAGGAAAGGACCTCACACACAGCACAATTCATTCTCATTTTTTTCAAGTAGATATTGAAAAATCCACTTAGGTATGGAGGTACACATCTGTAATCCCAATATTTGATAGGCTGAGGAAGGAGGTTTCTGTGAGTTCAAGACCAGTCTGAGATACACAGTAAACTCCAGACAAGTTGGTACGTATAGGGAAATACTGTACAAAACAAACAAACAAGCTGGAGGAGAGGAGTTGGATCTCTGTGAGTTTGAGGCCAGTCTGGTCTACAGAGTGAGTTTCAGGACACCCAGAGCCACACAGAGAAACCCTGTCTCAAAACAAACAAATAATAAACAAACAAATAAATACCAATACCCCTTCCCCCTAAGAGGAAGAGATGTGGCTCAGTTGGTAGAGTAATTGCCTACCGTGTAGGAAGTCCCATGCTTGCTCCCCAGCATGGTATAAAATCAGGCCCAAAGGGTACTCACCTGTAATCCAGGCACTCGAAACCTGGTGGGGAAGGCATGAAGGATCAGAAGGTCAAGATCATCCTTGGCTGCATAGTGAATTTAAAGCCAGTCCGGTAACATTCAGTAGATCAAGAGTTCACGACCAGCCTCACAGTGAGTTGGCCATCATCCTGGGTTACATGAAAGCTTAACTCAGAACAAAACAAAACAAAACAAAAAACTAGCTCCGAAACTTAATCATTTCTTCATCACTTATCTTGTACACAACCTATTCCAGAAGATGCAGAATACACAAAGATGAGATAGAGGCCTCTTTATTCTTATTTATTGACTGATCGATTGAGTGATTTTTTTTTGTTTCCAATAGATCCTAATCACAGTTTCCCCTCCCTCCACCTCCCCTTTCCCAAGAATCCTCCTCTGTTTCCTTTCAGAAAAGAGCAGGCCTCCCAGAGACAACCACACACATCACGAGTTCCAATAAGACTAGGTACAAACCTTCATATGAAGGCTGAGTAAGGAAACCCCATAAGAAGAAAAGGGTCCCAAGAACAGACAAAAGAGTCAGAAACACCCCACTCCCTCTGTTAAGAGTCCCAACAAGAACACCAAGCTACATAAACATGCAGAGGACTTAGTGCAGGCCCATGTAGGCTCCGTGATCGCTGATTCAGTCTTTGTGAGCCCCTGTAAGCCGAGACCACTTTATTCTTAATAAGAGATTCAACACCCCATATAATTACTTTCAGAATATTAAGGAATGACATTTGACAGACACAAAATAAACATTTTTATGTATGTTTATATGGAGATAGAAAAATCTAGAAAGATTTGTACCAAAATGTCAACAGTAGGTATCTCTGAGGGTGAGCTACTAGAGACAGTTCCCTTTTTCTTTTTTATATTGTACTGTCTGGATTTTTCATAATGACCTTGAGCAAAGAGGAAGGGCTACTCTCATTTTTAGACACAAAGAGCTACAGGAAAAGCACTTGATAAGGTTAGCATAAGGACTTGGTAGAGTTGGTGTCCTTCACTTGATTCCTAGAAGACCGATGGGCAAAGAGTTCCCTGAGATGAAAGAAGAGGTAAATGCAGCATGGGCCAAGTCTTAAGAAAGCAGAAACTCTGTGGTGGTAAAACCCACCCCCAGGGCCCCAGACACCCACATCTGGATCTCCCCACCATGACTGGGAATAATCCATTTGCACCCCTAAAAGGGAGTTACAATGTTTCGTTGCTAGTGAGGTCACCTGGAACCATTGAGACAGCACTGCATGTATGAAACTTGTCTATGCAGTGATGAACTCCACCATGGCATCAAGTGATGTCCCCCTGCCAGCCCATGAACACACTCATCTTTTTCTACCTCTCAGGGACTTGTGCCTGGAACACACACTGTTGTCCGTGCACCTACATCGAGTCTGCCTCTCCATCCACCAGTCCCATTCTCACTCACTCCCTCACACCCCTCCTGCCATGGCAAGGCTCTCTGTATCCAGCTCCTACTTTGTAAGCTTTGCCTTCCCCAGGTGTGCTAGCTAGTTTTATGTTAACTTGACACAAGCTAGAGTGACCAAAGAAGGAGGAACTTCAACTCAAAAAATGCTTCCATTTGATCAGGCTCGTAGGCAAGACTGTAGGGTATTTTCTTTTCTGTTTTTAGATTTATTTATTTATTAATTATACAGTGTTAGGCCTGCATGTAGGCCTGCAGGCCAGAAGAGGGGACCAGATCTCATTACAAATGGTTGTGAGCCACCATGTGTTTGCTGGGAATTGAACTCAGGTCCACTGGAAGAGCAGCCAGTGCTCTTAACCTCTGAGCCATCTCTCCAGCCTGGGTATTTTCTTAATTAGTGATTGATGGAGGAGGACCCAGACCATTATGGATGGGGCCACCCCTGGGCTGGCCTGGGTTCTACAAGAAAGCAGGCTGAGCAAGCCATGAGGAGCAAGCCAGTAAGGAGGGCTGCCTCATGGTCTCTGCATCAGCTCTTGCTTCCAGGCTCCTGCCCTGTTTGAGTTCCTGTCCTGACTTCCTCCAGTGATGAACAGTGATATGGAAGTGTCAGCCAAATAAACCCTTTCCTCCCCAAATTGCTTTGGTCATGGTGTTTCATTACAGCAATAGTAACTCTAACTAGGACACCAAGAGATAGGAAGGGTCAAGTCAGCAGTGACACCAAAGCCCTTCTCCCCTCTCTCCCCCCTACCCACCTCATTCACATGCTCTTCTCTAGCAGAGTTGAAGAGAAGAGCTTCTAGTTTTATAATCTCCCTTAAACCAGGTCCAGGGGAAAGTGTTAAGTGGCTCACGTGGGGAGCCTGGCATTTTACTAAATTGCTGGAACATAACCTCATTTCTTCTGCTGGTTTCCCTGACTTTTTAATGTACAAATCGGGGAGCCAAGAAAATGAAGGGAGCACCACACCTGTGGGGAGTCTCAAGCCTACCCCCTCAAGCCACACTGATTAGGACACTTTTGTAGGATGAGTCCAAGACCCTCCTCCTTCCCCTTCAGGAAGGTCATCTCCATATTAAAGAACTGCAAAACAAACTCTCATTCCCAAACTCCAGGCCCTTTGTCCTGTCCTTAATAAGATGCGAGCCATTAACATGATAGACCCCATGCTCTTCAGGAGGCCATGGATCCGAGCACCAAGTACTTCAGCCCCCTGGAATAAGGAATCGCTCATTTACAAGCAGTTGTTAACTGAGTCAGCCACAGGTTTCCCCACAAGTTAAATACTTGTTAACACTCTTGCTAAAGGCCCCTGGAAGGTCTACTTACTTTCCGTTCTGTGCTGTTTGTGAAGGGTTCCATCTTTAAGTTCTGAGGAATGTACCCCTCCACCTCAACTGGCTTGTGCCCAGGTGGTCTCACCCTGAGAGCATAGAAAGCAAGGAACACAGGAAGCTAGGATGTCCAGGGATTGCACTCCCAGGGCAATAATCCCAGAGAAGGAAGGTTCCGATCTACATTCAGGTGCCTGAATTTGCAATTTCTCTTGCTAAAGAGGGCTCACCTTTCCCCAGAAACCCAGGGAACATTTTATTCCTTGTGCTTTCCTGACCTCCTCCCAGATTGCTTTGGGCTATTTCATTTGGCAAATGCTTCCTTTGGCAGCTTTCAAAGACTGCAGGGTGGAGGAGAATCCAGCTAGCAGAAGGCTGGGCAGGGTTTCATACTCCTTTAATCCCAGGATTTGGAGGCAGAGACAGGTGGATCTCTTTGAGTTGCAGGCTAGCCAGAGCTACAGATTAAAATCCCTGTCAAGGAAAAACAGGTGTGTGTGTGTGTGTGTGTGTGTGTGTGTGTGTGTGTGTGTGTGTGTGTGCTAGCAGTGTGGTGGCCCACACCTGTAATTCTAGCACTTGGGGAAACTGAAGTCGGTTGACCGCTGTGAGTTCAAACCAACCTCATCTGTATAGTACTAAGCTATTTGGGACTACATAGTAAGAACCTGGGGAGAGAGAGAGAGAGAGAGAGAGAGAGAGAGAGAGAGAGAGAGAGAGAGAGAGAGAAAGGAGGGAGGGAGGCAGGGAGGAGGATGAGGAGGGTAGGAGAAGTCTGGATTGAGAAGAGGGATCCAGCTGTTCAATTGGTCCCTGACATTTATGGGAGACCCACCACCTTCACAGTCAATGCCTCTGCCTTGATTGCCCTTGGGTGGTTTCCAGATCTCTAATATATGGGCTATCTAACACCAAGTTCATGTTCATCTCAGTCTGGCCTGGCCTGGGCCAGTCACTCCTTTCCACACCAATTAGCTGACCCCCAAAAAGAGGAGGCTTGGCAAAGCTGAAATGACTGGATGATGAAGAAGCAAACACTGGTGAGGGGAGGAAGAAAAGGGGACCTGAATGTTTCCCAGGACCCAGGACCTTCAGTTTGAAAACCAAGGCAGTCACCCTAGATAAAGATGGAAAAGGAAACAACATCCCTGGAAGATGCATCTTCCCATCAATGAAAACACTGAATGCCCATGAGTAACACAAAAATCTTAGGGGTGTGTGTGTGTGTGTGTGTGTGTGTGTGTGTGTGTGTGTGTGTGTGTGTTGCACCTGAATGTAGTTGCCCATGAGTGCCAGAAGAGGGCATCAGATCCCCTAAAGCTGCAGTTGTAGGTAGTTGTGAATCACCCCATGTGTGTGCTGGGAACCAAACTTGGCTCATCTACAAGAGCAGAATGAGCTCTTAACCTTTAAGCCATCTAAGCACTGTATGATGTTTTCCATTTCAATAAGCCAGGTCACTGTAATCATTGCCTCCAGTGAACCAGGGCTTACTTTATACTTGGACTAAGTATCTTCTCGCCAGCATTGTTGCCTCGTGATTCACCACAATGGGCAAGAAACAATACTTCCTTGTTGCTCCACCAGAATCAGTGGTTATGTATGGGTGATAAGGGAGACAAGGCAGCGGCAGCCTCCACTCCGAAGGATCAAGGCTGGAGCTGTAGTGACAGTCAAGACAGACCTGGATACCTTTATTACCCAAGGGAATTACCAAGTGAGGTTTCACTCCTGGAGAAATCACCTGCCAGAAGTGTCAAACAAAACATTTTCACAGCCAACTCGGAAGCTTGCCTTTAAAGACATCCAAGAAAATCTCCGACTTCAGTATCCTAATGTAGACATTAGCATTCCCTGACTGAGAGCTGGTGTTCCTTCAAGACAGATTCTAAATTATTAACTAGTTCAGCAAATCCAGAAGCAGGACCAACATGGGATGGGAAAGATTGCCTTGTTTTGTTTATGACAAAGTCTATGTGGTAGTCCCAGCTGGCCTTGAACTCATCATAGATCAGTCTGAGCAATCCTCCTGCCTCTGCCTCCCAAGAGCTGGGATTATAGATATGCACCACCATGCCAAGTGTTCCAGATTTCTTTCCAACACATGGGCAGTTAAATCTTTTACAAGAGTAACTTGGGGTGTCCTTTCCTAGTGCTTCTTCCACTCTTGGGGTTCCTTCTCACCTTTCCTTAATAAATTTCAGTTTGGGGGGAGGGGTAAACTTGAATCCAAAGCCTGCCTTACTTTCCAATAAAAATGAATCCAAATAAAGCTCCAGCATTTCAAATCTCTACACTCTGTTTAAAGACCCCATTCTTTCTGGCTTTGTGCCAAAAAGAAGCGGCTAACTCAAACCAAGCAAAGGCTCAAGGTATGAAGCATTTGCTACCATATTCTGTTTTCATTTGAGTAGCTGAATTAAACACCTGTTTAATCATACTTCTGTCTAGTTTCAGAGAAGACAAACCTGTGTACCCAGCTCATTTACATAAATGATGGCTCTAGCTGGCTTGAAACAATTAACCAAGTTTCCCCCATAGTAATAACAATTCGACCAATGAGGAACAACTGTACCAAGCAAAGCCCTGTTCTAGGGATGGTGGATTAATCAGAAGAAGCCTATTGAGTATGGAAAGGGGCTGAATGACTCCATCCTCCTAGTTGCAAGATGGAGTTTGGAGCTCACCAGCTCCAGGCTGTTCCACTCACAGACAGCAAAGTGATGCAACCGGAAGTGAATTTCCTACTCCAAGAGTAAAATGGTGAGGAACTGAGCTGAGAGCCAAGTCCAGTGCTGTTTCCACAGTGTCTGACAAGCCTGCCTCCCAGACAGCCCTCAGCACAATTGTCCTGCATGGAGTTCTAGGTCTTAGGTTTAACTCCCAGTACTGAAACACACATTCTCTCTCTGGTCAGAAAAAAACTTTGTAAAGAACTCTACTTGCTTTCCTGCCCCTCAAAGATTCTTTAACAGGGGCCAGTGAGGTGGTTGTCTCAAAAGGAATAGGCTCTTATGCTTGAGCCTGAAGGCCTGAGTTCCATCCCAAGATCCACCTGGTGGAAATAATGAGCTGACCCCTCTCAGGTTGTCTCTGTAATCTCTATGCTTGCACTTTGGCATGCACCTCTCCACACACTTGCACACACAAAATGAGTAAATAAATGTGTTTATTTATAAACATAAAGATCATAGGATAGATCTTAACAGTTAAGAGCTTTTGACACTCTTCCTGGGGACCTGAGTTCGATTCCCAACACCCACATTGAGTGGCTCACAACTACCTGGAACTCAGCTCTAGGAGATCTGACACTTTCTTCTGGCATCTGAGAGTGTGTGTGTGTGTGTGTGTGTGTGTGTGTGTGTGTGTGTGTGTGTTCACGCACGCGCACACACACACACACACACACACACACACACACACACACACACACACACACTAATCCTTAAAAAAAAAATCCTTTAACCCTAAAGGCCTGAAAAAAAATTCAAGCCTGCTAGACAGCAGCGGAAAGTCCACATTACACTACTGCTCAGCACACATGCTCCTGCCAATCACCCACTTTTATCTTAGCAGCCCCGGCTGTGTGTGTGTTCCCCAAATATTCATTGTCCCAGCCGGTCCCCATGCCTCCACCATAAAAAAGGCTCTGTTACTTCTGGTCAAAGGTTTCAGGATGGATGCCTTGTAGTATGATCCGTCAGTATCAAAAGAGATCAGGTAGCCCTGGTCAGTGGCCTATGAAGAGATTTCCTTTTACAAGCAGGGAGAGCTAATAAACCATTGTAGAAGTCGTAGATGTTCGGTGGCACTCAGACTCCCAGGATCTGTCTCTGTCTTAAAATAGGCTTCAAAGCTGATATTCACTTGTTTCTGAGGCACCAGTTTTTAGGTTTCATAAGGCCTCTTTTGGAGAACAAAAGTCTGCAAGATTCTCATTGAGGTCAGGCTTGTAAATTTGTTTTGCTGCTCATTTTTTATCTTTCCTAGTAACATACAGAGGAAAAAAAGGAAAAATCCTATCAATACCAAATCTCTCTCTCTCTCTCTCTCTCTCTCTCTCTCTCTCTCTCTCTTTCTCTCTCTCTCTCTCTCTCTCTCTCTCTCTCTCTCTCTCTCTCTCTCTGTGTGTGTGTGTGTGTGTGTGTGTGTGTGTGTGTAACCTAAAATGTGGACTTCAACCTGTGGGTTGCAACCCCTCTAGAGTTGAATAACCAACCCTTTTACAGGGGTCGAATGTCAGATATACTGCATATAAATGATTTACATTATGATTTAGAACAGTAGCAAAGTTACAGTTATAAAGTAGCAATGAAAATAATCTTATGGTTAGGGGCGGTCACCACAACATGAGGTGTGGAGTATTAAAGGGTCGAAGCATTAGGAATGTTGAGAGCTACTGCTCTATAATTTTTTGTCATATTTTGAGGCAGGGTCCCTCCCTGAACCCAGAGCTTGACAATGACTAGAGTAGAGGGCCATTGTGCTCCAGGGATCCATCTATCTGCCCTGTACAGTACCCACACTACTTGGGTTATAGAAATGGCCACCCTTTTATGTAGATGCCCAAGAACCTCAAACCAGGCCCTTATGTTTACAGCAAGGACCACAAAATGAGCCACCTCTCCTCACACCAGGTGCTTTGTTTTGTTTTGTTTTGTTTTGTTTTAACAGGTTTTTAGTACTCTTACCATCCATCACGCATGATTGTAAATGTTGGGTGCACTTTCAGTGATTCAGTCTAACAACCTTGTCATCATCATCCCCCTGTATTAGTGGGTACTCTTCAACCCAGAACTTGTGAGTATGAGAGTCAGATTCAGTCCCATCGAATCAACCTGCAGATCTTTGAGAAGACAGCAAAAGAGTCAGTGGGAAACACTTACTCATGTCTGAGCTGAGAAGAAGGAAGACGAACTCTGAATGGAGAACCTGAGCGCCCTTGTTCTGATGACTGAGCAGCCTTGTCAATCATCTTGCATTATCCTCCACAGGTCCAAGGACCAGGTGTATCTGCACTGGCCTGCGTCTACCATCTCCCATGGCATTCCTGAATTCCTCTATACTGGTCCACTTCTTCTTTTATATCACTCACAACCTTATTGATGCTATTTGTTGACTTGATTTATTTATTTGTATTATTGCTCTCGTTGTCTCCTGGATTATGAACTACAAGAAGGCAGGATTTGGGTGCACTTTGCAATTTTGTCTTTTTTGTTCACTGATCTCACTCCAGCACTTCCACAGCTGGCACATGTTAGCATCTAAGTTAATAACTTTAGTTGAGAGGAAAGAGCTGGAGAATTCTGTTGGCAAGGAGGCTCCAGGTGTAGCTCAGTAGAGAGCTTGCCTAGCATGCCCCAAATCCTTGATTCTATGCCCAACACTGCATATAGCTAAGTGTATTGGCTCGCTTCTATTACCCATGCCCCAGGTTACAAGAGACCAGAGCACCGGGCTGGGCGTGAGAACTCAGTGCCAGTCCTGTGTCCTGCTTGGTCCAGGGATGCCCGACCTGTGCTCTGTGAAAGGAAGTGATTGAGAGATTGAATGCCCCATCTAAGCTCTGACCTCATCTGCCCTACCTGGTGAAGTTTCTGTTTCAGGATTGCAGTCTTGTGGTACTCAGACAACTGCTTCAATTCTTCTCTCTCTACAGTTTTGTACAGATAATTGCAGAGTTCAAACAGAAACCCTTTCCTTCAAGCTAGGTGAGGAAGGGCGAACGTGTTTTAAGCTAAGCCTTAATATTTTTAGTATGTTTTTATTTATTATAAGTTTATTTTCAAATATGTGTGTGTGAATGTGAGAGCCAATGGAGTTCAGAGATGCTGGATCCCCTGGAGCTGTAGGTACAGGCGGCTCAGTCACCAGACATGGGTGCTGGGAGTTGAACTCAGGTCCTTTGGAAGAGCAGCAGATGTTCTTAACCAATGAGCCATCTCCCCAGTCCTGATGTGTATTTATGATGCACCGAATGCAGAAAGAAAAGGACATAACGCTTTAGAGGCAGTAATGGGCCCTAGAAATGGAAGAGAGCATGGGCTTTATTATTTATTTATTTTGGTAGTTTGAGACAGGGTTTCTCTGTGTAGCTTTGGAACCTGTCCTGAAACTCTGGGCTCTGTAGCCCAGGCTGGCCTTGAACTCACAGAGATCTGCCTGACTCTGCCTCCCAAGTGCTGGGCCACTGCTGCCTGGTGAGCATGGGCTTTCCAGCAGTCAGCAAAACAAGGACATAGTAGGAATTTCAGCTCAGTGGCCACTGTTCTCCTATTTCTTTTTACATACTAGAGTTCTAGCTCACCTCTCATACTTAGGCCCCCTTTAGGGGACACAGGGCAATGAACTTGACTGAAGTATGCTTCAAGGTTCTTAGGTGTCCAATCAATCCGAGGTCACGTAGCTTTCATTTGGCTCCCACATACAGATGAGATCCTGAGGTTGTGCTATGGGGCTTGTAAGAGACAGTGGACAGAAGATCCGTTGAACAGAACCTTTGAAAAGGGTGGCTATTTTCTAGTCTGGGAGTGGGGACTAGATGGGATGGTAAAGGGCACTTTACCTAGTTTTCAACCTTGTCACACCATGAGAGAGAAGCTAGGCAGTACCACCAACCCCCCACAACAACCCACAAGACAGCATGTGTTACCTGGAATAAGTACTTCCACTGCTAACCTTGCACCTGTCTGGCCAAGGACCTGGGAACCCCTTGCCCAGCCAGAGTTCTCTGTCCCTGACAACAACCACATAACCAAAGCTGTCTGGCCCTTCCTTGGGGCTCCATTTTTCTGTAAAGCAAGACCCCCCCCCAACTTGAAGTTAAAAACCTGTGATGAATGAAACTTTAGGGAAATCCTGTGTGTAATCTGTTACCCCAAAGAGAAATAGATGTTTGAATTGAAGGGAGAGGCAGACTTCCTCACACCACCTCTCCAAAGACTTTCAGAAACTTCACTGTGACAGGGACCTGAGTGAAGCTTCCTCCAGCCCTTTGGCTCTAGCGGTCTCCAGGGTCTGTAGCTCAGTCTTCCTTGAAATACCCCCAAATACCACCCAGTGAGTCTAGTGGGGCAAGACACTTTCCTTCTCCCTCCTTAGTTTTAGTCCTCTGTGATCTGTGAATCTGACTGAGGTCACTGAAGATAAATGACCTCATCTGTTTATTTCACTACAGTGCTTAGCCCAGAACCTATTGGACAGGGTGTCACTTTACAGCCTTGAACTCACAAGGTAGAGAAGCTGGCTGGGCTTAGTTACATGCCCTTCTTGCCTCTGCAGGAATCAGACACGCCCCCACACCCAGCTCCTGGAAGAGGGGGTGGATCTTTAGGTATTAGTTCTTCTCAGAAAAAACTATTCTCTATATTAAAATGTAAGATCACCTACCAAAGGTGCAAGTATTTATGTAAAATACAGGCAAGTTAAAAGCTTGTTGGTTTTACTGTTTATTCCAAATATTGAGTTGGAATCCACATCTTGCCTATAATGGTTTGGGAGTCAATGTACATTAAAGTGCTTTGATAATGGAATATGATGATTGGCACGTGCCTATAATCTTAGCATTTGGAAGATGAAGGCCAGAGGATCAGTCCATTCAAGATCATCCTCAGCCAGAAGATTCTGAAAAATACAAAAAACTAGAGAAGCTGCAGAGATAGCTCAGGGGTTAAAAGCAGTGGCTGCTCTTGCAGAGAACTTGTGTTGGGTTCTTAGCCTTTAACTCCAGGGGATACACTGTGGGCATACTCGCATACAAAATAAACTTCCAAGTGCTTTAACATCCATTGATAGTATTCCGCAGAATAGAACCAGTTATTGTAATATTAAATATTTTAATAACTGATTTCTGATCTGTAGAATCCACAAACCTATTTCCTTCTACCAAGTGGGAATAGTACCCTCCCCTAACCAGGATTCCACAATGTGAAAAGGCCCAGTGAGGTCTAGCTAGGAAGGATAACATGGACTCTCGTCATTTAATTGCTATTTATTTTCATAAACATGAGGTATTTCAAAGTGCTATAAGGTGCAGCACTAAATATATACATTTTGAAGAAATTAAACACAGAACTTTGCCATTTTACCCAGTTCTATGCACCAAACATGAACAAATACAGTAACAAGGAAGAAACAGGCTAGGAAAAAAAGGAATATATATATAGTAAAATTTCTTTACAAAAGTTTCTTAGTTCAAAAAGTGATAAAGTAATATCTACTCAAAACTTTCACAACTCATTTTCATACGAAAATATAAGTATCAAATTTAGTTATGTATCAGCGTCATATTAAAGTATACAGGCCGTGTAGGAATTAGTACAGTACA
Source organism: Cricetulus griseus (assembly GCF_003668045.3). Taxonomy (NCBI): domain Eukaryota; kingdom Metazoa; phylum Chordata; class Mammalia; order Rodentia; family Cricetidae; genus Cricetulus; species Cricetulus griseus. Next base: position 22,670,672 of record NC_048600.1, read on the forward strand.
TAACAGATTAACAATATATTTGTATACAAAACATGCTCCTCAAACATTGAGGTATTCTTACAGTACTTAGGTGTGAACTTCCAGTCTAATACTGGCCGCAAGAGCCACCTCTCATTACCCAGGGCGTATACAAAAGGCGGGTGTATCAATGGTATTTACACAAGCGTTCCCAGGGGCATCAAATGGCAAACCCCCTTCTGTGGCATCTGCTGGAACTTAAGCACCATTGTAAAAAGAAGGAATGACTCTGTTTGGAAACTTGGACCGGAACAAGGTGACTTCACAGCCTCCTGAAGCTCCCAACTGTCCCGGAACTTCCATGGCTGTCACCAGGTGATGTGGAGGAGGAAAACAAGCCACCCAGCATCCCATAACTCAGTTTTCTTTTTCTCTCCAAGGTCATGGCAGAACCCCGAGTCCTGCCCCCTACCCAGATCCAAACTCGACAGGGGACCGATTTGAAAGTAAACCAACATTCTTAATGTCAACACAATGTTTGTTTAAAAAAAAAAATCAAAATGTGCAAAGTGGCAGTGACTGTCCGTGTGAGAAACATTTAGCAAGTCCGAGCATGTTCGATCTTCTTTAGCAACTGCTGCTGTCTCGCCTGCAGTTTCTCCTTTTCCTGCAGGAGCTGGTGCTCGCTGGTCTGCAGGGCGTGGACGTACTCGGTGGCCTTTTTCAAGATGACCACCTTGGCAGCCTTCTCGTTCTTCACCAGCTCAGGCACATGGTCCCTGAGGGTCAGGAAGCTGGAACGCAGGTCATTGCGGCGCTGGCGCTCCAGGATGTTGTGGTTGCGGCGACGCTCGCTGTCCTCCGAGTCTGAGTTTCGGGGGCTCAAGCTCTTAGCTTTTGCTGGGACCACATTCTTGAGGGGGCGTGGAGAAACCTCGCTCTTGAGTTTCTTCTGTGGTGGCGCATCCTCGCTCTCCACATAGGGTGAGGGAGCAGCATAATTGTGCTGCTGGTGGATGGGAACACAGCGCTTGAGAATCAGCTCGCCAGGCTGTGCCCGCCCCACACCCAGAGCTGAGGTCTTGGGACGCACAGTGATGGTGAAGGTGGTAACAGCCTTGTTGTTAGAGGAGGAGCGTCTCTTCTCCACGGTGACCACATCTATTTCCTCCTCTTCATCTTCCTCCTCGTCATCTTCATCATCTTTGAGGGGATAAACATTTTCAGTAAAACATTGTGAAATTAACATATACACACTATTTAAGTCTAGGGACAGGACCCAGATAGGTTTGCTGAAATATACTGATCACAATTCAGAAAAGATGCACACACACACACCCCATTCCTTCTCTAGGCATCTATATTTGATTTCATTTTTTATGGAAGGCTTTAAGCAAGTGGGGTGGGGCCAGCAAAGCTCTTGCTTAGTGTGGAAGGACACCTCCTCCTCCTACTGGTTAGATCCCTGGTATCAAAAATAAGACCAAAAAACTTTTGAGCAGGTGGCAGAACTTGAGCTTACGTCACAAGGAACAATGGGCAGTAGGATTCTGGAAAAGGTTACTTAACCTCCCTCATCCTCAGTTTCCTCAGCTATTCAATGGGGGTAACACCACAGCGTTTGAGTTTGGCAGACAATATGTAGACTTGGCGACAGATGCTCCGTAATAGGAGCTTTTAGCATAATCACCAGCCAGTCTGCCCCATGGATTTATTTATACACACTTCCACAGCCACCCTTCAGACTGGAGGCTCCTCATTTGGTAAAACACATGGCTGGGTTTGATTTTTCCATCCTTAAACTCGAGGAACAATTTCATTCACTAAGAATAACAACCTTCGCTTCTGCAGACAAGAGTTCTACATAGTAAGCAGTTTTTCATCTAGGCAAAGATCGAATCCCAGTCATAAAGCTAGCCCACAGTAGCTACACATCCCAACGGGAGCAGTGCCCAGGCAGCAGCAGCAGCAGCAGCAACAAAATTCTATGTGTTTTCTTTCTGACTTCCTTGGTTACTACCAGGCTAGGAGAGAAAATTGTGGTGTAAAAGAAAATGCAAGCATGAAAACCAAAACACATCTTCTGCTTGACCTAGCGAGGACCGGAAGGCTGAACAATTGTGAGGTTTCTTCTGAAGCTGAAACCCTGGACTGTTCCAGTCTGTGGGTCCCTTTAAGCCAGTGTTTTGGTTTTCAGCCAAGAAGACAGCTGTTGGAAGGAAGTGCTTCCTCACCGAAAGCTGTCAAGGCGCAGACATTAAAGGGACAGAGCCCTTTCAAAGCGCAGGCTTATCACCAAGTTTCCTCCCAGGAGCCTCAAATGATCCCTCCTCAGCCCAGAAGGAAATGTACTTTTTATTCTTTGCTATTGTAAAAACACTGGCTTTCATGGTTTAAAAGGAGAGCTAGCTACAGCTCCAAGGACAAGGGCACACAGGACTCAGGTAGTGCTGTAGGTGATTCCACGGCCTCAAGGAAAAAAGCTTGTTTTTCTTTTTGTTGCCCCCCCTTCCCTCTCAAAGAAGACCCAGATTAACTGCACACAACAGAACCAGTGAATGTTTCCAGGTTGTGTGCATTCCTAAGGAAGAGACCCGCCCTCACCTTCAAGGGCACTGGGTTACCAAACACAACTCAACTCAATTAGGTCAGAAATTCCAGCTAGGAAACACAACTGGACCAGCCCTCACTCAAAACCGGAAAGAGGTTCCCTGAAAATATACACAACTACTAATGCACTTGCTGCCAGCTGCTGCGCTGGAGGGGGGGTGTCGCCCCCACCGTCTTTCAGATCCTCTGCCTGACTTGCGTCAGGCACAACGCCGCCTGCTGGCCACGCACCAAGCGCAAATAGCCCACCACCCACGGAGGGCCCACAGTCCTGGGGGGGGGGGGAAGGAATGGAAACCAGGCATCCTCTTAACTTTTTGAAGCCTAAGTGAGATTGTGCACAGCTCCCGTCCTTTTGGAAGTCTTTCCCCTTCCCTGACTTGTCCTAGAGGGACCTTTCCAACCCACTAACAGGTTTCAGCCTAGGTAGCTTTCGGACCCCACACCCTGATAGAACTGACCAACAACTTTTCCCACGGTGAGGGCAAGCCTAGGGCAAGGATTGCTGAAGAAGAGGGCAGAACAAATTTAAGAGAAGGTGTAGCTGGGGTTTCTAGCCTCCATCCGGGGAGAGAGGTGAGCAGAATAGGACCACCAGCACGAATCTACGATAACAAAGGGACCGCAGCACCCCCACCCCCACCCCCGGATCCCAAGGAGGCAGCAAGGACCCTGATCCAGGCTTTACCTGAGTCGCTCAAGGTGTCCTCTCCGGAGGTACTGAGGGCCTTGTGCTCACTGTTGGCAGGACGGCCGCCTGCACGAACAGGAGCGGCCACCGGGGCAGCAATCGGAGCAGACACCGTAGTGACCACAGCGCTGGTCGCAGGGGTACTGATGGGGGCAGCGGCCACCGGCGCCGGCTCACGCTTGTTCACCGGGAAAGGGAAGACCACGGCGGGGTCCACGCACTCGGCAGCTGGGTGGGAGAGGTCGGTGGGCAGGGTGGCCCCGGTGCGGCCAGCACTCGCCGTCCCGCTAAGGGCACGGCCACCGGGGTTGCTGGCACCAACTCCCGGAGCCGGGCAGGCTGTGCCGGCGCCCGGGGGCCCGTGGCCGTGCTGCAGCTTCTCGTTCACCGCGCGCTCCAGCTTCTCGCGGGCGGAGAAACCGCTCCACATACAGTCCTGAAGGATGACCGGGTTAGGGGTGAGACCACCCAGTCCCCCTAGACCGAAAGCATCCTCCTCTGCCGGGTTGCCCCACAGGTCGGCCTCCGGCAGCAGCATCTCTGTGGCCCAATTCGAGGGCTCCGGGCTGTGCTCTGGGAAGGCGCGGCTGGGCGACAACGGGGGCGTGGGCAGCAGCTCAAACTTCTTCCAGATGTCCTCCCCCGGTGGGGTCGAATCGGGACCGCCGAAGTAGAAGTCATCTTCGTCTGGATAGAAGCAGGGCTGCAGCGAGTCAAACTCGAGGTCTGGGTTCTTGCAGATCATCCCCGGCATGGTGGACGCGGTGCAGCTGGGCATCTGTTCTCCTCCCCGGCTACCGACTGACCACTTTTCTCTCTTCTCTTTTTACTGTGGGGGAGTGCTTCCTTCCCGTGGGGTGCACAGAGTCGCGCCAACCTCCAACACTACAACCAACAGACAGACCAAGAGAGAATGAGACACAGAGTGGATAGGTGGGGACAGGCAATGGGCGCCCCCAATCTTGCCTACAAGCTCCCCAGTCTTTCCCACCGCTTAGGAAGGTGGAGGAAGTTGAGCCTCTCCTCCACTCCCTCCTTTTGTGTACAAGCTGTCTAAGACTGTGGGTGGGAGGGGGCTTGCAGATGCAGGGGGTGGTGTGGCTCTGCAACTTTGGAAACTGCCGTTTCATTCACACAAGGCACTGCCTGGGGGAGGGGGCTGTTCCAACTGCAGATCCTAGCTCTTACTAGCACGACAGCCCCTCTTGCACCAGTGCAGGACCAACCGCTCACAGCAAGTCCTTGCTCTGCCGGGCATGAGGTTGTAGTACCTTCCATTTTGCAGAAATGAGATGTCGGGAGCGCAAACGCTAACGGGGTTCGGGAAACTTTATTAATTATTAAGGTCCTCCTTTCTCCAAACAGACCAACAACAGGCACTTACATACAAGCCCCTTCCACCCAACGCCTCAATTTTGGCAGATACCCTTGGTGCTCGTCGTCTGCCATTAGGTTATTTTGACCCTTTGCAATTCCCTCCCTTCGGAACCCCAACCTCTTCCACCGAAAAGCTGAAGCTCATTCCTAGGAATGGTGCAGGGGCGCCGGCGCGATGAGGGGCGCCGGAGAGAATCGCGTCCCCTAAGCTGGAGCAGCCCTGACCTACATTATCACTTAGGCACCCTAGCTTCGCCTAGCCCCTTTTCCTTCCTTTCCGCGGCACCTTTTGCAGAACCCTAGCTAGGGGTGGGGACGCACCGGCTCCTGGTCAGCTCACACTTAAACAAATCTTGTAAGAGCCTGGAGAATTTCTTTTCGCTAAAGCAATTTCTCTGCCTGGGCCGGGGCTGTAAAAAGGATTAGGGCGGGTCTCTTCCAGCCAAGGTGCCTTCGGGTGCTGAATTGGCTTTTCAGAGAAAACCCCCAGATGGGTTTTGTTTCGGAAGCAGACACGGTGTGCTCCCCCCGCCAAAAAAGAAAAAAGAAAAAACCCGGCATATTTGGGCGCCGGGTGCAAAGCCTGGTTCAGGAGCTTGCCTAGCCGTAGCGCTCCGCCGTTCCCCAGGCGCTCGAGGCTTTACAAGTACCGTTTCTTACCTCCCGCAGACTGCCGGGGATCCGGAGGCGACTCGGCGCTGGGGTCTCCGGGTGGGCTGAGGGGGCGGCGGCGGGAGGGGGTTGTCCTCGGGCGGCTGCAGTGTGTGCGCGCTTACGCCTGGCTAGCGCTCGTTCAGCTCCAACCCAGTTCCCAGGAGCCCCCCGCATCCACCCAGCGCGTCCAGACAGATGACTGTCACTGGCTGCGCTTTGAAGCTCGGGGGATATTATTAACTGAAAAAAATCTGACACACCCGGGGGGCGGGGAGAGAAGGGGGCTGTGGCGCAGACGAGGGGGAGGGAGAAAGGCAGAGGCAAGCGCTTTTACCCCGCCCTCTTGATTTCCATAAAAATCAGGGGAGGCGCCAAAGCCTTTCGCGCCAAAAGCCATTTGCTTTTTTTTTTTTTTTTTTTTTTTTTTTTTTTTCTTTTTGCAGACTGCAGGCTGCAAAGCTGGGAAACCCAGGGCGTGCTCCTCCCGCCCTTTTGGACCCCCGGGCTTGCACCCGGTGCACTCGGCGCACTAGCGGCGCGCCAAGCTGTGTTGCGCAGCACCCACCCCATGGGCCCGCATTACTTGGCTTTTTTTTTTTAAAAAACTAGAGGGCCTCTGGGTGTGTGCTGGGAGAGGGAAGAGAGGTTTTTAGCCCGGTCCCTGCTTGCACTGCCTTTTTGTGTGTTTGTGTGTGCAAGATGAGCTCCAGGCCAGAGTGGAACAAGGCCTGGCAGAGGGGCTGTTCGTGTGTGATCTCGAAAGAAGGCGACGGGAGTGCAAAATGGGAGGCCGAGGACGCGCCCACGTAGGAACGAGACCGCAGGAGGTTTCTAGTTTCAAATTGAAAGGAAGGGGCGCCCCCCTTGTTTGAAAATAAATAAGTGCGGGCTACTAGGGTGGCGCCACACCGGTTTCTCCAGCCGAAGGCGACACCTCGCGGAGACGGAGCAGAAAGCGGAGCCTCACCGCCCGACCTCGGAGTGGGGCCACCCCCGCGAGACAGTTAGCGAATCCTCGCTACCGCGGGAGGGAGTGTGAAACGCGAGGAGACGCATCCCCACCTTTCCGAAATCAGGGTTCGTCGAAATTCCGGACATCTGGACTCGGTGCAAATTACGGTCCACATCGCCCAGAGTAACAATCAGTAAACCTTGAGTTGGCATTGAAGGTGGCATCAAGGAAAGCCACCATCTACTTGGCTTCTTTGTGCCCCCATTGCCTCACTTACGAAGTAGAAGTAGCGTTAATAGAAAGAGTCTGGCATCTTACTAAGACCAGAGCAGGGTGTATGTATTTTTCATCCGCACTGTGGGGACATTTCCCTCCCTTCTATCTCACAGCGTCTCACTTCCGTTCAGGCAGGCAAACATTCTTAAGGGTCTGTTTGTTTCTGAAATGATGGGGTTAAAAATAACCCGCTCCTGTCCACCAAAACTTTCCAGCAATGACCCGCGTCTCCTGTGGAGCTCCTTTCACTACCACATACCCAGTGGGGTAGGATTTACTCTGAAAAAAGCATTTCCTTAAGCTTGTTTGTGGGGAAGCTTCTCCATTTCCCTCTAAATTGGAAATAACACCCCTCATTCACCTCGAAGAGAATTCCTAGTGAATCAAGTTCAAAATGCTGTGTATTAGCATGTGTGAAGGTTTCCCCAGCTGCCCCTGAATGCCTACATAATTCTGGGGACCAAGGCGGATTCTAGCAAGTAGCCCATGAATGAAGGGGGAATCTCCTTCCAAGATCCTTTCTATTTGGATCACATATGTAAAACCCATTACCCTTGCAAAAGCCTTTAACACCCTCATTTCCACACCCCTGGCCTCTTCCAAACCAAGCCCTCCCATTGCATTCTCCCCCAAGGTGCAGGCTCCTCGGAAACCTTTGCCTCCGTTTGTAATTATACATACACAGCAGGGGCTGCATGGTAAGCGCTCCTGGATGTTGATGAAGGTGGGCACCATTGAAAGGGACCCTTTTAGGCAGCCAGATCTAGCAGGTTAGTTTTGTTTATTAGAGACACAGCGGGAGAGAGAGATAGGTGTGACTCTCGAAGCTGCTTTTTAATTTTTGTTGTTGACGCTGTTTGGGGCTTTTTTTTTGGGGGGGGTATGCTTTTGAAATGGGATCTCATATAGCCAAAGATTGCCTGGACTCCACGTTTATCGAGGATGACCTTGAACTACTGATCCTCTTGCCATCACCCAAATTCTAGGAGTACAGGTCTGTGTTACCTTGTCTAGCTTCCAGAATCTTCTTCAGAATTTCAGCAGCCAGACCCATAAAGGACACTTAGGTCTGCCTGTCACAACTCCTTTAAGTAGCAGAAGGACTATGAAAATAGGCCATGATGGCTCAGTTAGTATGGATAAAAGTTCTCTTCACTCTGTGAAAAGATAAGGTGTTTCAGAAAAGAGGGAACAGGAAGACAATGACCTGGTTACTCTACATGCCTCTGAGCAAATCATTTATCTTCCTTGGACCTTAATCTCTAATCTCCTGCTCTTAATGCAAACCAGCAATTACTGAAATTACCAGCAAGTCTGAATCTGAAGGTTAGCAGAATGATAAAAGTCAGCAAGTATTTATTGGTACCTTCATTGGCAGGTAGAAAGATAAAAGACTGTTCATGGAGAAAAATTACCTAATAGCTATTCTTGGTGGATTCACCGAGAAGCTCAGTCATTCTTCGTATAAATGTTGAAGCACTCCAGGATTCCAAGGGATGCACACTAGGGAAGGAATCCTTGGCTGGCTTGAAAGTCAAGGCTTTGCTGGAATCTTAAGACCCAATGTGGATCAGGATGACAGCTTCATGGTACTCATCTACACCAGGAGGGAAGGAGACACACACCTAACAGGAATGGTATAAGTTAGAGAGAAGATAGACACAGTTTGCTTTAATCAATTTCTTCTTCTCTTGACTAAAGGAAATTAGTAAAAATAGCACACACTTACCCAAATCCAGGAGTACTTAATCCATGACTTGTTAGTAGGCCAACTGTTTCATTCAGCCTCCAGGTTTCTCATAGGACCATCTTATTGGGTCCTAACTACCCCCCTCCCCCCACATAAAGATACAGTCCCTTGCAGTGGTGCACACTTAACACTCTAGCATTCCTGGGACTGGGACAGGAAGACGGAGTTCAAAGCTAGCCTGGACTATACCACAAGACCCCCATCCTAACAAAGCAAAACACAGCCCTATACATTTTGCTTTTTAAAAAAATATTTTAAAAATCCCTGTGAACAGGCTGGTAACATGGCTCAGCTGCTAAGGGTGCTTGCTGCCAGGTCTGACTGAGTTCAATCTCCAGGACCCATGGCTCTGCATATGGTGAAAGGAGAGAACAGATTCCTGCAAGTTGTCCTCACATGCATTTAGTGGCACATGGGTCACAAGTACACATACTCAAAAACAAAACAAAACAAACAAAAAAATCACTGGAGATTAATTGACTGTTCATTTTCTAAAAGTTGGAGAAAAGAGGAAGTGGAAGATGAGGGAGTATTGTATGGGAGAAAAAAAAAAGACAGGAGTTAAAAGTAGAATATGAAAATAGTCCAGATGTAAGATTTAATTGCAAAAGGTAAAACTATCGAAGAAGACAGATTCATAATAGGAAATACACTTAATTAAATATAGATGTGTGGAAATCTCACAAAATATGAGTCTTGAAGAAAAGTCAAATGACAGAAACTCATGTAGCATCTTGAGCTACCTGGGGTTTGGGAAACTGAGGGAAGGAAACATGGGCTAGTAAAGCTGTCTTCTCAGACCGATAAAGTCTCAGGTATTATTAATGCTGTCTAGAAGTGGCCCACAGAGTAGGTCACAGAGTCTATCTTGACTGGGTGTCACAGAGTTAATTTTGACTGGGAGATAAGAAGCCTAGAGAGTAGATTCAGAACCACTGAGTTACCTTTGGAGGATGTCTTTATATAGATAAGGCGTACATGGAACAAGCAATGCCTACACTTGTAATTTACTGCTCCATTACCCTTGAATTCATCAGCACTCAAAAATGTCATATTTGGCATGGCACTTCCCCAGTGCCCTCAGAGGCAAAGGCTATATTCCCAGTGCGTGAAGGGCTCCTATAAACTGAATGGGGGTGGGGAACAACCAGAGAGAAATCTGGCTCCAGGATATGAATAGGTAATTTGCCAAATAGGAAATGAAAATTGAGCACAACTGTGAGATGATGCGCAAATTCACCAGAGTTCAGACAATGCAAATTAAATCTCAAGGAGATTAACAATTTGGGTCTAGCATATTGCCTCAAAGTGGTGGTAGGCTGGAGAGTGGGAGATAGAAACCCTTTATTATACCGTTGGTGCATCTGCCTCAAGAGTAGAAGTAATTACACTCTAGGATCTACCCAATAAGAGATAAGAAAGTAAGGGCTATTGAAATGGTTCATTGGGTAAACACACCTGCTGCCAAGCCTGGAAACTTGAGTTTGACCCCTGGGTCCTACATCGTGGAAGGAGAAAATTCACTACCCAAAGTTGTCCCATGATCTGGTCCAATCCCTAACAAAATAAATAAAAATATAATGTAAAATAGTTTTTAAAAAAACTGAGAATGGTGGAACATATCTGTGACATCAACACTTGGGAGGGAGAATCTGGAAGAGTCTCAGGTTTAGGCTAATGTGGTGTCTAAAGCTAGATCCTGTCTCAAAAACAAAAGCAAAACAAAACAAACAAAACAAAACAACAACAACAAAAAAACCAAATGGAGACTGGGTTTAATGGCAAACACCTTCAATCCCAACACTCAGCACTGGGGAGGCAGGGGTATGTAAATCTCTGTAAAGTTGAGGCTAGTCTGGTTTATAGACTGAGACATACAGAGAGAGAGAGAGAGAGAGAGAGAGAGAGAGAGAGAGAGAGAGAGAGAGAGAATGAGAGCATGGCAGCAAGAATATGCACTGCCCCAAGAATGTCAGCACAAAAACACTCTAAGACTTCTCAGTGCCTATCAACAAGCTGGGTGAATTGCCTATAATCCTAGCACTAGAAAGGCTGGGTCCAAAGAAATGCAAATTTGATGTCAACCTGAGCTAACTACTAAGACCAGTATGGGTTATTCATAATGAGTTGAAGGTATTTGGTGTTTGCTTTGAGACAGGATTTTGCTACAATACCAAATGCACGCATGCATGCAGTGCAAACACCAGGGCCAAAAAGAGTAAAGACACTTGTTACAAGCCTAGCAACCTGAGTTCAATTCCCTGGGACCTACATGATGGAAGGAGAGAACTAACTCCCACAAATTGTCCTTTGACTTTCACAGGCATGCCATAGCATGAGTGTGTCACCCCTCCCCTCCATTAATAATGATATTTTCTCAGGACCAGTAATATATGGTACAGTACTCTTTTAATAATGCTGGCCAGAGAAAGCAAGCTGCACTTCTTAGCAAGCCATATAGAACAGACTTGGGGATAAACAGCAGATACTCTATGCTGCACTGTGCTACCAGGCTATGGCTTTTACTAGATTTTGAGTTATATTTATTTGTTTTAAAAATAATATATATAATGCCAGGAATAGGACCCAAGGGACTTCGTCATGTTAGGTCAATACATGCTCCAATACTGAGTTGCTCCCAGCCAAGGCTAAGGGCTTTAAATACACTTAAAACAAAAACAGCTTGTAATGAATGGGTTTGGTGGGATACACAACACCTAAATCAAAGGCATGGGTAGACACTGGAGTGATGGCTCAGCAGTTAAGATCACTAAGCTGTTCTTCTAGGGTAACTTGGTTTGATTCCTAGTACCCATGTGGCAGCTTATAATTGTCTATAATCCCAGTTCCAGGAAATACTATATAAATAATACTAATTATTATTGTTATTTAAAAAGAAGCAAGTATAACATACCAACCAACTTAATATAGTCACTAAAAAGAAAACATGCTACACATACTGTCAAAATCGACTTTGAAACTCTATGCCTAGAGAAGAAAATAAACAAGACTGGTAAGATGGCTCAGTGGATAAAACCACTTGCCACCAAGTCTGACAGCCTGAATTTGATCTCAGGATCCAGATGGTGGAGGTAGAAAAACAACTCCTGCAAGTTGTCCTCTGACATCCACAAGCCTACCAGGACACACACAGACCCCTGCAACACAGTCACAATAAATAAATGTAATGAAGAGTAAAAAAGGCAAGGAGCAAGGCATAGGCCAATGTGTCTGGCACTTGAGATATGTGTGTATTTATATCTATCTATAATACCTGTGATGGTTAGATTAATTATCAACTTGACACCACCTAGACTTGTCTGGGAAGAGAGTTGCAATGAGAGATTGTCTAGATCAGGTTGGCCTGTGGGCATGTCTGTGAGTGATTGCTTTAATTGATGTGAGGAGACCTAGCACACTGGATGGCCCCATTCCCTAAACAGGGGTTCCTTAACTGTGTAAGTGTAGAGAAGGTGAGCTGAGTGGTTAGCACACATGCCTTCATTCTCTCGCTGCTCTTGACTATGGAAGGACCAGCTCTTTGGACTTCTGGCTGCCTTTGATTTCCCTGCTGTGTTGGAATGTAACATGGAATTGTTAGCTAAAATAAATACTTATCCCCTAAGTTGCTGTTAGTTTTTGTTTTTGTTTTGTTTTTGAATAGAATAAAATCAGATTGTTATGTGTTTCTGTGTGGAGTGGGAGTGATTCTCTTGATATATCTTTTCATAGCTGTGGGGTTAGTGGTAAATTTAAATTTTTAAGTGATTTTTAAAATATTCAGCTATGTGTATGTGTTTGTCTGTGGGTTTATGCTACATGTGTGTAAGGGCCCATGGAAGCCAGAAAAAGATGTGGATCTCTTGGATCTAGAGTTACAGGTAGTTGTTAGCCACCTGATGAGTATATGGGGAGCTGAGCATGGATGTTCTTCAAGAACAAAATCACTCTTAATCCTTAAGCCATCTCTTTTCAGCCCCTGTAAGTTTATTTATTTATTTATTTATTTAGAAATTTACTTCCATACTTAATCATTTATGGGAAGCAAAGGATCCCTTTGCAAAGCCTAAACTCATCCTTAAATCTATTGTTCTTACCCAGATTTATTGTTATTTTTTCTGACCACTGGCCACTGGACTCAATGTGGAGGGTTCAGAGAGGCTGAGACGAGGCAAATTAGTTGGTGGTCCAATTTGCATCAACAAGGTGAGCACAACCAAGAAAGTATATAATGTTAGAATGTGTTGATTTAAATAGGAATGACCACCATAGACTCATGTGCCTGAATGCTTGGCCCATAGAGAATGGCACTATTAGGAGGTGTGGTCTTATTGGAGTAGATGTGGCCTTGTTGGAAGAAGTATCTCACTACAAAGGGGGGCTTTGAGGTCTTATATGCTCAAGCTGTGCCCAAGGTGGCACACAGTCTCCTTCGGTTCCTGTTTGATCAAGATATAGAACTCTCAGCTACCTTTCCAGCCCCATGTATGCCTCCTCCATGTTCCCACCATGATGATAATGGACTGAATCTCTGAATTAAGTCAGCCCTAATCAATATTTTTCTTTATAAGTGTTGCCGTGGTCATGGTTCTCTTCACAGCAGTAGAAACCCAAACTAAGACATACAGGTGCATATATTTTGTTGTTGGAGGCTAGAGGAAAATTTCAAAGCTAGCATTGAGAGAGTTTAGTGGGGATGGGGTGGTGGTGGTGGGGGGGTGGGGAGTGCATGGGTGAGGGATTGTATTGGTAACAGCATCTTTAATGTTGGTTCTAACCAGAGTTGTAAAGCAGCCCTAACAAGCAAGATTTGGCTCCTTGTCCTCAAAAGGCCAATGGCACAGCCTAGTAATAGTGGAAAGCAGAGAGAAGAGGTGTATTCAACTGGATCACATTGGGAAGAGGAACAGATAAAGCAGTCCAGTGTTCCCACAACCCCCCCCCCCCAACCCAGTTCATCTGTGAGGTCCTGACAGGTTTAGGATTGAATGGTATTTGAGTGGTATTTGTGATTGAGAGTCCTAGCCAATGTGCTTCCACTCATCATTAATCCATCATTGTCTCAGCTCCAGCTTCTCTTGCAAGGTGGTCTAACAATTTGTAAGAAGTATGTTGGATCTGTGACCCCCCCCAAGATAAGCCCCCTCCATGGCATCTCCTTCCCCTAGCATGACAATGCTGGGGAAATTCCAACTTCTTGGGGAAAGACACAGCTGTCTCTTTAGAAGACATTGAGTTGAGAACAGGATACCCGAAAATGTGGCATTTGGCTTGCTGAGCAATTTGCACGAAGAAGCAAGGTCTCTGTGTTTTGTTTTGTTTTGTTTTTCTGCTCTCCCAGCTTATTCTGAATCTTGCCTTAGGCAAGATCCTTTTGGATGAATCCAATTGTCCGGAACCCTTCTCCTGGACTGTCATCACAAGGGTTACATAATTGGAAAGGTGGATACCACACCCACCCCATCACAGTCGTAGGCTCTCTCTCACCTGTTCATCAGGCTCATTAATTCTCCCATTCATCCTCGTGGTCCCCACCCATCCTTTATTCTCTTCTTGTCTCTACTAGGAAGAACCTGTAAGCTTCAGAATTTCATTGGGTTTTGGGGATTCATATTTCCATCTTGTCCTATGTGCACAGTAAGCTGCATGCCTGTTATCTTCTTGAATTGAACTAGTATCAGTTATCTCATAGACCTAGTCATCTGGCCTTCAAAAGACAAAAGAAATTACAATATAATAAAAAAATAAAACAACACCAACAAAACCCCTCCAGTCCTACCTTCATTCAATGCGCCCAGCTTACCGATTTAAAAGTAGGAGAGTCCAACAAGCTGTGTACTCAAGAGCTGTCTGTTTCCTGAATGGCAGCTTCAAGAGATAGCCCCACCCGCATACATAGTGAAGTCTTCTCTCAACCCCAGAACATTCCAGACACTCAGGAGAAAGGCAGAGACAAGGGCATTAGGAACTGTGGAAAGCTAAGTGACTGGACAGCAATTTTGTTGGAGGGCTGGAATTTTTCTATATCCCCATTTTCCTGAATCTAAAAGCTAAATGATGTCCCCAGAGACAGGAAGCTTTTGGGGGTGGGGGTGGGGATGAGGGTGCAGGGTGGCCCTGCAGGTTCTATGCATGTGTGGAGGCCCTCAGGCTTCGCTTTGGTGGAGTGCCAGGAAGGTTTACTGTCGGTACCAGTTTCACCTAGACACTCTAAAGGGCTCTGAGGAATTCTGATTCCAAGTCTGGCTTTCCAATCTCTTTCTAGAAATCTCCTGGGAGGAACAGCACCCTTCCATCTGCGTTCCTTCTTTATGGGATTATTTGCCTGGGGCCTGTCCAGCTTTGCCTGCTATTGTTTTCAGAGCTTCACTTCCAGTAGCCAGCATGTTAGATGCCCAATCCCACCCAAGGCATCTTGCTGATTTCACTTACCCCCTAGGCTGGATACCGGTCCCCTTCCCTGAAGAGATGACCCTGGCCCTCAGAGGAACTGTGTGGAATTGTTAGAACTTGCCTGGGAAGCTTTCAGCTGTTTTTTGAGTTTCGATCATGATTGATGACAAGTATCAGTGACTTCATCAGTTCGTTTCCAGAAACTGCAGCTTCTGGCCCAGTAACCCTTTCTCTTTCTTCTCTGTTTATTCACATTCTTTCCCGAGAGCTCATTCCAAGGCTTTTCTAGAAGTAATCCCCTTCTCCAGCCTGTTTGAGGATTAGAAAGTGTGGCCTTGTTGGCAGAGCTGTATCGCTGAGGGTGGGATTTGAGATTTCAAAAGCTCACAGCACTCCAGGTTGGGCCTCCCTCCCTCCGTCCTTCCTTCCCTCCCTCCCCTATGCTTGTGGATTGCATGTAAGCTCTTAGGTGCGGCTCTAGTGCTATACCTGCCTACACACCGCCATCCTCTCTGCCCTGATGGCCAAGGGTCATGAACTCTAACCTTGGAGGAACTATGAGTCCCTAATTAAATGCTTTCTTCTACAAATTTCCATGGTCACGGTGTTTTGTAATAGCAATAGAAAAGCAACCAAGACACTACATTAGCACAGGGGCAGAGTTGATGTGTTTTGTTTTCAGGGGTGAATTGTTGCAGAGCATCACTCAAAGCAGTTCACTATGCCCATTATTGCCTCAAGGTCTGTTTTTCTGTGGTCAGCCTATGAAACACTCAGAGGCCACATCAGCAGAAGCTACAGATTCAAGTGGACTGCTATGCAGCTTTTTCTGGTGGCAGATCCGAATGTCATCCATATGGCAAAAACATGGCCTGTTTTGTAGACACATAGAATACGAATGTAATGAGGTCATGCTAGCTAGCATCTTCAAAGATCTCAAGGAAAGACTGAGTACCTGGGAAAGGTTCTGTAGGATTGGAGTCTCTGCAAGCGACCACAATAGAGGGATACATAGGACTATGAGAGTTAAACTGAACCTGCAGTGGAGACCCCAGAAGACAGAGGTGACAACAGCATTCAACACCTGCCAAGGCACCATGAAAAACCTGCCTATTACAGAGCCCGGGATGTTAAATCTTCATTATCAATTTGACTAGATGCAGAGCTCCCATAGGAACACACTTCTGAGAGTGTCTACAAGAGCGTTTCTTTGGGAGAGGGACGATCATCCCTAGGTGTGGAGAGCAGCATCAATGGGGTGGGGCCCTGGACTGAACAAAAAGGAGAAAAGGAGCTGAGCATCAGGATTCATTTTCTCTGCTTTCAGATAGAGGATGAAGAATAAATAGACACCTCCCACTCTAGCCACCATACCTTCCCTACCATGATGGACTGGGTGCCTTAGAACTGTGAGACAAAGAAAGTCCCTTTTCCCTTAAGTTGTTTCCTTTCTGGCCACAAGATTGAGAAAAGTGAGTGATACAGAAAGCTGGTGCTGAGAAGTAAGGCTGTTCTTGTGATAACTCTATGCTGTTCATGGGTCTTTGGTCTATAGGAAGGATGTGGAGTTGGGTGAGGTGGACTAGAGAAGCTACCAGAATGCTGTACATAGAGCTTAATGAGTCACCATAGTGAAAATTCGGAAGACTGAAATGCCAAGAGAAAAGCAGAGAGCAGAGAGCAGAGGCTCGCTCATGAGGTTTCAGAGGGCAACAAGAATCCTATCGTGAATGAATGGATGATAGGCCATTCATGTTATATTCTAGCAAAGACTACAGCTTCACTCTGTCAGAAGGTGACTGGTTTCAAAAATAGTGGACTAAATTTTTTGGTGTCAGCAATTTTAAGACAGCCTAACAATGTGGTTGTGGCATATGATTATTGCTTGTGACTCTTTCTTAATTCTGCAACAAGAAAGAAAGACATGAAAATATGCAAACTGGTGAGGAAAAGAGTGTGAAAAATTGCAGAGGGGGAGACAGCAAACAAAGTAGCTGCATTTGTTGAAGAGATTAATCACATTAAAGTGTCATCTTAAAATCTTTACTGTACCACTGGAAAGGTGGCCTGGGACAAGACCCTACCCACATGATGCTCTTAGTTGTAAAATATACATCTGAAAGGAGAAAGCTCAAATTGAGAATGCTACCATAGAGCTTCTCTGCTAAAAAACAACCACCCCGGTATACATTGTGGAGGATTAGCCTTGGAGCCACAGACACCTTTGCATTCACGGTTCAGGAGATCTGAGTTTGCAGCAGACCTTGGCAAGATCTTCTACAAGGTACTGTTTTGAGGCACTGATAATGCAAGTCTAAGGAGGTCATGGAGACTTGCATCAAGGTTCCAGAAAGCCAGTGAAGACAGGCACGGTTGGATCTTCTGCAAGGAAATCCTGAGAGGCCATTGCATGCAGATGTGAAAGCGAAGACACGAAGATGGGGGAGATGCCAGGACTCTGGGACAATAATGTGTCCTCTCTCGTTCTGAGTATGACTGGTGCCTACTGTTAGATCCAGGACCCACTATTAGATAACCGACAAAGCCACTTGTAATTATAGAGTGTCAACCACACAAAAACTATCCCTGTTCATTCCTAATGCTTAGTTGTCTTATTTGGATTATTTTCTCACCTGCTGTCTGTCTACTCTCTGCCATACTTTAGAGATGAGAAAGTCAGTTGTCAGGCTGAAGTTTTCAACTAAACTTCCTAACTTGTGTTCTTTAAAAACTCTCTTTAAGACTCCACAAGGGGAGTGTTTGCTTGCTTGTCTATTCCTTTTTAGAAAAAGTGTCACGCTAAACTTGAACTCAGATGCTCAATTGTCTTATGGAGAATCCATACTTTCAACATGATTATTAGGTTTATTATTTATTTTCTTGTTTGTTTATTTTTCTAGACAGGGTTTCTCTGTAGGTTTGGAGTCTGTCCTGGAACTTGGATTTGGATTCTATTTGTACTGTTTGCTAACGCTGAGGTCTGGGGCTGCAGCAGTTGTCTGTGATAGAAAACAAGTATGAAGGGGCTCGAATTTACAGAGATTCTTCTGTCTCTGCATCCCTCGTACTAGGATTAAAGGCGAACGCCACCACCGCCAGGCTGAAAGTGTATCTTTAAGCCTCTGATCCTCCTGCCTCTATCTGTCAAGTGTTCCAGTTACAGGCACATACTAACACATATAATTTATTCAGTGCTGGGAATGGGACCCAAAGATTTATGCTGCTAGACAAACACTCTGCCCCTGCTTCTTCATATCCCCAGCTGAGTACCGGATTTTAAATTAACAAAATTGTAAGCATCGACAGACACTTGAAACCTATGGCCTTGAGATATACTTTAATTATATCTGTTTACATCTACTTTTTAAAAAATTATTGCATTTATTTATTTTGTATAGTGTGTGTGTGTGTGTGTGCGCGCGCGTGCGCGCGCGCGCGCGTGTACGTGTGTGTAGGCACAGGCATGTCACAACAAGCATGTAGAAGTCAGACAGAATAACTTTCTTTGGTCTGTTCTCTTTTTTCCCCTGTGTGGTTCCCAAGGGTCAAGCTCACATCATCAGGCTGAGCAGCAATGCCTTTCCCCACAGAGCCGTTTTGTCAGCCCTGTTTACACCTGTTCTTCATGTTAATTTTCTGAGTAAGCTAACTGAACATCCCTTCTCATCTGAATGAATTGATCCTTGTCACTCCATTTCTACATGGCTAACCATGGGCATTCTTACTTAATTCTCACTCCAATTATTGTTTTCATACTCATTTGCTTTCTTTTTTTAAAAAAATAATTTGTTTAACTTTATTTGATGTGCATTGGTATAAAGGCGTTAGATCCCCTAGAACTGGAGTTACAGACAGTTATAAGCTGCCATGTGTGTGCTGGGAATTGAACCCAGGTCCTCTAGAAGAACAGTCAGTGCTCTTAACCATTGTTCCACCTCTCCAGCCCCTACATACTCGTTTCTATCACAGACAATTGCTGCAGCCCCAGACCTCAGCATTAGCAAACAGCACAATTAGAATCCAAATCCTGGCAATCTTGTATTAAATCTTGTGCACACAATTCAATATGCATTTGTGCAGGTAATCTGATTTCAATTTGTTTTGAGATATTGTCTCTGTTACCCATGCTGGCCTGGTTACTCACTACCTAGCCCACACTGGCTTCTTCTTCTATTTTTTAATTTTAAATCTGAATTTATATTTTGAAATAAAAATTCAATAAACTCATAAAATTGACACATGGGAACACGCTTTAAAATACCATCGCATGTTACATTTACTTAGAGTTAATAGATCCAGTCTAAAACAAGTATCTACAAGCTATAAATGTGAGTTCCTTACTTTCTTTGAGCAAGAAGGAAGCTTCCGTGAAATGCTGGACACATCAGGATAGCCAGCATTGGCTCAGCACCTCCATGAGTGAGGAGCCCTGAGCACTCTCTGACGGGGCTGGACTCCATCTTGCAGCTTCTCACACTGGCTTCTAATTCACAGCGATCTTCCTGTGTTAGCTTCCCACATGCAATCTAACTTTTTTAAAAAATACCTTTAGCTAGGTGGTGGCGCACACCTTTAATGCCAGCACTTGGGAGACAGGCAGACAGGCAGATCTCTGTGAGTTCAAGACCAACCTGTCTACAGTTCCAGGTCCTCCAAAGCCACAGAGGAACCCTGTCTCAAAAACCAAAAAAAAAAGAAAAAAAATCTTTAATAATAATTGGTGGTATTGAATGGGTGTTCAACTAACTGTTCAAACAAGGAAGGCATCCTAAAGACATTAGTTATTATTATACTTGACAAAAACATTTAAAGTAAGAAAGAATTTATTGCCAGGTGGTGGTGGCACACTCCTTTCATCCCAGTGCTCTGGGGGCAGAGGCAGTTGGAGCTCTGTGAGTTTGAGGCCAGCCTGATCTACATGGTGAGTTCCAGGACAGCTAGGGCTGTTACACAGAGAAACTCTGTCTTGAAAACCCAGAATAAAGAAATAAAAAGAATTTATTTTGGTTCACAGGTTGAGGGTTCAGTCCATCAAGATGGGAAAGACAGGGCCTTGGGTGTAAAAGGCAGCTGGTCACCTTGTATCCATAGTCATGAAGCAGAGAGAGATGAATGTCAATGCTTATCTGGAATTTCTTCTCTTATTCAGTTTAGGACCACAGTCCCTGGAATGATGCCACTTAAGGTGGAACTTCCCACCATAATTAAACTCAACTTGGAAGTCCCATCACAGGTTCAGAGACGTGTCTCATAGATTATTCTAAAACCAACCAAGTTGATAATAATATCAACCATCCCAATGCCACACCTTCCAAAAGCTTCGAGCTAATAAAATCACTTGGGAAGAGTTGGGCTTTCTGGAAAGTGTGTTTGTTCTCTGAGGCACAAGGCTTCAATTCTCAAAAGACTCCCCAGGTCAGAGACAGAATTTCACTCCAGAATTTACAACAGACAAGGGGGAAAGCATGGGAACAGTGGGAAGAAAACAAGCAGTAAGCAGAGATATCTTGACAGGTACTGAGATGCCGTCAACTGCATGTCTCAAGGACTGAGGCCTCTGACTCTACAGAAAGAAGTCTGTCACAGGAGGTTGGACTAAGTTATTTTAAATTGATTCCCCCTGGTGGTTTTTTTTGTAAATTTATTTTTATTTTTATTTTTATTTAATTTTTACTACTGACAAGACTTGCATGTGGCCCTTGGGAGTTCATCCTTGAGCTGATAAATTCTTTTGTCTGAATTCACTTTTGCAGTTGGATTATAAAACTGTTTCATTTATGAAGGTTTGGGTTTTTAAAGGCCATCAATCAATTGTTTGGCCCTAATTAATTTTGCCTGAAAGCATCTTACATGTTCACAGAAGTAGCAATTAACATGGAATGGTAGTGCAATCACCATCTCAACTATTTAAACAATGTGATTATATAATATCTATCAACATAATTCTTGTTTAAAGAAATACACTTAGAGAAGTAGATGCAGAAGCAAAAAAAAAAAAAAAAAAAAAAAGTCTTGCTTCAGGGGTTGGAAAATTCAGCTTTGGTTTCTTCACCTCCCAGATCTTCAAGGTACAAGACAAGCTGTTGCCAGCCCCCTTGTGCTGACTTCCGACCGGCCCCACACACCTTGGGCCCTTGGAGCTTAAACATACCTCCTTCAGGAGACTGCCTAGATCATATCAGACAAAAGATTCACTGTGCTGCCTTGCAAGTCAGTCTGCGTGGGGTCCACCCAGTCATCCTCCAGGCTCCAGGCAGAAGTGCTCATGTACCATGTCTCTCATTCTACCCAGGGTTTGGGTAGCAATGAACCAGGACTGACTTACCCAGGACCTACTTTGTGCCCATGGGGACAGTCCAATTCTTCATATCCACACCTTATTATCTCTAAATGTACACTATATATGTAACATTCATAGCTGCTGCTTCATAGAGATGTTTCTATAATGTGTGGCCCCATCCTACTTTGTTTCTTAGAGCAGGGAAGAGTTAATTTGGCTTACAAGTTATACTTCATCATGAAGGGAAGCCAGGGCAAGAACTCAAAGTAGAGACCATGGAGGAATGCTGCTTACTAGCTTTCTCTCACGGCTTGCTCAACCTCCTTATGTAACCCTGGACCACCTGCTCAGGGTACCACCCACAGTGGGTTGGGTCCTTCCACATCAAAAGCTAATCAAGAAAGTGTCCCACAGACATGCCTTCAGGCCAGTCTGATGAAGGGTCCCTCAATTGAGGGATTCTCTTCCCAGGTAATTCTACTTTGTGTCAAGTTGGCAAAAACTAACCAAACTTGACTCTTGCTCTGCTGAATCTGCCCTCCACATCACTAAGTTCATTCTTCCAATGAATTTTCTTTCATTGTTCCTCAGAGAGAAACCTGGCCACTGCTATTTTCTTTATTGTGCCTCTTTGCAATCGGTGTCCATATTTTATTTCCATATAAACCTGGCAACAGAATGTTCATGTCTATTTTTTCCAAACACAGATGCTCTATACTTAACCAGGGAGTTCGGTTCCAACACACCTGGCATAAACTGAAAATATCTTAGGTGGGAAATGCACATAAAACAACTCAGATGCCTAGCACTGAAGCCCAGCACCACACTACAGTTCATCGAGGGCAATAGGCACTTTTCATGGCCCAACTCATCACCTTTACAGGGGTGGGGAGTGGGAGAGACTTGTGTGTGTGTGTGTGTGTGTGTATGTGTGTGTGTGTGTGTGTGTGTGTGTGTGTGTGTCTGTTGGGGATTTCATATCCAGTCCATCACTATCCTAGGGAAGCCCTCACATCCAAACATCAAAGTCTGAGGTCTATGGATGCTTATTATTTTCGCAGCATAATTGAGTTAAAAAGTTACCAGGTTAAACAAAAGTTGGGGACAATTTGTTGAAATCCATCCAGAAAAACTGATAAAAAAAAACAAAAAACAAAAAAACTCTGTCCCAAATGTCCTGTGTTCCCTTCAGTCAGCTTCAACTCTACCCTTTGGCTTTTTCCAACATCCAGCCACCCAAGGCTCAAAGTCTACCACAGCAGAACCCTTTGGGAAAATGCTCGGGCTAGGTTTTACTTGGTGGGGAATCCAAGTAGCACTTTTTCTTCTGGTTGACCAGCACATGCAAGGCAAAATTGGATTTCAGTAAAGCACCTAGCAAGTGCAGTGCCCACAAACCAAGAATTAAATGGTTTTCAAAATCAGGAGGAAAAAAAAGTAGAATAAGGACAGGATAGACAATAGCGAACCACACCTTAATTGCTTTATCTAATTTTTAAAAATTTGTTGATGCTTGCAATTGAAGACAACACATTGCGCATGCTAGACAAGTGTTCTACTGATGAATTAGATACCTAGTTCTTGGGTTTTTGAAAATGCTATGATGTAGTTTAGGCTAGACGCAGATTCATGCATCACAGGCTGTCTTTGAACTCTGATCTTCCAGCGTCTGCCTTTTAAATGCTAATTAGTATCCCAAGTAAGTGCTAGTATATCTAATGAGGATATGATTTTCTTTAATGAGGGAGCCCACAAGGGCAAAAGAGCCCAGGGCCTGGTCAAGCATGCTCACTGAGGGCCGGGGTCTTGCTCACCACAGTTTATTCTTTTCTCTAGGTGCTTATGCTCTTCTGTCTCTAGGCTACAGGCCATCTCTAAAGGTGTGTAAGTAAAGAAGCCACACTCCCTACATGAGTGCTGCAGAATCCAGAATGGGTAAAGATGTAGCAATCAGTCCATCCAGTACCGTGCCAATGCTCTGAATGATAATCCTGAAGGCTAAAGAATGGGTCCATCTGAGTCAAGCATGGCAGCAGGTTCTCAACGGAAGTAACAATAGAATTCCAGGGCAGTAATGAGCCTGCATTAACTGAGCAAAGTACCAAGGAGAAATGATGCTGAATTCTCAGCACTAAGTGGAACATCCATATCCACCCCTTCCGCTAGGCAAGGCTCTGGGAAATATATTAGAAGAGGGGGCAGAAAGAATGTTAAGAGCCAGAGGATGAGGGGTTGTGGAGAAATGCTGGTTTTTGGAAATGGCAAGGCCATCGCATGCAGGAACTCACAGCAGCTAAATTATCTGCTCAAAACCTGAACAAGATCAGACTAGTTGAAATTGCAGCATGGCCTGGGGTGTGGTTCTTGAGACCCCACCCTTATCGGAGGAGCTCATGGCTGCTGGGGAGGGAGAGTCATTCTTCTTTGGGGGATGTGGTCACTGGTTGGTTGTCCATATTCTCAGTGCATGGTCCCCCACCTGAGAGCACATACCAAGCGAACTTGGTGAGAGGAGGCAGAGGAGGAGGTGGAAAGAGGAGGGGAGAAAGAGGAAAATAATCATGAAGCTGAGAAGGTGCCATAATGTTGGGGGGATCTTGAGAAGTTTGGAGATGGGGAGGGGCATGGATCTGATCAAAATGCACTCACTATACACATGTATGAAATCCTCAGAGGATAAATTAAAAATATCCTAAAAGTAGAAGAGAAAAGCTTCATTCAATTTCCAGCTCTGCAGTCTGGGAACTTCAAGATCAAGGTCAGTATAAGGTAAGGTCCACCTTGCTAGAGCAAGCACCCATGGAGCTTGCTAGAGCAAGCATCCTACCTTGGGTGTCTCTTGCTAATGTTGTCTTAGAAAGCCACTAGCCCACTGGAATCAGGACCCACCCTCATGACCTCATTGGACTGAAAATGCTTCCCCAAAGCCTAACTTTCAAAGACCATAGTAGTACATTTTTCACAAACTCTTTATATTCATTCATTATTTCTTTATTACATGGGTTCATATTTGTTTGAGTGTACATGTGCTACCATGTGGGTATAGAAGTCAGCAGACAATTTCCAGGATTCTGTTCTCTGTCTCCATCATATGGACTCTCGTCATTGAACTTATGTTAGGTTTGGCAGCAGGTTCCTTTACCCACCAAGACTTCTTGTTAGTTTTCCACACTCTTATTACCTCACATTGGCAATTAAATTTCAACACAGGTTTTTGTGGGCTCTTTTAAACCACAGTTTATGTGACAATCCTTAGGTATTTTGCCATGGCTTAAGTTTAATTGTATACATGTGATGTATTTTGCTTGGGAGTCTAGCTTCTCTGAGGACTGTGACCAAGTGAACTTTGGGTATTTTTGCTTGTTTGAGACAGGGTTTCATTGTGTAGCCCTGGCTATCCTGGAACTCACTTGGTAGACCAGGCTAGACTCAAACTCACAGAGATCCACCTGCTTCTGCCTCCCCAGGCCTGGGATTTAAAAGCGTGCACTACCACTGCCCAGTTTATTTATTTATTTTTTTTATTTTTATTTTATTTTTTTTGAGACAGAGTCTCATGTACACCAATCTGGTCTCAAATTCATAATGTAGTTGAGGCTGGCCTTGATCTCTGGATCCTCCTGGCTCAGCCACATGAGTGCTAAGATTATAAGTATGACCCATCATGCTGGGCTCAAGTATGATCTTTGTATCTATCGACACAAGGGACGCAGTCATTCCCCATAGAAGCCTATTCTGATAGAAACAGTGACTCACTCCTTTTGGAGTCTAGTGTCATGGGGTAAGGGGACTACATTGCTTAATGTCTCATTGACCAAATCCAGCCAGTCTTTTAGTCATCACCTGATCAGAAGCAGGGCAGTGCTAAAGCATCCAGGACAAGTGCATCCTTCCACTGATAATCTAGAGTTTTCTTCAAGTAGGCTTATCATCTATATTAGTTCCTTTTCTGTTGCTGTAGTAAAATGCCCTGACAAAAAAAAAAGCAACCTAAGAAAGGAAGCCTTTATTGAGAGACACCAGTTATGATCATGATGAGGGCATGGCAACAGACAGGGCAAGCACGATGGCAGAAACAGAAAGCTAACTGGTCATAATCAAATTCACGCCTGGGAAGCAAATTTAAAGAATAGGAAGTAGGGTAAAGCTACAAACCGCCAAAACCCACCTCCACTGATGTACTTCCTCTAGCAAGGCTCTATCTCCTGAAGGTTCTATACTTTTCTAAGTAGCACCACCAACTGGGAAGGTGAAATACATGAGCCTATCAGGAATACTTCTCATCCAAACCACCACAGCATCCAGTGGGAGCTCACGTGAGTCCAGGAAGAGAGCAGGAGTGGAAATCAGAAGCAGCAGGAAGCCGTGGGAGGTAGTGTCCCTCCAATTGCCCTGCCAGCAGAAACCTCTGCTTATGCTGAAAGGCCTGCACCATATTCCAGCTCCACCTCCTTCATCTTTTCTTGCCTCTTGTCTCTGCTGTGGCTTGAGTCCACTGTGCTCCAATCTTCTCCTTCACTGCTTGCTTCTCTCTGCTAAGAGAGCAGGTGGCACTTAGCTCTGAAAGCACCGATTAAAAGGAGACAGAGAGAACATGAGTGGTAGGAAAGGACCAGTGCCCATGCCACATGAGTGGGCCGTATGCTTTACTGGCCCTGGAGATGCTTGGCCTCTACCTGGGTCTTGGTGTTATTAATAGTATCCATTTTCATTATCAAAAGCATTGTGGCTTGGTCCATGAACTATATAGAGAAACTACATTTGAGGACCATGTAATGAAATGAAAGGTGATAGACCCACAGGAGCCTTATGGAACCTACCATGTGTTCATACATGTAAAGGGCAGATATTGAGGGTGCAGCTAGGGTACTCAGTTGACCTCAGAGGATGTGTGGGAGAAGATAATGTAATGAAAGCTATTCCCTCCTCAGTTTTGTTTACTGTTGGGCACCCAGGACTTGGCACTATTCCTGGAATACATTAATCCCTTGATAAATATTTGTGGGAGAGAGGGAAGGTGGGAGGGATATTGGAGAGAAGGGAATGTTCCAACAAAACACCATCTTCACTAGAGGCCATGAGCGCACTGGAATCGTGAAGTCCCTTGTTAGGAATAACATCGAAAGGTATGTGCCTTCCCACAAGAGATATGTTGACATCCTATCCTCAGTGTCCATAATGTGACCTTCCTTGGGAACAGCTGTTGCAAATGTCATCAAGTAAAGATGAGCTCATGAAGTAGTAGGGGGTGAGGAGTTCCTAAACAAACTCAGATTGACTGGTAGCCTTATGAGAAGGCACCAATCAAGAATAGAGACATAAGAACAACAGTTTGTGGGGTTAGAGATGCAGGGATAATACCATGTGAAGTCAGAGACAAGATGACAAAGCATGTGAAGATAGATACCATGTGATGTGAGAACATACAGAGACAATGCCACGAGACGACAGAGACACAGGAACAACACCATGTGAGGACAGAGACAAAGGGACAATACCTTGTGAGGATAGAGACTCAGGGACAGTACTATGTGAGGATAGAGACACAGAACAATGCTATGTGAACCAGATCCACAGGGACAGGGCCATATGAGGACAGAGACATGGAGACAGTGCCATGTGTGGGCGGAAACATGTGGACAATACCATGTGAGGACAGAGACCAAGGCAGAGACCAGCACTTGGCAGCTAAAGTCAAAAAATCTCAATAACTCCAGAAACCAGCCAGAGTGTAACAAGAGGCAAGAATGGATTCTGACACGGGTTTCAAATGGAGCCAATGCCTTCATTTGACTGTCCGTACAGTCTGTCAGCTATAGCCATCCAGTCTCTCGTGGGTGCTTAACCTGATCCTCAAAACTAATCCAGACAAGATTCTGCCTTGCATAGGAATGAGAGTGGATGGTGCTGGGGATATCTCTTAGAGTGGACCCATCGGACTTCCATCTTGGAGCCAGGCTGCCTCTGACAGCCTGCATATGGTAAAGCCTCACGGTCCACTGTCTGTCCTCATGTCTGGACAAGTGGCATGCAGCCAAGAAACCACCACCAGAGCAGCAGACATTGCACGTGTCCCTGTCCATTTCAGCTTGGTACAGCTCCAGCATCCTTCAACAGTTCTCTCTGTTCAGCTGCCCATAGTTCCTTGGATGTCAGTGTTAGCAGAAACTCCACTCACTGACAACCTCAGATTCTAGTTCCAGAGAGCATGGAGGATACGGGGGCTCTCCCTGCTCACAAGCTCTTCCTGTTAGTTCACAGAATACCTCTGTTCTCCAAATTATCCTCCCACACGTGAGGATCCCCTGTGCCAGGAATTCCTCACCCACCTCTCCATCTCAGCCTGCCAACACCCAACTTTATCTCAAATGCTCCAGCTGCTCTCTGCCAGGGGGAGTCCTCACGCCCCCATCATGCCCACATTTAGAGTCATCTCTCCTTCCTTGATCGCTTCTCCATGACACACTGACTGTATTCCTTTGCTGCTGCCTGCTGTACAATTCAGATAACTGTCCCCACAAAACTCATCTTTGAAGTTTCACTCCCAAGAAGGCAACTTGGAGTTTATAGAAACTTGGAGGTGGTCCTTGTGTGAGGTCTTTGGACAATTGGAGGGTTAGCCTCAAGAGCATTGTGATCTTTTCTCCTCTTTCTCTCCTCCTTCCCAGTCATGAGGTGACCATGAGGTGTCCCAAAGCAGCAGGGACAGTCAATCAAACCATTCCCTTTGTAAGCTGACTTCTTGTCAATATTTGTTATAGTGAGAGGAAGCCAGCTAGGTTCCTTGTCACATGCCACTTTGCATGGATGCTGATAACTTGTTATCTCCCCCTTCCACTGATGGTGCTGTGACTCATCTAACTATAAATATTTAGTAAGAACCTGGAGAAATTAAAGCATGGCCAAGATACAGAGAGCTCTAGGTGTGGTGGGGAATATGATTACTTAAGGTAACAAACAGTCTAATCAAGAGAAATACTGACCTTTGGAGGGATACTTAAGGTGACAAACAGTCTAATCAAGAGAAATACTGACCTTTGGAGGCCTCGGGTCAAGGTGGTTTTAAGACAGTGTCAGGACAAATCTATGTAAGTACCACAGGTCTCTTCTTGGGCTTCATCTCCTATCTGTGTCTCCTCTCTCTGCCCTGGTCACCCTGAACTTTCAGTCAGTCCTAACATGCTCAAGTTCTATGCTCATCATGATTTATGCACTTGTTTAGACCCTTGAAGTTCTGTACTCCCTACATCCTCCGACCTTGGTAGGACTGACTCTTTCACTCCTCTCTGGACTTATGTGTTCAGACCAAAAGCAGAGTCCCATACTTCTCCAGGTCTTTGCCCATATGGCTCAGACCTGGAGTTGTCACTGTAACCAGAATCATACATGCCCTGTGTTTCTGTGTCTATTGTCTCTAGAATGTGGGAAAACCAGAACAGAGGAAAGACTGGGTGAACGATGTGCCAGTCAAGCTGAGGCAGAAGACACAGAAGGCAAGAGAGATGCTCTCTGTGATGGGGCAAGAAGGCAGAAAAGGAGAAAGCGACAGAATAGAAGGAAAGAAGGGCTTCATGGCTTCCTGGCTGGGAAGTCACTGGAAGGGAACCAAGTTAGAGTGTGCTCTGGAGACAATTCTTCTTTAGAGCTTTGTATAGCATATGGTGATGAAAAGGACCAGAGGAGGGCAAGAGATCAGGTGACCGATTCAGAAGCTATTAGTGTAGATCCAACTGAGGAAGAACAGGGCCTGGGAACAGGCAAGCGGCCAAAGTAGACAGGGAAAGGTAAACAGAGCACAGAAAGGCCGAGTAAGCAAAATGGCCTGGGCTTGATGGCTTGAAAGTTCCCTTGGAGTAGCCCACAGGCTGGGCATCATCTTTGCCTGAAGCCAGGGGAGGGTAGGCAACTGTCTGTCCCACTTCTTTGGGGCTTAGCATAGTACCAGCTCAGTGGCTACTCTGCTCTTCTTTCTAGTGTTTAGATTGTTTTATTTTGTGTGTATGAGTGTTTCTGCTGGCATGTATGTCTATGCCTGGTTCTTGAAGAGGTCAGAAGACGGCATCAATTAGATCTCCTGGAACTGGAGTTACAGATGTTTGGGAGCCACCATGTGGGTGCTGGGAACTGAACCTGGGTCCTCTGCAAGAGTAACAAGTGCTCTTAGCCACTGAGCCATCTCTCCAGCTGAACTTGTGCTTCTTTTACTTGCTACCTCTTGGGGATGATGTACTTGCCTGTTTTTGTTCTTTGAGAGCAAAGGTGGAAGGGAGTGAAGGAACTTCTGTGGTGAGGCAAGACCTTCTCTGATGGGGCAAGACATTCTGTGTATGCTTATCTTATTGGTTGTTGAATAAAGTTCTGTCAGCCAATAGAAAAGCAAATTAGGCGGGACTAGGAGTCAAGAAGGATTCTGGGAAATGTAGTAGAGACAGGAGTCACCATGTGACAGCCAGGAAGACAGGATGCAAGGCCAGCGTCCTGGATAAGATAAGTCTTATAAATATATAGATTAATGATTATGGTTGATAATTAAGACTAAGATAGCAGATAAGAAATCCTAATCATTGGTCAGCAGCATTATACCTAATATAAGTTTCTGTGTGTTATTTTGGCCACCCACGTGGCAGGCAGAACTTGAGCGGCTGTCTAAAAGATTTGTCGTTACACTTCTGCTTTGAATTTGTCATTCTACCAGTTTACTCAAGTTATCTTTAGAACTGGACAGGTAAAAATAAGTGTCTGAGAATAACCGCATGTCTGTGTAGGAACAATTTCACATCTTTGAGTCAAGAAAACAGATGTCAAACTTATTTCAAACAGCATGGGCCAGCTTCATTGTAATTGTGATATCCTTTAGGCCCAAAATGATCTTTCAGACATGAGAGTGACAGGTCTCATTGTTGCATGGTATTTGATCATGTGGTGACACCCCAACAGTGTTAATAAAGTTAATCTTGAATCAGGGGGTGGAGCCAGCTACTAGCTGTCCAGAATTAGCCATAGAGAAGCCACCATCTCATTTTACAGATGAGAGGGCTGGGTCTAGGAACAGCCAAGTAAACCCAGGCTTCTCCAAGGAGAGGCCCAGGATGTCAATGCAGATCTTCCCAGAACTTAGTTTCCCCACGGTGCAATACAGTACCTATCCAAGATTTCCCCTATCCTGTCCTGCTCACACACCATGAGGATGTGTGGGGCAAAGAGAACAGTGGATTTGAAAGGAGGCCTGGGTATGGCACTGTGTGGGGGTATCTGTGGGTAAGGCAAGTAAGTAGCTTTTCTGAATCTTGGTTTTCTTCAGTCAGAAACTGGATGAGTGACCTCAACCCAAGCAACATCACTGAGTGGAAAATGTTGGAACTTCTCTGAAAAAGCTTTGTAGACTGAGGCCACATGCTTCAATCCTGACATCCTTCCTCTTCTACATGTAGTCCCTCTGAGTCTGCAACATGGCTATTAATAATCACAGCCATCCTACTGGTTGCAGAGCAGGGGCTGGGTAAGAAAAAACACTAGGCTCAGAGTGGTCCCTCTGAATTCTACACTTACATTCTATCCCAGCAATGGGGCAAGCGGCGGGGGAGAAGAGTACTCAGGGAAATCCAACATATCTAGTGTTTAGCAGTGTGGCATTTGAAAATGTCTGTTTGTAAGTCTCATTTCTTTCTTCTGCAGCTGTCAGAGTCTAGAATTACACAGGAACCATGGCCAGGTTTGGGGGAGATGGCTCTGTGGGGGAGAGACTTTCTCAGATGAAAGAGATAACACACTAGGTCAGTGGTCCCCTCCAGTCACTATGTCATCTGGCAAAGCAACCGAAGGGAGGAGGAATTTCCCCTGTCTCTGACAATAACAGTTTTTCAAAGTAAAATATGTTGAAGCTGAGAGGTTTTTCTTGGCGGAGCATTGTACCATTAACTCAAGATTAAATGCATCCTGTCCAAATTCTTTTGCTACTTGTAATGGGCCTCTGGCTGGAGGCATCCAGATGTTGATTCCACACATGCCCAGGGAAAAGAAGCTAATTGTTCTCTTCTACAAGTGTGGAAGTGGGGGCTGTGACGGCCATCCCTTATACCCTCTCTACATTTCCCAGAAGACCAGAGAGATCTAGTTCCTTCAGCTTCCGGCACTGTGGCCAGCAGACAGGACAACACTAAACTGATTGATGTCCATAGCTGGATTCCTCCTTGGATACTGCTCTTGCCTGGAGGCAGGTGCAACCCTCCAAGTTATACCCTGGCCAAGGCAGCCCCCCCACCCCTGTTATTGGCAGATGTGAGGCCACAAGAGTCCCGCCTCCATACTCCACTTTGGGATAACTCAGAAGGGCTACCACAGTTCTGGGTTCCTCTCTGTGATTGCTAATCATGATTGTGGATTTGATAAGATTTAGAATTCCCGTGGAAGCAAATTGCGAAACCCTATGCACATGAGGGAGTTTCTAGACTGGGTTCATTGAGGAGGGAAGAGTCCCCTGAGAATGGGCACCAGCCATGGGCTAGAGTCCAAGACTGAATAAAAAGGAGAAAGTGAGCCGATCACCAGTATTTACCCATCTCTGCTTCCTGACTGTGGGTTCAGTGTGACCAGCTACCTCCTGTTCTGGCCACCGTGACATACCTAGCTTCAAACTCTTCCATCCTTGAGTTGTGCTCTCTCTGTCTCTCTCTCTGTCTCTCTCTGTGTGTGTGTCTGTCTGTCTTTCTCTCTCTGTGTATGTGTCTATGTGTGCCTGTCTGTCTCTCTCTGTGTCTTTGTCTCTGTGTTTGTGTGTCTGTCTTGCTGTCTGTCTGTCTGTCTGTCTCTCTCTCGCGTGCTCTCTCCCTCTCTCTTTCTCATACTTTTTAGCCACAGCAAAGAGAAAAGTAACAAATATACCCATGAGATTAGCAGAGACTGTGTCACAAAAGCACAAAGTTCATCTTCTGGAGGTCAAGTTCAGTTTTTCACTCCCTCATCACAGAGGTTGAGCCGGCCACATTCCCCAGTAAACTCACTATGCATGCAGAGAGCTTGGCTGCTGGTATGGTCAGAAGACGCAGATTTCGAGGAAGACCTAATTCCAAGAGTTAAATTTCACCAGACAACTGACCTTGAACATCTACTGATTGCACCAGGATGCTATAAACTTTGCTAAATATTTCACAGTGGATTCGGCTGGACCATATGGAGAGGAGCAGGCCTGGGGTACAATAACTCAGGTGTTGACACGAAGGGAGGACAGTTGGGTCAGGATGTCTAGGATGAGAACTGATGACCTGGAGAAGACAATGGAAGGCTGAGGAAGGTGGATCATAAAAGTCAAGTGTTTCAGCCAGGAAACCTCTGTGGTCCCTGTAAATAGACTGCCATCTCTCATGGTCTGAAAGCAGAAAAAGCAAAGTGTGAGGCTAAGGGTCAAGGTGTGTATGTTTCTCATCAGCAGGGCCAGCCTGGGTAGAGATAACATCTTTCCATCTGCACCTCCCAGTCTCTGCATACACTACTCACTGTTTACCAATTGTTGTGCCTCAGAATCTTTCCAACTCAACAAGGTGTTGTTGCCCAGATATTGCCTTCATCATTTGGCTTTGCAGCCCTATGGCTTTGCAGCCCATTGATACCATGTTCAATGACTTTTTTTTTTATTTTCAAGCATCCTCTATCATCAGAGTTCCGTGAAGCCCAGGCCAATTTTACCTGGATGCAGTATAAATAGTTTGGAAGAAAGGAAAAGAAATAAATGAGGGTGGAGGGATGGCAAGAAAATGGGAGGCAAAGAAACTGGAGGATCTTGGGTTCAAATATTTTGCTGGGAACTGAACCCAAGTCCTCTGGATGAGCAGTTATGGTTATTAACTGCTGAACTATTTCTCTAAGTTTCTGCCCACCCCAACTTCTTAGTTCCATCCTAAAGAACAGGTGTCTAAAAGACCTAGTAATCAAACAACAATGTGTGGGTTCTCTTTTGTTTCATTTTGAGATTGGAGTCTTACTCTATTGACCTGGGTTTGTCTTGAATTAGGCTCAAGTGAGCCTCCTTTCTCAGTCTGTTGAGTAACTGGGACTGGGAATTGGACTACTTTTCCTAATTTAGGTGACTTTTACAGAGAATGAAATCAAGATGATCTTATCCGTGGTGGAGCTCTCTACTGGCTGGTGTGTATGTGTGGGTATGTTTGAAAGTGTGTGTGTGTGTGTGTGTGTGTGTGTGTGTGTGTGTGTGTGTGTGTGTGGTGGGGGGTGATCACGGTATTGTCATTGTAGTGGTATGTGCAGGAATGCGTTAGAAGCGCTGTCCATTATTGTAGTCAGCATGCCCTGGCCTCTCTGGAAACTAAACTTTTGTCCTGGAGTGATGCCATAGTGATTTCCCAGGGGAGGTTGCTTCTAGACTCTGGGGACCAGGAACTTTGCCAGCTGCTCTTGGCTCTGGAATTTCCCATCTTCATTTGTTTTGTCCTTTACCTTACTCATGATAGTAAATGTGATGGGTTTTGTTCATGTGTTTATTGATCTATTTATTTGATTTTTTAAAAAAAAACACGAAAGTGCCTAGGCCCTCCCCTATGTGTCCAGACTGAGAAAGCATCCCTCCATGTTGAATGGGCTCCCAAAGTCCATTTGTGTGCCAGGCATAAATACTGGTCTACTCCCGAGGCCCCCCATGGATTGTTGAGGCCTCCTTACTGACACCCACATTCAAGGGGTCTGGATCAGTCCCACGCTGGCTATGAAAGACTTTGGAGATCCCCCATGGAGAACCTCACTCTCCCTGGGGAGCAGAGGGGGCATGGGGTGAGTGCTTGGGGGGGTGTTGGTGTGGGGGGAGGAGGGGAAGGAGAGGGAGCTTGGATTGACATGTGAAGCAAGCTTGTGACTAAAAAAGAGAGAACACAAAAATATAAATAAAATTAATTTGTCCATCAAAACCAAACCAAACCAAAACATGAAAGTGATGGTTTTGGAGAAACTCTAGATAAAATAGGAGCCAATACGGAGTCCAGGGCATCATTCCATTGCTACCCATGTTCATTCAGTGTTTTGGTTTTTTTTTTGTTTGTTTGTTTTCCATGCTTTCTTAAATTTAGCTGTGTAGTGATATATTATTTATGATTTATTAATGCTTGACTGAGGTTTCAGGAAAGCAAAGTGAATCACAAGCCTTAGAAGCCAGTCACACACACACACCTTTAATACAAGCAGCCAGAAGATAGGACGTGGTGATACACTCCTCTAAGCCTAGGACTCAGGATTAAGAGATAGATAGATCTCTGTGAGTCCAAAGCCACCCAGATCTACATAAGAGTGAGTCAGTCTAAAAGAGAATTGTAGCTCACACCTTTAATCCCAACATCAGGGAAGTATATGAGACAGAAGCAAGGTCTCAGAGAGGCATTCATTCTCCAACCACGCTGAGGAGAGGTTACAGTCTGAGGCTTGGTGAGAGCTTGTGAAAACAGGACCTGTCCATTCAGCCTGAGGTAGAGATAAGAAGCTAGTGTCCAGCTGCTTTGCTTTTTTGATATTCAGCTATATTCAGCTTGAAGCTTGAACCCCAATATCAGTCTCTGGGTCACTTATTTATTCCTGTTACATAGTTGTGCCTTGTCAAAGGGCATATTTATGTGTCATTTAAAAAGTCAGAGAATATTGGGTACAGCAATGGTAGAGTACTCCCCACCCCTGTTCCTGCAGGCACCCACCCATGAATGTCCACATTCATCTTCCCACAGAACACTTACACCACTATTCTTCATATGCTACTTTTAGAGTTTTTCTTCTAACTCCTTGGGAGTCAGAATTTTGGCTCTAACATACTTTCCTGCTAAGCTACAATATAATTCTCATTTTTGTCTCTTTTTTTCCAGTGAACCCAAGGTTGGCTAAGTAAATGAGCTCTGCTTACATTTTCATGCCTAGGTGAATATAATTAGAATGTAGCCATGTTTCCTACTATGATTACATCTCTCATACAACTTTCTTTGCTTTCCTAGGACTCAAAATAGTTCCATTTTGTCTACTCTGCTTTCGGTGGCCCTATCACATTGCCAAGCCAGACAGACCACTGGTTCTCAACCTGTGGGTTACAGCCCATTGGGTCTAATGACCCTTTCACAGGGATAACATATCAGATGTCCTACATATCTGATATTTACATTACAATTCATAACAATAGCAAAATTATGGGTTTTTTTTTTTTTTTGATACAGGGTTTCTCTGTGTAGCTTTGGAGATTATCCTGGCACTCACTCTGTTGACCAGGCTGGCCTCGAACTCACAGAGATCTTCCTGCCTCTGCCTCCCGAGTGCTGGGATCAAAGGCATGTGCCACCAACGCCTGGCGCAAAATTATAGTTATAAAATAACAACATAATAATGTTATGATTAGGGATCACCACAACATTAGGAACTGTATTAAAGAATTGCAGCGTTAGAAAGGTTAAGAACCACTGAGTTAGATGGCATTTCCATCATCTATTAATTAGTGCATTCAAATACCAGTGGCTAGGCCTTCCTCTTGGTCCTTGGAGACATCTCCCTGGAGCACTCTGTCTTTTTACTACAGTCTAGGTTGACTGCTCTTCAGACTCAGCTGTGTCCAAGTCTTCTGTCATTACTAGAGTGGTAATTCTTATAATTGTCTATCTCTTGTGTTGGATTTTCAGAGTCCTGGATATCATATTTTCCAAGGCTTTGTGTTCTTTCTCTTTTATAGTATGTGTGCATATGTATGTATGAGTGTGTGTGTGGAACCTTGCCTGTTGGACCTTAGAAACGTCTGCATTGCTTTTCTGAGGTAACGTTCTTCTGTTATCTGTTCTGTTTTCCATTTCCCCCTTTTCCCTATGCTCTTTTGAGCTCATCGAGATTTTTCTTGGTATATGACTCTATTCTAATCTCCCTGTTAACTTGATATCTAAAGCTCTTTGCTGTGTTACTTTAAAAGTTGCTTTACATTCCACAGTTTGACACTTTTTGTTTGTTGTGTGAAGATAGTTTTGCTATGGATTGTAGCAGCTCAGGAGTCACTGACCTCTTCACTGCTGAGACTATAGGCACCACCTGGCCCAGCTTACAATGTGTGTGTGTGTGTGTGTGTGTGTGTGTGTGTGTGTGTGTGTGTGTGTGTGTGTGTGTGTGTGTGGTGTGTGTTTCCAGACAGGGTTTCTCTATGTAGCTCTGGCTGTCCTGGAACTCACTGTGTAGACCAGGCTGGCCTTGAACTGAGAGATCTGCTTGCCTCTGCCTCCCAAATTCTGGGATTAAAGATGTACACCACCACCTTCTGGTGGCAGTATATATTTTTAACTTTCAGAGCTACTTTAAAGTGATGTTAAGTTGGGCAATGGTGGCTCATGTCTTTGATACTAGCACTTGAGAAGCAGAGGCAAGTGGATCTCTGTGAATTCAAGGCCAGCCTGGTCTACAGAGCTAGTTCCAGGACAGCCAGAGCTACACAAAGAAACCCTGTCTTAAACCCCCCCTGCCCTGCCAAATAAATAAATAAATAAAAGTAAGGCAGAGGCAGGCAGATCTCTGTCAGTTCAAGGCCGGCCTGGTCTACAAAGTGAATTCCAGGACAGCCAGGGCTGTTACACAGAGAAACCCTGTCTCAAAAACCAAAAATAAAATAAAATTAGTACATCAGAACCTTACAATTAGAGATTTCCATACATATTTTATGTAGACCTTTGTGTTAGTCTCGTCGTTTTACTACTAAACATTTCACCCATGTACTAATATTTTATTAATACTTTTGCTTTGTTTTAGTTTATCTTTTAAAAGATTTTAATAATAATAAAAATAGGTTTTTTTAGAGATAATCAGGGTAGCACAGGCCTATAGTCCCAGAACTTGGGAGGCTGAGGCAGGAGGATTGCTGAAAACTTGAAACAGCCTGGTCTTCATAGAGAATACAACACCACCAAGGTCACATGGTGAGACAGTATCTCATGAACAAGAACAACAACAAACAGAATTTATATCTATCCCATAGCTAGCATTTTTAGTGTTTTTCATTCCTGTATAGATTCATATTTCCATCGACATCTCTTTCTCCTTGGAGCACTTCCTTTAGCATCTCTTACAGTGCAGACATGCTGCTCAGCTACTTCAACCTTTCCATGAAAAAGCATGGAATTCTTGATGGTTTTTGAAAAATTATATTTTTTATTATTGTTGTTGTTGTTGTTGTGTGTCTGTCTGCCTGCCTCTCTACCTTCTGTTTTCATGTCTGTAATGTATGTGTGTGAGTATTATGTGTACACCACAGTGTATGTGGAGGCCAGTGGCCAGCTCTGTGGAGTTAGTTCTTCTCTTTCACCTTTATGTGGCTTCTGAAGATGGAATGCAAACTTCTGGGCTTGTGTAGTACACCCCTGAGTTGAGCCATCTTGATTTTTTGATAGATAATTCACTGCGTGAAGAATTCTGTGCTGACCATTTATTTTTTTCATTCTCTTCTTGGTTAAGAATGTTGCTTCATAGCTTGAGCTTGCATTACTCAGTTAAGAAATCTTTGCTTATCCTTATCTCTTTTTCCCTGCATAGAGATGTGTTTCCCCTGTGGCTCCTCTTAAAATTTTTCTCCTTATCGTTAGCTTTAAGAAATCTTATGATCCCATGGTTTGATACCATTTTCTTCATGCTATTTTCAGTTTCTTGGATTTGTGAGTTTAAACATTCCCTCATATCTGGGTGGAATATTTTTTGACTCCAAATTTTTCCTTTTATTTGGGGGGTCATTAGCACCTGGGCTACTCACCTTCACACCTGCCTTTTGTCTTTAAAAGTGAGTCATTAAACTCAGTCCACATTCAATGTGGAAGACTCTCCCGGTGGCTTGCACAGTAGGGAATCACTTGTTTTTGGAGTCCATTGCTCAGTAATCCTTACTTTTGTTTAAGTACTTAAATCTGCCCCACAGTTTTCAATGCTTTTTGCTTTGTTTTATTGAGAACCAAGCTGGATCCAAACTCCTGAGCTCAAGTAATCCTGCCTTTGCTTGGCTTCTCAAGCAGTAGTAGTTCACACCTGTAATTCCAGAAGCTGGAAGCTAAGGCTGGAGGATTGCCATGAGTTTGATGAGTCTGGGTTACAGGGTGAGACTCTTTCAGAGAGAGAGAGAGAGAGAGAGAGAGAGAGAGAGAGAGAGAGAGAGAGAGAGAGAGAGAGAGAGAGACAGACAGGAAGAGGAAGGGAGAGAAGGAGTGAGGGAGAGGGAAGAGGGGAAGGACAGGGAGAGGGAGAGAAAGAATTGGAACTAGAGCATGGCATCACATTTAGTGTGTGTTCCTTTTTGACCAAATCTTTTATTTTTTCATTCTGCATTCTTTCTATGGCAGTATCTTCAAGTTCATCGCTATATTCTGGATGTCTCTTTCATTACTATTATAGCAGTGTTTAGAGGTTGGATTCATAGGAGGCACTTAGACCAAAAAGAGGCACCAAGTCCATGGATACAACAGAAGGCTAATTATAGAAGGTATTGTGTGTCCCCCCCCCCAAATTTTTTCTGATGCTCTCCCATCATGTCATGGCCTTTACCATACAATGATACAAGAAAGTAGGACCCTCTATTCTGGACATCCCTCCAAAACCACAAGCCTCATAAACTCCCATTATTTATAATTCATGCAGGCTGTGGTATTCTGCTGTAAGAATGGGAAGTTGATGAAGGCATTCACAGATCTTTTTCTCTACAGTGCAACATGCCATTTGTTCTATCCAATCTAGTTTTCATGTTGGATATGAAAAATTGCCCTTCCAGTGCCTTGTGGAATTCTTCAGTTACAGCTTCTATCTCTACACATTGAGTCTTTATGTCCAGTCTTTCCTCTAACTTTTGCTACTTGGAAGTTTAAAATGTAATTATCACAACTATTTGTGTCTTTGTCTAGTATCATCTGTGCCATTTCTGCATCAGTCCCCCTCAACTGATTTTTTTTCCTGGTGTGAAGTCCATCCTCTGACTTCTTTTCATGGTGGTATCATCTGTCTGTCTATCTATCTATCTATCTATCTATCTATCTATCTATCTATCTATCTGATGCCAGGTATTGTATATTGCCTAACATGGGCTAGATATCCTTGCATTCTTGGGAAAACAAATGAAGTTAAATTAAATGGAAGAAATATGATCTGTTTGATTCTTGCTTTTAATCTTTTCTAGAGTGGAACCAAGTAGTAGTTAAACTAGGGTGACTACCCCCAAGCCTGAAGCAAACTCCTCCTTAGCACCAAAGCCAATGCCTCACGAATTATGAAATGTTCCAGTGAAGGAACCAGCTTCCCTTTCGGCAGCCATAACGGTCGAACATGTGCTTCTATGACCTAGAAAGTCAGATGCCTGTCTTGTGACAAGGAACCAATCAGAAGTTAGCTGGTGGCGCTATGCTTTATGACCCTGGGTGTGCTTTACGGACAAGCGCACAGCAATGACATAGAGAGCATAGCAACCACCCTGGGAGGGCCTATGAGCCATAACAACCAGTTGACCAATCAACACAGGGCAAGCCCTCCAAGGCTGGAGGCACACCAATCGTAAGCCTGTGCATACCCCTAGACACTCCCCTTACGCTGCCCTATAAGATCTTTTGGGAGCCCCTAGGAGCCGTCTTTTCTGGCCATCCACCATGGCGGGTGGGTGAAAGACCCGAGCTAACATGGGGTTAGCTCGTTAAATTACAATAAAGCCTCGTGCAGTTTGCAGCAAGCTCTTGAATCCGCCTGGTGATTGGGGTGACCTCGAACGTGGCCTGGGACCCCGGATACTTGAGTTTTCGGGGGGGGGGGTCGTCTAACACCAAGAGTAGGTACCGGTCCAGGCACTAGACCCTCTAATCCTCTCAAGTGTTCTGTGTACTTTGCCTTCTGAGTTTTTATGATTAAATTCCCCACTGCCCTCACCTGTGCCTGGAGTCTCCAAGGTGACACCGTCTACAACTCAGCTTCCTTAGTGGGCGAAGCTACATCATTAACCCCAAACTGATGCACAAGGATGAGTGGGTATCTGGGGGGCTTGTTGCCCCTTATATAAAGTCTATGCTAACACTCCGGCATTGCGCTCCACTCTAAATTTCTAGAAAGAGGGGGGGCCCACCAGTTCTGAGCCTGTCCATCATGCTTGGGCTTGCTCTGGATTTCTTTAAATTCTCCTATTTAAGAGAATTAGAATAACCTTTCTCCCCTCCTCTCCCTCCATCAGACACAGTTAATCCATCGATTTCACTGGAACTTTGCTGATATCTCTTGTGGGCTGTTGTCACCTCTCCACATTGTTCGGCCCACCGAGAAAGTTATCCTGCTGGCTGAATCAGGCACCACTGATCTGTTTTCAAGCTTCCAGAATTTTGTCACTATCTCTTGTCTGTAACATCTCCTCCCAGGGTCCTCTTTGTCCTAGAGGCCTGTGCCTTTTACATTCCTGTCCTATCATTTGAGTGGGATTCCAGGAGGCTGTGAAGATAATGCGTGTGGCCATGGGGCATTTACTGGAAAAGACAAGTCGGGGACCCCAGGCAATCTATCAGGAAGCATGGAAGGTGGTGATCAGGCAACGCAGAAGTCATTTCTTTTTTCTGGCTACAGCCTACGAAGCTCCATTGTCAGGAGCTTAGTGCCTCCTCCATGCCAGGTCCAGGTGCCCTTTGACCTGAGAACCCTCATTTTTAACCACCGTGGAAGCCCAGAGAGCAACTTCATTTGATATCTGGAGAGCTATAATTGCTTCTCTTTTTGAGCTACCTGAGACCGGTGACTAGAGAAAGCCATATTAACAGAAGTTTGATATTAAAGACTGACAGGGGGCGGAATTACTGACTAATCTAGGTTTTCTGGTGGAGAACTTTAGTTGAACAATGCCCCTTTGATCTTCGGAAGCAGGCCACAGAATCCTGCCTGCTCTAGGCTTGGAGTAGACCCTGGAGGCCAGTTGGAGGCCCCATAGAGTCCAGTTTCCAGAGCTTCAGGTTGGAGTGATTTGCATTTCAAAGGCTTCAGGATCAACTGCCGAGAAGCACGTGGGGGGGGGGGTGAGGAGGGATATTATTTCTAATTCTGAATGACTCGAAAGGCTTGGTCATTACTGGCCACCCAGCTGAAGCCTGTGCAAGAATGAATTTTGGAGGGAAACTAGAGAAGAGAAAGTGCAGCCAAGCACAGAGGAAATAAGCACGAAAGAAGGCGTGGGCTCCACAGCCGCAGTTCACCTGTATTTCTAGCCTTTCAGATTCATATGGCTGGCACAAAGTTTTAAGAAAAAACAGGCACTTAGCTGTTAAAGGACAGGGGTTCTGTTAGTGGCCAGGTTCCTGAAGTCTGCATCAGGATCAGAAGCTAGGCAGGTGTCTCATCTTCCAGTATCATGTTCCCCTCTAGCGCCTACCTAACCTCCAAACACGGCAGATACTGACTAGTGAGGCCTTGCATTGGGTGAGGAAAGATCATGAGACAGAGGG
This sequence comes from Cricetulus griseus, assembly GCF_003668045.3. NCBI lineage: Eukaryota > Metazoa > Chordata > Mammalia > Rodentia > Cricetidae > Cricetulus > Cricetulus griseus. Next base: position 22,712,057 of record NC_048600.1, read on the forward strand.
AATGGGTTATGAGGAAGGTGTGTAGAAATATAAGATCATTCCTCAAGTTCTCATTTTATGTTTATTTTGAAAGTTTTCCTTTTTTAAAAATTGCATTTATTTAGTTTGTGGGTATGTGCACCCATGCCCTCCCGAGGAGGTCTGAAGAGGTCAGAGGACAACTTGGGAGGGTCAGTTCTGCATAGAACTCAAGTTGTCAGGCAGCTGAGCTGTCTGTCTCATCTGCATGATTTGTGTGTGTGTGTGTGTGTGTGTGTGTGTGTGTGTGTGTGCGCGCGCGTGCGCGCGCGCGCTGCGGAGGACTATACAATAACATGTGTGGGAGTCAGAGGACAACTTTGGGGAGCATGTGGGATCTCGGGACAAACTCAGGTTGTCAGGTTTGTATGGCAAGTGGCTTTACCCACTAAGCCACCTCGTTAGCCCTTACAAGATATATATTTAGTGAAATGGAATAGGGTAGGGAGTATGACATGAATGAAGGAGGAAGAAAAAAGGAAAGTTGTCAACGGGGCATTAACACAGGATCCTAGCTTTGAATGAATAACATGTACTTAAATGCAAAAAAATGTTAAATGCACATCAAAAATTAATAGTGGTTATCTATTGATTATGATTATGAAATGATTGTGCTGTTAGTCTATTTTCTTGCTCAGAATATATGTATGTATATATGTATGTAGCATGTATGTGTATAAATATATATATCATTTGTAGATCAAATAAAAACATGTAAAACATTGGATATGAAAGTAAGTTATTGAAGTACAACACAGAGCTTTGTTAGGTGATGCTAAGAAGCAAACCCAGGACCGCAGATTCACTACACAAAGTCTCTGCCGATGGCTTCCCCTTCGCATTCATCCTTCCAGGTCAGCCATTTTGTGTGTGTTGCTCCATGCTTAGGTTAAAAAAAAAAAAATTACTAAAACTGAGCTGTTGTACTGTTTTCTTATTTTGGTCATAGAACAGTCCCTACCAGACAATGCATATAAGAGACTTTGTAAGCATTGAAGCAGAACCAGAGACCATGAATTACCAGTTTGAAACAAAGGTCTGTGTTACTGTCCCCATCAAAGCCAGCAAAATCACACTTGATTATCTATGGATGGCTTTGCTTTTTAGGCTTCAAACCAAACACTAAACATTTTATAAGAAGTCAGATGTAGAGGCTCACATCTGTAATACTAGCACTTGGGAGGCTTAGGCAGAAGTATGGCTGTGAGTTCCATGCCAGCCTGAGCTATAGTGTGAGAGAGCCTGTCTTTAAAAAGTAGAAATACCCACAGAGACTGCTGAACTGAGCTTGTGGGAGATCATGGACTCTGGACTGACAGCTAGGGAGCCAGCATGGGATCAAAGGTGTGAGTCACCACTGCCCGCTCAGTACTTGTGTTTCTGAATCTGGCTTTCTGGGACTGAGTTTGCTGCACATGATGACCTTCAACTCCATTATTGCCTCACAGAGGTCATAATTTTATTTTCCTTTACAATTGGATACAACTCTACATAGTGTATACTGTATAAACTATATACAAGTACTGTATTTTCTTTGCCTTTTCATCGGTTAATGGCCATCTAGGCTGGTTCTTTATCTTGGCTATTATGAATAGTACATCAAGAAACATGGAAGGCCAAATTCCTCTGTGGGATTATGACTTAGATTCCTTGGGTTTATGCCCAGGAGCAGGGTAACTGGATCATATGGTTGCTCTACTGTCAGGTTTTTTTTTTTTTAATTAATTTATTTTATGTGCATTGGTGTTTTGCCTGCATGTATGTCAGTCTGAGGGTGTTGGAGCCCCTGGAACTCAAGTTACAGATGTTTGTGAGCTACCATATGGATGCTGGGAATTGAACTCAAGACCTCTGGAAGATTAGCCAGTGCTCTTAACCTCTGAGTCATCTCTCCAGCCCCCTAGTGTCAATTTTTCAAAGGGCTTTCCTGTTAATTTCCACAATGGTTGCACCAGTTTATAGCCCCACCATCAGGGATAGGGGTTCCCATTTCTCCACACTCTTATCAGTGTTTGTTGTAATTCTTTTTCTTTTCTTTTTTCCCTTTTTGGAGATAATATCTAAGTCCATAATCCATGATGGCCTAGAATTCAAGTTCTAGCTCAGGCTAGTCTTGAACCCACACCAATTCTTCTGTGCCAGTCTCCTGAATGTTGAGATTACACATGTGAATCTATATCCTTGTTTTCTTGGCAATCACACTGACTGGCATGAACGTAACCTCCAAGAACCTTTAATTTGCATTTTCCCTATGTCTAAAAATGTGGACCCACACACTTGTTGGCCGTTTGTAGTTATTTTTATTTTGAGAACTATCTGTTCATTTCTCACTTATCAATTGCAGGATTATTTTGGCTCTTTTGCAGCCTGATTTGTTCTAGATATTAATCATCAGTTGCATGTACAGCTGGAAGATCTTTCTTTCATTCTATTTCCTCACTTTGTTGATGGTTTCCTTTGCTATGCTGAGGATTTTAATTTCATGTACTCCCATTAGTCAGTCTGGGAACTATTTCCTATCTACTAGGTGGCTTGCCTATGCCTAGGTCTTCTATATTTACTGGGCTGTTTCAGAGTTTCAGGTCTTATTTTAAGATCTTTGTACAGATTTAACGTCAGCCGTTTATTTGGGAATATCCAGTTTCCCAGTGCCATTTGTTGAAGAGACTGTCTTTTTGTCAAAAATTAGGTGGTCATAGCTATGTGGGTTTATTTCTGGGTCTTCTATTCTATCCCACTAGTCTCTGTGTCTATTTTTGTGCCAATGCCATGATATTTTTGTTACTGTAGCCGTGTAGTATTGTTTGAGGTCAAGTATTGTGATGCCTCCTGCTTCACTCTTTCTGCTGAGGATGGGTTTGGCTGTTTGGGGTCTTTTGTGCTTCTGTGTGAATTTTAAGAACATTTCCATTTCCTAAGACAGAAACTCCATGTAACTCGTCACTCCTTCCTGTTTCCAGTTCTTGGAAACCACTTGTCTACTCTATGTTTCTAGGTTTTAACTACTCCAGGTGGTTCTTGTGAGAGAAATTACATGGCCTATGCCCTGTAGTCTCTGTTCTGTTCTCTGCTGTCAGCTCAATGTCTTCAAGGTTTTTTTGTTGTTGTTGTTATTTTTGGTTTTTTTGTTTGTTTGTTTGTTTTTTTACGAGACAGGGTTTCTCTATGTAACCTCCCTAGCTGTCCTCGATTTGCAGACCAGGCTGACCTCAAATTCAGAGAGATCTGCTTTCCTCTGTCTCCCAAGTGCTGGGATTAAAGGCGTGTACCAACACTACCCAGCCAATGTCTTCAAGGTTAACTCATGTTACAGCATCTCTCAGAAGTGTAATCTTTTCTAAGACTCAATAATATTTCACTGTGTGTGCATGCCCCGTGTTGTTTATTCAGCTGTCAAGGGGCATTTGGGTTATGTCCATCATCTTTTACTGTGATGAATAATGCCCTTGTTAGCAAAGGTGCATACATCAGATTTGTTCCTATCTCTGAATTACACACACACACACACACACACACACACACACACACACACACACAGAAGTGAAATTCCTGGACCACATGCTTGAACATTGACTCTCCTCTTATATAAAGACTGCCTATACTGTGACCTTAAGTAGGCGACTGCTTCTTTCTGTATGACATTGGAAGTAAAAACTCAGCTAGGCATCATTTACTATTTGGACAGGGATGCTATATAGATATGACACAGGTCAAGAAGAAATGATTGGCTGTCCCAGAGCTGTTCACAAGTTAGAGTGACCAAAAGCATCTATCCCGTCAAGATGGCCGCTAAGCATCACTTCTAGCCTGTGCGGGACCCTGGCTATAGATCTTCCTTCCCCAGCCCAGAGTGCCCCCCACTTCTGTCAGCAGATTGTGTTCCTGGAAAGTTATCCAGAGTACTATTTTAAAGCTCATTATTCAAGGAGCCCTGCGGTGGTTCCTTCTGGAAAAGCAAGGCTCTGCCCGTGGAGGAAATAACATGTTCTAAATGACTTGTCATAAATCTGAACTTGGGTATACACGCTTTGACCTAGCCTGGGACTTCACAGTTGACACACTCCTCTACCCTCTGCCTGTCCCTGTCACCTGCTGCCATGTACAAAATGGACCCTTTCCTTCAGAAAAGAAGCAATGGGTTAGCATAGCTGCAGCACATGGGGCTTGCAAAGCTTCCGATCTGGCCTTGATGGTCTCTCTCTGCTGTTATCTGAGCAATACTGACCAAGTTGCTTATCCTCTCTGGACCCTAGTTTCCTCATCTGGAAAAACCAGATGGTGTGTGGGAGGGATTGGGTAAGATGAGGCCGCTTAGCCCATGACACGGAAGCATCCTGCATGCTGCCTGGAGGAGGCCTCTGAATAATATTCAGGTGAAACCTCAGATTTCTTATTTCATCATTGTTTTGATGAGGGTTTCAGACCAGCAATGTTTTTTTTTTTTTTTTTTTTTTTTTTTTTTTTTTTTTTTTGCAGAGATGCCAGGATGAAAGGTCTTTACTATGCATGGCTAGCTTTCTGCAAGCCACCCTAGTGTAACACCCCTGGATGATTTGTCTAGTCTGCCTTTCAAGCCAAGCCTTTATTCCACTGCTCGTACTGTGAGCTCTTGTCCCTTTTATCACCCATTCTTTATAACAACAGCAAAAAAAAGTGCAAAGTCCAACCAACAAGCAAGAGCCGAAGAACATGGAAATTGTGAGCAGGGTAATACACATTGTGTTTCCTGAGCAATGGATTAAAAAAAGAATCTATAAGATAAAAACTGGAAGTAGTTTTTCTCAAGAGGGTACTGTGTCCCATGGAGTCAGGACAAAGCCTTGTCATCTGTCTGGTGCATTGTGGAATTGCACATTCCTCACATTCCCTCAGCCCTCGAGATAGGCAGTCCCGGGACCATTGTCCTCATTTAGAACCTGCAAAACTGAGTTCCAATCAGTAAACTCAGTTGCCCCAGGAAACAGGCTGATGGGCAGATGAGGCAGTATCTCCTCTGCCCACAGCAGGCCAGTGGTCCCCAGAGCCACTCTGTAGGCCTGCAGTGGGGGCTCTTGCACTCTCATCATTCACACGCATTAACATGCTGAGGACAGAGAGACCCCTTTAAGGTCCCAGGATGATAGCTGGGGACCCGTGTGCATTCATTTGCTTGTGCATGTGTGTGCCTGTGTGCCTGTGCATGTGTGTGTGTGTGTGTGTGTGCGCGCGCGCGCGCGCGCGCACACACACACACACACACACACCCGCTTGCGCTTAACCATGCAGATGCTGAACTCATTAATAAATAATAATCACCATTCTAGACATTTTCAGGGTCAGTTGTGCAACAACTGGAGACAGAATTCCTCCATGCAGGAAATAGCCTGCAAAACAAAGCACTCTTATCTCAGGGGAGGTAGCTGAGATTTCTTGGGCTCCTGCTCCTTCCCTGACTTGGTTAGTTCCACCCTCAGAGGCCCATCATCGGAGAGGCACCAGAGCCTAGAGAAGGCTTGCAACTGACTGAACCCCAACCTGGCACATACTTGATATACCCACACATCTGTGGGACAAGAACGAACCAATTCTTGGCCTTGTCGTTGCCATCTGAGAATTAGGATGACAATGGTGTGTGAGTCTATGCATTATGAGGACTAAGGGAGAGGCCAACCCGGCATTCGAGGGAGTGGGAACCAGGCAGTGGGCTGGTGAAGCGATGATTTTGCCTGTTGGCCTAGCTGGAAGAGAAGAAAGGGTTTAAGGTTTAACCAAGAAGGCCAAGATAAGATGCCAAGGAAACCACGTGTACCTCCCAAGTCAGCAGGGGCTACAAGACTCCAGGTCGAGTGAGGCTTGGGACAGAAGTAAATTAGAAAGCAGTTATGTCACACACCATCCTTGGCCCTCTTTCAGAGCCCAATGGGACACTCCCTTTCTTCTACTGGCCAGGACTGTCTGCTCACACCAGTAGAGAAACTGTAGACACTTAACCCAGCAGCCTTCCACTTCCTGCCTGGGAGGCAGCCAGCCCTCACCATAGTATTTCTCAGGCTAGCATGAATATCAGTCTCTGTGTTCTTGTGACAAGAGGAGCTGGTCCTGTTGGTCTAAGCCGGCCAGCCTCATGCTCTCCTAGGCTCCTGGGAACCCCTGGTTCTGCTCTCCCAGCAAAGAGGACAATGCCCCAGGACCTCCTGGTGCTTTGTTTCTGTGACTCACAGTCAGTGAAAAGTGAGTCTTTGCTCCCGTGTTTGGCCAGCATGACCTCCACTCAGAGTCTTTTTGGCAAGTGTCTGCATGCACATGCACAAACGTGTGTGTGTGTGTGTGTGTGTGTGTGTGTGTGTGTGTGTGTGTGTGTGCGCGCGCACATGCTCACGCGCGCGAGAGCTTTCTTATGTGTTTTTTCTCCATTTGCCTCTGCTCCTCTCCAGTGTGTCTGTTTCTACCATGTTTCAAACCCTGATTGTCTGGGTGTCTGCCTGTGGGGTTCATCTCCATGAGTCACTCCAGTGGGCCTCCACCTGCTTGCCAGTTCATCAGGCCTCCCGTGCTGCTTGCCCTTTAGCCTGCCTGTCAGAAAACTCTTCTGGGCTCTGGCTGGGGTCAGGGGTTGTCACGTGGCAGGGAGAAGAGCAGAGTGCTAACAACTGGCTGACAGCTGGTCACAGCTGGTCACAGCTAGGCTGGCTTGGGCGTGGGAAACACAATTCAGGCAGCAACAGCTGGGAAGGGGACCACACTGAGAAGATGAGCTGATGGGCCGTGGGGCTGTGTGCAAAGGGCAGGACCCCGTTCCTACCAGTCTCACCACTGTCTCTTGGAAAGGAGCCAGCACAATGGATGGCTCAGAGTCTGCACTCCCAGGCTTCATTGCCTGGTCAGAGACAGTTGGGGCCGGTGGGGGTTCAGGGAGCACTTCCTTGCTCTTGCTCAAGCCCAACTTGGGTTTTATTTGTGGGCTCTACAGGGTAAGAAGGGAAAGCATGTGTGCATCTTGGAGAATGCTTACATGAAATCTGTGCATGTAGACATGCAGCAAAGGGATCCCAGAGGGGTGAGGGTCGTAATGGAGAGCTGACCTGGCTAGAGGGCCAACAAGGGCCTGTGGTACGGACTGTGTAGTGAGCATCATGTCTAGAAAGCAGTGGATACAAAATCTACAAATGTTGCCCATCATCATGAAGACCGTTGCTTCTCCTTTATACCAGGAAGGTTTACCTACTTGGCACAGACATAGTTCAAAAATGCACAAGTAGGTCCTGCAGTGGTGGTGCACGCTTTTAATCCCATCACTCAGGAGGCAAAGCATTTGGATTTCTGTGAGTTTGAGGCTAACCTGGTCTACAGAGTGAGTTTGAGAATAGCTAGGGCTGTTGCACAGAGAAACCCTGTCTTGAAAAAAAAAACAAAAAAAACAAAAAAACAAAACAAACACAAATATCCTGCTTTCTCAGTCCAGAAGCCTGGAGCACAAGTAAACCAAGAGCAAGGACCATGCATGGCTGGAAAGGGAGGCTGAATCTAGAGGAAGGCATAAACTTGTTCTTGCAGCAGCTCAGGCCCGGGCGGTTCACGGTGGCCTCCTTATTGCCTCCACTCCATAGCTAAGGTAACTTGTGGACTCCTGGGGGGTCCCTTCTAGTTTAGAGAGCAGATGATAGGGTGGGCAGAACTGGGTACCACGCCAGAGCTACTATACAGTCAGAAGACTCAGACAATAATGGGACCATTCAGCAAAGTTCAGGGGCTATGGACCTTTGCTAGGCATGCCCACGCCTCTGGGTTCAGTCCCTAGAATGCCCAAACCAAACAGAACAAAAAACCCAGCCAAGCAATAATGGAGTTGGGATTTGGTGACGATTGTTGTGGTTTACCCTACTAGGACACCCCTTGGGGGAGGGGGTGAGAAGATGTAGCACCAATGACTCAGGCACTGGGAGTCAGTGAGTAGCAGAGCACGCTGCAGATTCCTTTATTAAGCAAGTTAGACCTGCCTTTATACCCCTTGCCAAAGTCACATTGGCTCAGGCAGCTGACTCTGCTGCATGTCCTTTCCTCATTGGTGTCCCTGGGTCAGGTGTCTGTCAGCATCTGTGGGCATTGAGGCAGGCTTGGAGGCTTGGCTCAGGGAGGAAATGCCTGCTGCGCATGCGCATTCGGGCTGGGCTGGGCAACGGGGACAGGGTGACTGTAGCTTGGGTAGGCTGGCTGCAGTTTCTTTACACATGATGGGTTTGCTTTTGGCTTGTTTTTCTTTATGAACTTGGGGTTGAAGTGTGTGTGTGTGTGTGTGTGTGTGTGTGTGTGTGTGTGTGTGTGTATCTTTGTGAGAGAGAGAGAAAAAGAGAAACAGGATGGAGACATAGAAGAGAGAACAGTTCATGCTTCCCCAGTAATTAATGTACTTTGCGTGTGTAAATATTGCAAAATTTTTAAAAATATGAAATCCAAAACAGTCATGATCCTAAATAACTCATAGAAGGGATGCATAGCCCGTGTGTACCACATTTGAAATACTTTGGATTGCTCTTTCTCCTCTCCTTCCCTCACCTCTTCTTTTCCTCCCCTCCTCTTCTCTCCCCTCTCCTCTCCCTCTTGCCACCCCCCAACACACTGGTTCTACACATATATGGCAGGCTGGCTTTGGCTCAAGATGGGTTTGCCTCAGTATCTCAAGTGGTAGGACTGCAGGACTATGTCACCATGCTGGCCAGACAATGACTTTTTGTTTGTTTGTTTGTTTTTTGTTCTGTTTTTTTGTTTTGTTTTGTTTTTTGCTTTTTCGAGACAGGGTTTCTTTGTGTGTAATCCTGGCTGTCTGGGAACTCACTCTGTAGACCAGGCTGGCCTCAAACACACAGAAATCTGCTTGCCTCTGCCTCCTGGGGTTAAATGTGTGAGTCACCACCACCTAGCAACTATGAGTTTTTAAGGTTTCTTTTTTTATTATTTTTATTTATGTGTGTCTGTGTGAGTATGTATATACCATGTGTGTGCAGGTACCTGAGGCTGCCAGACTAGAACATCAGATCCCTTAAAGCTGGAGTTGGAGGCAGCTGAGAGTTGCCTGGATTCAGTGCTGGGAACCAAACTCATGTCCTCTGGAAAAGCAACAGCTGGTGGTCGGTAGCCCCCTGTTCTTGTTCTCTCTCTCTCTCTCTCTCTTTCTTTCTTTCTTTTCTTCCCTCTCTCTCTCTCTCCTTCCCTCTCCCTCCCTCACCTCCTCTCTCTTAAGAGTATTGGGATTGGATGCAGGATTCACATGCCAAGCAAGCCAAGCTTCCGGGATGAGTTAAAAATCTACAAGCTATGTGCCGGGGCTCCCGAAGGCTGCAGGGCTGTGAGCTCACCTCCCTGTCATTTTCTTGCAACTCAACTTCACTGTGGGTCTCACTGTGCAGGGAGACCTTCAGAAGCACATTTAGAAGGCTCATTTTCCAGCTGCTGCCAAGGATCTACAGGGGCACGTGTGTGTTAACACAATACTCTGTCACTACTCTTGTCTTTCAGCCTCAGCTGCTACTGGAAGGACTGAGGTATGAGGTAAACTCTTGAAAACCATACCAACACCAATGTACTGAAAACCTTCCGGTAGCACCCCATTGCCTTTAGAAGAAAATCCAAACATCTGTGCATGGTCAGCATGGCTCCATGGCTTCCAAGATTGGCCCCTTCCCCCTTCTCCAGTTTCCAGGCCTGGCAATGGCACTTCAGGCCCCAACATTTGGCATCTTTCATTTGTCCACAAACATTGCAAGCTTCTTCTGCTCACAAACTTTAGCATTTATTATTCTATCCACTGAGAATGTTTATTTCCCCCTATCTCCCTCCCACTCCCAAGGGTTAGGCATCTCTAAGCTTCAATATCACCTGTGCTGAGGGGCATTTTCTCACCATCTTGTCCACTGAGCCATCTCCTCTATGTATTTCCTTTAATAGGACAGACATGGTGGTAATTCCAGCACTCAAAAAAACCGAGGCAGGAGCATTGCCGAAAGTGAGTCCAGCACATTTACATGATTGAGTTTTGGTAGTCAAAGCTAAATACAAAGTCTTACCTCAAGAGGCACAGATGGTGCAAAATATGAGAGAAAAAAATCCAGAATCCCAAATTTGAAATGCTTCGATATCCAGGAGTTTTTCTGAGCATAAAATGATACCATAAGGAAAAACTGCACACCTGACTTCATGAGATAGATTACAGTCAAAATGCAAATAGCCTAAAACTACTATATAAATGACCTTCAGAAATGATCTGGGCACACACCAGTGATCACAGAATTCTTGAGGTTTTAAAGGAGGATTTCAAGTTTAAGGCCAACCTGGGCTACAAAGCAAGATCCTGACTTGGGATCTGAGTTTGAGGCCAGCCTGGTTTACAGATTGAGTCCAGGACAGCAAGACCTACACAGAGAAACCCTGTCTCAAAACAGCAAAGATATCACCATTATGTTCAGTTAGGACTCTATATGCAACATAAGTGAATTTCATGTTAGACTTAGTCTCATCTCCCAAACAACTCTCTCTCTCTCTCTCTCTCTCTCTCTCTCTCTCTCTCTCTTATATATATTATTAATATATACTAATATATATATATATATATATATATTATATATATATATATATGAGACCCTTTGTTATGTTGTGGTTATTTCCAACCATAAAATTATGTTGTTGCTACTTCATAATGGTAATTTTCTACTGTTATGAATAATAATGTAAATATCTGATGTGTAGGATATCTGATACATGAACCCAAAGGGGTCTAGACTCACGGGTTGAGAAATGCTGGTGTAGGCCAAAGGATGACCTTGGGTATCTCATACATACATACATACATACATACACACACATATATGGTTTTCATATATATGCAAATGTAAGGAAGGGAGTGGTAGGTTGTTCATGATCCAATATGTGACCCTATTCCCATGTACAAATTTAAAGTTCTGATTGGATTCAATGGGCTAAAGCAAAAAAGGACATGAAGTTAGGAAGAAACATGTGGAAGAAAGTTGGGGGAGTGGTATATGACCAAAATGTACTGTCTAAATGTATGAAATTCTCAAAGAAAAAGTAAAAATTATAAAATGATTAATTTCTCTTCATTTTACATGTACAGGTGTCAGAGTCTCTGGAACTGGAGTTACAGATGGTTGTGAGCCGCCACATAGGTGTGGCGAACTGAACCCAGGTCCTTTGCTAGAGCAATAAATGATGTTAACCATGGATCCATTTCTCCAGTCCCAGTTAAAAAAACAAGATAAAAATTGAAATGTTTCTTGTCCTGAGCATGTATTTATCACAATCTAGAATAATTTTATATGCTTTTTTAAAATTTGTAATCTACTTCCTACACCCCCCAGTTACTTGCAAGCTTTTAGAGGTAGTAGCCAGTGTGGTTTGTCCACAATCCTATCTAACTCTCAGCATCCAGCCAGCTCTTCTCATCATCAGGCATCCAGTAAATATTTATGGACAGAATAAATGGTTGTAACACACTCATATCTTGGAAATCCTGGCCTCACTTAGCCAAGAGACATTCCAACATGACGGAAAGTGGCATTGAATTTCCTTTAAAAAGTCATGGCCTTTACTGTTTGCTCAGCTTGCTCAGGATGGGGAAATATAACCCAGTCTCCTTCCTTAGGATGTCCACTGTCTATGGAAAGATGAGCACAGTTACTATGCTTGCGCCAATCAGAATCTCAAACTTAGAGTCACAAAGCAAGTGTTTGTATGTTGGTTTAGGGGTTGGGAATTCAGACAAAACAGTGTGGAAAGACTGAATTCTCTCCAATGGCTTCAGCAAGCTGAGGAGAAATAGACTTTTCTATAAAGTCTCAACTCAGAGGACTCCAAATCTGAGGTCTTGGATCAGTCACATGATGGCTTCCTTGCTTGTGTGGAAAATGATGTCTTGGCTCTCTTCCTGTGGAATTGTCCGTGTAGCTGGCTAGCTAGTTTGGGGTCCCTTATAGCATGGTGGCAGATTCCAAAGACAAGACTTGTGAACTAGCCTGGAAATCACAGGTTAACACTATTCCTTCCCTTTTTATCTTCCCCATCTCTACACCCCCCCCCCAGTTCATTTGTTCATTCTTTCTCTGTGTGAGCATGAGTACTGGTGCCTGTGTGTGCACATTGTGTACAGGCCAGGGGTTCTCAACCCTCCTAATGCTGCAACCCTTTAACACAGGTTCTCATGTTGTGATGACCCCTCCACCGCCATTAAATTATTTTCATTGCTACTTCATAACTGTAATTTTGCTACTGTTATGAATCATAATGTAAACACCTGATATGTAGGATATCTGACATGCTACCACTGGTATTTCGATTAAAGTCTCTTTATTCAAGAAGACACCAGGGCAAAACACAGGCCAGAGCTAGGTTATAGAACCCAGCAAGCGCGGCCAGAAGAAAAAAGGGGCCCGGGTCCCCACGTGCAGCCCCTTAAGAAGCTCCCTTACATCACCCCGGCTTTCCTTCACCACGCCCTTATGGGCGAGTCCCGGGTCCACCTGGTACCTGTCCCAGGACTATTGGGTGGAGCTAGGGTGTCTCCCTACACACTGGTATAGGCCAAAGGATGATCTCGGGCATCATTCCTTAGGCACTGTCCTTTTTGTGGGGTTGTTTGTTTGTTTGTCTGTTTTTTGTTTTGAGATAGGGTTTCTCTACTGGGCTGGAACTCAGCAAGCAGAATAAGCTGTCTGCCCAGTGAGACCCAGGAGTCAACATGATTCCATTTTCCTAGTAATGAAAGGACGAGCATGCACCAAGACATCCATTTTGTTTTGTTTCTATTTCTTTTGTAGGTTTTTGGTTGTTTTTTTTTTTTTTAACATGGGTTATGGGGATCAAATCAGTTCTCCCACACTTATCATTTTTAATATTTATCCAGAAAGGCAGACACAGTATCCCTCAAGGCTATGGTTGGGGGAGGGAAGTAAATTCCATTTCTAGACAGTGATGATGAGATGCCACAAGACTGAAAATGTCTCTGTGGTCACTCTGTGGTCTATGTGTCCATAGAGCATTAGTATTTGTAATGTAGCATCAAAGGGGACCCAATACCTTCTGAGTTTTCATACCATAAAGGTGGGATTGATTAGAAATAGTCACCACCACAGTGGAGATTACAGAAGAACTATATAGAAGTCCTTTTAAGCTGTCCACTACCAAACAGCCCCTTTATGCACAGCTCACATCTGTTATCTCACTTAAAGAAGGACCATTTGCTGACTTTCAATATATATATATATATATATATATATATATATATATATATATATATATATATATATATGAGACAGGGAGTCTGTCCTGGAACTTTCTCTGTAGACCAGGCTGGCCTTGAACTCACAGAGATCTGCCTGCCTCTGCCTCCCGAGTGCTGGGATTAAAGGAGTGTGCCACCACTGCTGGCCAGTTTTACCTCTTTACCACAAACCTTCTAGGCCCCAAACCTCAAGTTTACCCAGGAGAAAAGTGAGATTCAGAATGGAGGCAAGAGGGCCACTCCAGACCACAGTTCACAGAAGATGGTAAACATGGTGCCTCCTCCAGGCCAGGAGCATCGAGTGTTCTCCCCCCTGCTCCCAGCAGACCTGATGACTGACAGACTCCACTAGGATTTCCCATTCTTTAGATCAGGAGAAGATGTTGATGGTTTAATATCATTCTACACTTTGCAGGTGGTGTGAAAGCAGGCATTCTGCCGTGGTGGTTTCTGGGATTTCTTTTCACTATGGTCTACTGGCCGCTTCGGTACTTCCACGGGATGCAGTCTCTGGATCACCATATGCAACCTGGATGAAACCCCATCTGAAGAGTCAACCACACTTCCTCTCCACATGCAGGCTCAGGCAGACACTCATGGATGCCAACTGTTTTTGCTAAAGTGGTTCTACCAGTCCATACTCCCACCACCAGTTTATAAATATTCTGGCTCCTCCAACCTCACCACCACCCAATATTTCCAGACTCTAAGCTGCTTCCCACTCTAGTGTGAAATGGTGGATTCGTTGTGAGTTAAAAATGCATTTTCCTAATTAGTAAGTAAATGGAACAGCTTTTCATATGTTTAGTGAACATAGAGATTCTTGTTAGATAAAGTGGCTTTTCCAGTCCTTCCCCAAATTAGCTTATGCAGTTTACTTATTATGTGGATGATAACTTAATGCTTTATCTGCTACACTCGCAGAGAAATTATCAAAGAACGATGAGCTGGTAACTCACTGTAATTGGCCTGGTTTGTATTGTTCTGTTACAGCAACAAGACAGACTAAGATAACCTGGGACAATATCTGGATGACCCCAAAATAACATGTTCTATTAAATCAAGATATGCCTGGTCTATACAGCAAGTTCCAGGACTGCCATAGATGTTACACACACACACACACACACACACACACACACACACACACACACACACACAAAGCCTAACACAAACAAATGAAATTCCATTCAATTATCTACTGTTTCATTAAAAAAAATCTCAAATTTGATGGCCTAGAACAACAGTATGATGGCCTAGAATAACAGTATTTATTTTGCCCATGAACTTACTATATGGACAAGGTTCAAGGTTCAGTAAGGACATAGCCTCAGCTTTGACATTTCTCACTTGTCCCTAGTGCAGTGGTTCTCAACCTCCTAAGGCTGCCACTCTTTATACAGTTATTCATGTTGTGGTATGAACCAGAAATTATTTTTGTCGCAACTTCATAATTGTAATTTTGCTGCTGTTATGAATCAGAATGTAAATATCTGTGTTTTCTGATGCTCTTAGGTGACCCCTGTTTGAGAACCACTACTCTAGTGGATCACTAAGCAGAATCTATTG